>NC_086174.1:143209094-143519008 GCF_023053635.1 Elgaria multicarinata webbii
CAGGCACAGGTTGACTTAACCCAGGAGTAGGTTTTATAGAACTGATTTATGGGGTTTACTCTGCAAGCTAGAAACACAACCAAAGGATGTGCAGCTCAGGCAGTTTCAAGGGGTGAATTGTAGACTGTACCCTGCCACTAGAATGAACAGTGTCCCTATTGGTTATGGATGGCAGCTGGAGACTCGGACAGGCAATTCAAAATATGGCTATTAAGTTTTGAGAGACGAAATCAGCACACATTAAAAAAAAAAAAATACCTGAGTGACAATGTAAGTTTCTGCTGGATCTACACTACTGCTTTAAAGCATTTTAAAGCACTTTATAACAGTTTTGACAACTGTATATGGAGTGTGTCCTGGGCCCCAACAGTTGTCGAAACTGTTATAAAATGCTTTAAAGCAGTAACGTAGATTCTGTTTCACTTGTATTCAGTTAGTTAATCTCCACACCTCCACACACACACAGCTTTAATACAAGTACTGTATACTGTTTGATAGTGGTATGGTTCTCTCAGATGCTGCTGACAACCTCATGCATGCCCCAAAATTAAACTCTGAACCTATTAAAAGTTCTTCTGATATTAGGAATTGTCAGCAATTTTCTAATACATGAGGAAAATATAAATCCTCTGACAACCTCTTATGGAGCCTAATTTTAGTCCTCGGTGGCAGCATTTGACCCCAGGCCCACATACAAGATATTGCAGAATGGTTTCATTTCATTTCACAGCATTGAAATATTACCTATGTTTTTACTCATCTAAAATGTTTTGCTTTGGAGTCTTGGCATCTATATGAAAAGGACCGTAATTTGCATTTGTGTAGGAATTTGGCAGATTCAAAGTGCTTCACAAACATTTCTGATCCTTACAACAACCCTGTAATGTAGGTCAGAATTATTATCTCCATATTTCAAATGGGAGGCTGAGAGGTTGTTTTGGCTTGCCTAACACTATCTCCTGAAATCATGCACAGATTGAATTAAACTATGGTCATTCTGCTTCATTGCACAGCAAAGATCTTGCCATACATTTTTGACAATATTTTTGTCAAAGTGTTCAGCACAGATTTTTGGCAAATAAATCAGAAACTCAGTCAGATTTTTTTGGCATTGATTTCATAATTAAATGCAACCAAAAACCTCCGATATATTTTCTCATTGCTGGGAAGATTATGCACAATGTTCATGTTAGTATGGGTAGAGCTAACCCAGAGACCATTCAGCAAACCCACGGTCGATTAATTGCGGATGACAGAGATCTTGTTAGATCAACAAATATAGAACTTATCTATGTATGTAGAAGCCTTCTAATCTCAGCCCCCAATTTAGCTTTACTGTTTACTTTCACTATCAAAATTATTCACTAGGCCTGATGTTATTGTCTGTACTGTAGATTTTGAGGACTTTCAGACAGGGGGAAATTGTGTTTCCTGACCGTCACTCTGCTTCCTTTTTCTCTATTTGAAATGAGCTGAAATTACACAGGGAAGAGAGCATCGACCACATGGCCCATGCAGTTCAATGGAACGTCGCCCTCTAGTGGCCATTTTATAGCACAACTTTGCCTGCACATGACAGGAAATCCCAACAAATCCCAACATATTTCAGAAGAGTCAGGTTTTCTGAGGCTTATTTTTTTAATGCTAAAACTTGGAAATGGAGCAGGAGACGCACAGGAGGCTTACGGCATTGTTAAAATATGGCCAATCACAAGCGTTCTACAAATTACTCATTTAAAGAAGCCCTTTGTTTCCAGTGTATTTTACACTGATTTTGTTGTTGTTACTGGCTACATTTATGCTATGTTAAGTTTGGTGGGTGGTTGTTTTTTTTTAAGATGTATGTGAAAATTGTGAAAAATTCTTTACAAATGAAAAGTCAAAAATGAAATGAAACAAAATTTTAATGTGCCCCCATTTGAAACATTGCATCTCTGTCCCAGGAATGCTCTCAGCTGGATTAAGATGAAATGAAAACAACGCAGCAATAACCTTATTCCTATTAAGAATATAGTTTTTTTTCTAGAGAGGGATAGCATGTAATAGCACACAGCCAGCAGTAAACAAATATAATATGGTGGCAGTCCTCCTGAACTTGATTAACCAAAGTCTTTGCATAATATGTCTGGACAAATAGAAATACTGCTGATTATGTAAATGATTGAGTTTCAGATAACAATAAAAGAGGGAATCCACTGGAGAATCTAGTTACAATGTCATTAGCAGTAATCTAGACGCAAACCATTTGATGACGGCAGCTTAATTGCCTTTAGAGAGATAAGGTGCAAAGGCTGAGGATAGGGCTTCTGTATCAATATAGAAGGCTAAAAGAAGGCATTTTTTCAGGTTTGGTTGGGACAGGGGAGAACAAACCAGCAGCACCTGCTGAAATTCAATCTATCACCATACTTCTAAAGGGGCAAAGAGCAAAAAAAGAAAAAAGAAAAATACTATTATAGATTCTTTAAAAGGGGAAAATATGTCCAGGTGCTCCATTCAGGAGCAGCAGCAACTTGTAGCTTCATCCCACGTACCTGTTTCCCTCGAATTATCCCCTACTGTGCTTGTTGGTGTTGCTAGCTAATCACACCCCAGGCAGCAGCGCTCCTAAGATCCTTTGCATACCTGGAAAGGGTTTAAGGGGGGAAAGGTAAAAAAATAAAATAAAATCAACGGATGACCCAATCCAATTCAAATTTGGTATGCTTAAAGATCTCCTTAATATCTATTACTGTGCCAATTTTGATGTCTTTATCTTTAAAACGTACACAGATGTACGCATTTGTTTAATTTGAAGCTTAAGAGTATCAAATCCTGCTCCTGCGCCCCCAGTGGCCGCTTGGAGAACAACAAATGATTTGCTCCAAAACTAGTAGCAAAATAGGTCGGGTCTTTTGGCTTTATAGCACAATTAAAGCAGGATACCTGGGAGTACTTCACAGTCAAAGCAGATTATAAACTGGAAAACTTCAGAGTCCTTTGCACACAATTCGCAGTGATTGCACAGTATAACGCTGGTGTGATAAAGCTCTGGGTTTCTACTTGCTGTGTTTATGAGGCTTGCAATGAATCCTATATCCCACAATTAAATAAAGCCCCACGGGGCTGGTTTGGCACAGCTGTTGTATGGGCTTGTCCCCTTTCATCCTCCTCTCTTCCTCCTCACAACCATCCTGCATAGTAGGTTAGGAGAAGAGATAGTGGCTGAGTTCGGATGACACACTGATTAACTGGGGGGGGGGGGGTTAATAAGAACAGAATGGGAAACAACCATTGATTAGCATGTCATCCAAACTCAGTCAGTGGCTGCATTCGGACAACACAGTCAACTCACAGTTAGTTATCTAGGGGGTATTCCCCACACAACATGTTCCTACACAACTGTGGGTGTGGGCTTCTAAAGACAATGATGAATCCAGAAGCACCTCCAAACTATGTAAATGTTCTTTCTGAAGGAGTCCAACCTCATATAGATCAGGCACACTTCCAATACCCAGGAACCACCCACCCATAGAGTCTCCATTTGTTGGGATTCAGTCTCATCCAACTGTGTCCATCAGTGTGTTCAGGCAATGTTTCAGAACACGGTCAGCTTTTCCTGATTCAGACATCATAGCAACATAGCAAATCTCCTAATGGCTGTTCCCATGTAGATGTTGAAAAGCATTTCGATTTCATATAGATGTTTCTTTTAAAGCTTCTATAAATGTTTAAAAACATTGGAGAGAAGATAGTACATTGCAACACTCCATGGCATAGCTGCCAGGATGCCAAACCACAGTCACCCCATGCTAGTTTTTTGTCCCCATGAGTAGGACCAGAACCACTGTAAGACAGTGCCTCCAGATCCCAGCTCACAGAGGTGATCCAGAAGAATATTGTGGTCAACAGTATCAAAAGCCATTGAGAGATCAAGTAGGTACAATAGAGTTGCACTCCCTGTGTCTTCTGCAGAAGGTCATCCATCAGTGATCCATCCATCCAAAGCCATCTCTGTCCCCGAACCAGGATGGAAACCAAACTGAAATGGCTCAAGGAAATCTGTGTCTTCCAGGAATGTATGCAACTACACAGCCACCACCTTTTCAAGCACCTTGCCCAAAAGGGGGTTATTAGGGTCTGGGCAGTATTTGGCATATATCTCCAGATCATGGGAGGGTTTTTTCAAGAGTAGATAGGGACCACTCCATCATGCAGATGCAACAGCCACTCCCTGGTTTCACCTGGCCACCCCCATCTCAACTAGTTTAAATAAGCAGAGATGGCCAATGTTTGTGAGTGTATGTTGTAGGACAAGCAGCTAAAGTGTTTTGTCTACATCCTTATGTTTCAGGAACTGGGACTGATCCCATGTATCTAGACCAGATGGTCCTTTGGACACCCCACCAGATATTGTACTAAAAGTAGCATTCAAGTCAGCATGAAGTCGAATGGTTTTATCCTCAAAGTACCTCACAAAATTATTCCAACAGGCCTCTGAGGGTTTTACTCTCTCAAATTCAGTTGTAGTAAGAGTTGCTCATTATTAACCGAAGTTTGTTTGCTCCACACTTCAGTCTGCTACTATAGAGTTTGTAAAATGATGCCACCACAGTCCAAAGTGTGGAGCAAACAAACTTTACTTAACACTAAGCAACTCTTATTACCACTGAATTCAAAATGGCTGCTGTCCTAGGTATCCATAGCTTCTGCTGGTGTTTCCCAGAACTGCTTTCATAGCACACTTTGGTTCCATCTCTGATAGTACAACTTGGGGAGCATTGTTATAACTCTATGGAATAAACTCCATTAGGTTGCCTGTGATAGCAGAAGACAAGACCAACCCCATCTCATGTACCACTTTCTGTAGTCCGAATCCCAGCCCACACCGATTCGCAGCAGTGAAATGAAAGCAAAGAAATAAATCGCTAAAATCTCCCACACAGAGGGAAAGGTCTTGATCCTCTGACAGAAACAGTTTGAGCGGAAAGGATTTTGCTGCATCTTTCCATTAATCTGCTGGTCACGTGACAGAAACGGATGCCCTAGAAGGCACAATCCATACCCTGGACTAGCTGATTGGTCATGGGGAGGGGGGGGGAGACGTTCTGTATCTATATTAGTACAAGATAAATCCTCCCCGGCCAGACTGTGATTTAATCGCTGGCAACACAAAAGGGGTGAGGGTGTGTGGAATGCTCTTGAGGGCTGGAAGTGAAATTTGGTATTAGCAGTCTACAGACAGCCTAAACTAGGAAAGTATAATCACAAATCCTGCAGTGTGTAGTTTTTGGGATTTCCTCATAGTTAGATTCCTGAAAAGAAGGAGAGCTGTAGCCAGGAATTAAAAGTCAAGGAAGTGAATCAGCAGTATGCTTTGGAAAGGAACAAATAGCTATTGTACATCGGTGGGGTTCTGTTCAACACTCCTGTGGCTAATATAATTTGTTACTTAGCCTACAAATGCCAAATGCTAGAAAATGTGAATGAATGGCAAAGCTATATGTTTTATACAGACATCACCCCCGTAACATTACAGGAGCAATTTGACCTCCAGTTAAGGATTCAGTGTGAATGTTTATATGGTTTTGAAATTCATATGTGACCCCCCGATGGGGCTAGTGGCATGGTGAAATCAAGTCATTTGTACCTTTTTTTAAAATGAGGTGCACCTGGTATACTAGAAGTTTTATTTCAGACATCAATCAGTGATTGCTTAAAGATCATGTTGGGAACCATTGATACCACCATTGTTAACTTTTGTAACCCGCCCAGACAGCTTTGGCTATGGGGCAGTATATAAATGTAAAATAACAATAACAATAACAATAACAATAATAACAATAATAATAATAATAGAGTCTGGAACATCAGCCCATGGAACAGGCATGTTTGGTGGATGTCCAGGGTTCCCAGTTTCTTGTGGGACCATTCCAGTCTGTTCCTGCCCCCGTTCCCAAGGAAGATATGCAAATGAATAGGTCAGAATAATTTCAGGTTCATCTTTAAATACATATCTATTCAGAATCTCCCTCATTTTGGGATTGCAGCTGATGAGAGCTGTGCCAAATATCTCTACTACATTTTTTTTACGATCCTTATTCAATTTGATAGAACAGAAATTGCTTCTGAAAAGAAATCCAAAGGAGAAGGAAAAAAATGGGGGAAATGTCATGGGTTTGGTTCAGGGTTCTTGTGCTTACTTTACTTATGAAGAGGCCAAAGGGTTTGTGTGAAAGGCCTGCCTTTCAGTGAACGATCTTATCTGTGGCAGCCTGAAGTCCCCTCAGCTTCCTACATGTTAATGAAAGCCCAGGGAAAGACATCATGAGGTAATTCCTCCCATCGGGATTTTCATGTCAGGAAATGTAGGCAGCCTTGGAGGATGCAGAGCAATGGAAAGGTGTTTAATAGAAAGATCACACACACACACACACACACACACACACACACACACACACACCATCTTTGGCCACCTCGCAGTGATTAGGTATGCTCAAAAGCATGCCCCAAATAAATTATAAAATGCCCTGAGAATGAGGCAGAAAATGGAAGGCTCTTTCATGAGGGAAGAAAACTTTCAGGAAATTGGAGGATGTGTTTTCGCATAGCAAAAAATCCCACTTGTTCCCTGCAGCTAGAAATGATGTGACCCTCCTCAATCTGCATTGTGAAGAATGCAGAATTGGGGCTACTAGGCTACCAACTCAGCTGATAGCGTTGCAACTTACAGTGCAAAAAACCAAAAAACCCTTAGGGGGGGAAATGAAAGAAGCTGTTCTATACAACCCCTGCCAGTGGTGAGCCCTACCTATGAGAAACTGTTGGTGAAATTGTTCATTCAGGCCAGATCTACACCAAGCAGGATCCAACACTTTGAAAGCTGTTCGAAAATGTGTCATGGGTCCCAACAGTTGTCAGCTTAATCCAATACCGTTATAAAGCAGTAGTGTAGATCCTGCCTCAGTTTCTCTGCCCACAAATAGGGTGGAGAATTTTGAGAGGGTTTTTGTGCACAGCTCTAGTTAATGATGCCTGACGCTCTGAGAGTATAAGAAACAGAAACGAAACTGTCCCAGGTGATGAGGTCAGAAATTAGCAGGATGGAGGGTGTAATTCTCAAAAGGCACGAAGAGAAGGGCACTGAAGATCATGGGCAAAAGTGCGTGATTTGCATCTCTACCTATAAAGCGGAAAGTATGTGTGTGTCATGTATGTCCTGAAATGTTTGCCCACTTCCACATATGGGGCTGCCTTAATGCTGTTTACCCAGACAGGTCTTCATGTACATGGATCAGAAAAAAATCTAAAAACATGAATTTTGGGGTTTTAAGTATTTTTAAAGAATTTAATAAAATACCTAGGTTTACGCCTACAATTCCCAGCATGCCTGGGGTGGAACTCCCAGCATGCCTTGGGTGGGAGGCCAGACTTACTGGCCTTTGTGATTCCTAAGGTCAGTCTCAAGCAGTCAACCCAATTCCACATAAAAGGAAACAATCCACATATATGGGCTGCATCTATTTGCGGTACCTCCTCCCACCTGCCATGTGTGGTTTTAAAATAATAACTAGATACAACAGCATGTCTTTGAGAGGCCGAACTCTGGACATGCTCAAAGTCACCCCCGTCCTGATATTGGTTTTCTTCAGGAAAGCACATGCACAGCCTTCACCCTTAAGAGGGAGGGAGGGAATGAGGAAAAGGAAGCACTCTGTGCATGCCCAGAAACAGGATTGATGAAGGGGGGCAAGTGCCCGGCCACCCAGTCCCGGCCTTTCAGTACAGGAGCACTTCGTGGGTGAGAAGTGTGGGCTGAGGCAGTTCCAGCAGGACTTGGCTGGAGTTCTGCATGTCCACTGACAGCCGCTTACCCCCCACCTCCTTCGCGATGCTACTCCTCGATGCTCTGTCAAGGAGCAGCATCGGCCACGACAGGAGGAAAGCGCCTCTCAGAGGACATGGGCACCTGAGGGCCGCCAAAGGCATGCTGGGAGCTGTAGTACTGGCATCACTATCTCTCAGTCCTAACTCAGTCCCCACTAACTGACTTTCCCCAACTGCCCCTAACTCCGCCCACCATTCCATTCTAGCTTCAGCTGTCAGTCATTCCTCCATTCACTCTGCGTCCTCTTTTCCTTTTCTTTTTTGGCGATTCACAAGTGGTCAACTTACACACGGTCACAAGAGCAGGAAACCATCGCTCAATTCCTCATACTACGCAGGAGTAGGGATTGGAGGATTTTAGAAGGAACTTGGGATGGGACCCTGCAGAGTGATTGTGTATGGGACCAATATGTCAGTTCTGTAAAAGGTTTCCAGAGGGATTCAGAGAGTAAGAATTATCAGACCTTTTGGTTCTCACAACTCAGGAGGATACATGCAGCAGGCCTCCATTCTTTTTATTATTATTATTATTATTATTATTATTATTATTATTATTACATTTCAAGGAAAGAAAAGAACTGAACTGGAGGAAGAAAAAAAAATGTAACTACATAATATATCACTTTCCAAGCATATATATGAAATGTGTGTGTGTGTATTGTGTACTTTTATACTGAACTTTTAAGCTATTATATTTTATGCTGTATTTTGTGGTTTTTGTGAACCGAGCTTTGGCGGCGTAGAAATGGGGTGTGTATGTGTGTTTGTGTGTGTGACAATATAGATTACTAAGGACTATATATAAACGTCGAACAAAACAGACCAAATATCCAAATGAATATCCATTCTCTCAAGTAGCATCCATTCAAACCTTGGAAGCGTTGTAAGGTCCTCAACCCACCCATTGCATTATAGGAGGTACGTGTTTATCCTTCCAATGTTGTAATATCAGCCTTTTAGCTGTCAAAGTGGTGCAAAGACTCTATTTGCGTTGACCATGCGTTAATTTCCAGGAAGCAGGTAGATAATTTAAGACAGCATATGCATCAGTAAATATTAAGGAATGCTCCAATGCAACACAATACAGTGACAGGCCTCTGCGAAGGCAGCATGTGGGAGTGGGTACTGCTGGTTTGCTTCCCCTCCACCTTCCCTCTGTTCACACATTTGCCTCAGGGCTTGTCAGAGTTGGCCTCTTATCCTATTAGTCATGACTGCATACTGCATGGTTCTATTGGCTTTGTAATATGACAATGCTAACTTATATATAGTCCTACTCTGTGGCTGAGCAGACATCCCCAGGGATAGAATAGGAGTTCCAAGCTACACACATTATACACAGCACTTAGGGTGGAGCTGCATGGGCATTTGCCCCACCTGAGCTGCTTCCAACCATATATTAGCCAATATTATTCATTGAGACACATGTCTGCACGTGTGTGTGATATCAGATGCCATTGGGAAGCAGCCTCTGTGTGTGTGTGTGTGTGTGCGTGCGCGCTCATGTTTTCTCTTAGGCCCTGTTCAGAAGACACCTTAAACCATGGCTTTAACCATGGTGGTTAAGCCAGAAAGCCAGGCTGTGTTCAGAAGACACCTTAAACCACAGCTTTAACCATGGTGAATAAAGCAAAAAGCCTTATTCACCATGGTTAAAGCTGTGTTTTAAGGTGTTGTCTGAACAGGGCCTTAGTGATATTATGACCTGGTTCAGACAACAGGCTAAACCATGCTGCTGCTTAACCACAAAATGGTTAAGGGGATGCATTAAGGTTAATGCATTC
The DNA here is from genome assembly GCF_023053635.1 of Elgaria multicarinata webbii. Taxonomy (NCBI): domain Eukaryota; kingdom Metazoa; phylum Chordata; class Lepidosauria; order Squamata; family Anguidae; genus Elgaria; species Elgaria multicarinata. The sequence continues at coordinate 143,218,745 of NC_086174.1, forward strand.
CCTTAACCATTTTGTGGTTAAGCAGCATGGTTTAGCCTGTAGTCTGAACCAGAACATTGCGGGCATATATCAGAGACTTTCAGTGGCCCTTTCAGACCACACACTAAACCATGCTGCTTAACCATTTCGTGGTTAAGCAGCAGCATAGTCTACCCTGTTGTCTGAATGGGGCCAGTGAAAAACACAGCCCTTTCTGCTTAAATCATCCTATAAGTGGGTCCACTGCTTAGAAATTTCAAGGGTCAGGGCAAGGAATGGGGGTGGGGGGAAATCCTTTCCCTTTCTGCAAAAAGAAAGAAAGAAAGACCACCCTGAAATATAGGCATTTTTATTTTATTTTTTGAAATACAGAAAGTAGACCGTTTTTGCTTCTAGTCCAGGCAAAGGAGGACTTAACAGGGACGTTTTACTTGCATACCAGGCTGTGCTTCAGGAAGTGGGCACTGGGAGATAAGGTACGATGCTGCCCTTCAGCTTCAAGGTGATGCTTAAAACAACGTGTTTGGCAGGAGTCCTCCTGTGAGGCATGTGGGCAGCATTCAAGCTCTCTGGTGCTGAGGATTTAGAACAATATGCTGCCAGAATATGAGTTAATATTTTGTACTTTATTAAGGCGGTGGTGGTGGTGGCATTTTGTGTGTGTGTCTATTTTGGATTGTGTGTGTGTGTTGCAGGAGGGTTGGTTGAAACCATTGTGTTAGGATATAATTTGTGCTTTAAAAGGGAAAATAATGTAGGCTGGTGGGGAAATATAATATCTGCTGTTTGTTCATATACCAGGGTACTAGTTATCTAGGCATAGTATTCGTGAAGTAAATAGCCAGTAGATGACTAAGCATCTCTGAAGCACATGGGCATAACCATCAAGCATATCCCCCCAGAAAGCATCCACGTCTCTGAAAAAAGTGATTCCTGATTTTTATGCTCAAGTGCTTTAGAGGCACAAAGTTGAATTAGTGGTAGGTGATCTCCCCTTGGTCTGATTTGGAGTCAGCTCAGTATTTATGAGCTTTATCAGTCAGCATCTTGAAAAAACACACCGCCCTTCTATTTTCCAAGTGCTCTGTACCAACTTGTAATGTTTGTGCATGTGTGCATGGATGCTGAACGTATGCACATTATCACGTGGCTGCCTTGGAATACGTCTCGTAGCCCATGCACAGCTGGGATCCAGTTTATTGGTCCATGCAACGCAGCCTGCTTTGCGAATTGCATGTCCGTTACATGACTTGTCAGCATGCAGTAAATCACATGGTGACCTGTGATGAGCTCTTTAATAGTACAAAGCATTCAGGGGAAAGAGGGAAGACAGGTGATGGGGATAGGGAGAGATCTTCTTCATCCCAAAACCTCCCTGATTCTTTGGATTGCATAATACCTCCCTCAGTTGGCTCTTTAGTTTATATTAGAAGATATATTATTTCATTAATATTTAGTTTAGATTATAAAGGACCAGCACTCCAAGCAATGAGATCGCTTTTAGTATATACCAGTAGTATATTGCATACCATGAGTGTTCCGTGTGTGTGTGTGTGTGTGTGTGTGTGTGTGTGTGTGTGTGTGTGTGTTACCTGAGCCTGTGGCTGAGAACTGCAAAAACAGAAGTTAGCACGAAAGACAGGAGTCCCTGCTCTACTTCGATTGAAATGGTTTTTTTAAAGCTTTTGACATTTAAAAGTACAACCAGTCTGCATGCGAGTCAATGTAGCATGAAGCTTCTGCATGCAACGAAGTGCTTGATTTGGCCTGGGAAGGGGGTAATTTAAGTAGACTGACTTTTGAAGCAACCTAAGAGGTATGGGGGCTTTTTGACTGGGCATCCAAATCAGCTTCAGACCCACCTCTGACCTACAGAGGTGGATCTGAAGCTGATAACTTGAGCCCATTATTGGACACCGAATAACAGGCTCAAGTTACAGGAAGCCAGATTCTGGCTGGACATCAGGAAAAACTTCCTGACTGTTAGAGCAGTACGACAATGGAACCAGTTACCTAGGGAGGTTGTGGACTCTCCCACACTAGAGGCCTTCAAGAGGCAGCTGGACAACCATCTGCCAGGGATGCTTTAGGGTGGATTCCTGCATTGAGCAGGGGGTTGGACTCGATGGCCTTGTAGGCCCCTTCCAACTCTACTATTCTAGGATTCTATTATTCTACAATATTAACAGAGATCTACGCTGCAGGGCTGAAATGGTCGGAAGACTTATTCAATAAAGGTAATCATTCATTCTCTCTCTCTCTCAGCACAGCATTCTAACCTGCAGTTAGGGTATCACAGTTCTACAGGGTTGCTGTATATGGCTCTCAGCCCAACCTGCAGTGTGGGGATTGATATCAATGGATAATACTGCATGGTTGTTATACACAATTCTCTCAACTTCAGCCCAAATCCCAACTTGCAATATGATTCTAATACTCTGGTCAGCACCGGCTGCGTTGTTGTAAAGCATTCAGAAATTGACCTCCGGTATTCAGCGTGAATTATCTGGTAGGGCTGTGATAAGACATTCTTTCTCAGCTATAAGTTCTCCCAACCTGAAGTATGGGGACAATGTGCTGTGTTAACTCTGGAATTAGCATTAGCAGAGTTATTTTTAAATTGTTTCATACTAAATGACAACTGAATTAGAAAAAGTCAGAACTCTTCTCTGCTACATTTGGGGGTGGACACAGTGCTAGCCAGTCCCAGCTACATTCAAATTGTAGAGTTCTCCATTGATTTCTATAGGTAACTCTTGGAAGGCATTTAAAAATAGCTTCTCAGTAAGAATCAGGAAAGAATCTATCTGGACAATAAGACATTTCTCTCTACCCTTTTTATATCTATGTGTCTCTTTCTCTGTACTCCTTTCCCAAGCCATGCCACTCCATTCCCCCTCTCCCCTGTTTGCATTTTCCCCTCCTCTCCGTAGTCAGTCAGCATTCTGTGGTTACGGAGTATGCTCAGTCCTCATTAAGCTGTTTTGTGGGATTTTTCTCTGTCCCTCTTGGTTGGTCACCCAGGGAGGAGATGCAGTTAGATTACAATTACAATGTATTATTAATGCATCTCTCAGGGAGGGGAGTTTTCCATCATGTTTAAAAGAAGCGGTGGTACGGCCACTTCTAAAAAAGCCCTCCCTGGACCCTCTGGATCTTAACAACTATCGACCAGTATCAAATCTTCCATTTCTGGGCAAGGTGATCAAGAGGGCAGTTGCTCACCAACTCCAAGCAGTTTTGGATGACACAGATTTTCTAGACCCATTTCAAACTGGCTTTAGAGCAGGATACGGAGTTGAGACCGCCATGGTCGCCTTAGCGGATGATCTACGCCTGAGTATTGACAGGGGGAGTGTGTCCCTGCTGGTACCCTTGGACCTCTCAGCGGCTTTCGATACCATTGACCATGGTATCCTTCTGGATCGCCTGAGGGGATTGGGAATTGGAGGCACTGTTCTTCGGTGGTTCCAGTCCTACCTCTCGGGCAGGTTCCAGATGGTGATGCTTGGGGATAGCTGCTCCTCAGAAAAGGAGCTGCTGTGCGGTGTACTGCAATCCTTTCCCCAATGCTATTTAATATTTACTTGAAACCGCTGGGAGAGATCATCCGGAGGCATGGGGCGGGGTGCTATCAGTATGCTGATGACACCCAAATATATTTCTCTATGCCTTCAATAACAGCGTCAGCTAAGGATAGTGTATCTCCTCTGAATGAATGCTTGGAGGCGGTAATGGGCTGGATGAGGAAAAACAAACTGAAGCTGAATCCAGACAAGACGGAGGTGCTCGCTGTCAAAGGCCACAACCTAGGTTTGGAGGTGTGTCAACCGGTTCTGGATGGGGTTACACTCCCCCTGAAAGACTGTGTTCGCAGCTTGGGGGTGCTTCTGGATCTGTCACTCCAAATGACAGCCCAGATAGATGCGACGGCCAGGAGTGCCTACTATCAGCTTCGGCTGATACGCCAGCTGCGCCCCTTCCTAGAGTTGGAAGACCTAAAGACGGTAGTGCACGCACTGGTAACTTCGAGGCTTGACTTCTGTAATGCGCTCTACATGGGGCTACCTCTGTGCCTAGTCTGGAAACTTCAATTAGTCCAAAACATTGCAGCCAAGCTGGTCGCTGGTACACCTAGGGGTGACCACATTACACCAGTTTTAAAATCTCTTCACTGGCTGCCGATTAGTTTCAGGGCGAAGTACAAAGTGTTGGCTATTACCTTTAAAGCCCTACATGGTTTGGGTCCAGGCTACCTGCGGGATCGCCTCCTCCCGTACAATCTGCCCCGCACACTCAGGTCCTCTGGGAAGAATCCACTTCAGCTGGCAAAAACTAGATTAACAACTGTTACCCAGAGGACCTTCTCTTCTGCTCCTCCCAGACTGTGGAATGGCCTGCCGGAGGAGATTCGTCAACTTGACAGTCTTTTAGAATTTAAAAAAGCAATAAAGACTGATCTATTCCGGCAGGCCTATCCAGTGAAATTTTAGAATGTTTTCAGGATGTTTTAATCATGTATGGTATGTTTAATTCGTTTTAATGTGTATTTTATTTCATGTTTTTATACTGTTTGTTTTACACTTTGAATTGTTTTAGTTTTTGTGAACCGCCCAGGGAGCTTCGGCTATTGGGTGGTATAAAAATGCAATAAATTATTATTATTATTATTATTATTATTATTATTATTATTATTAATAATAATAATAATAATAATAATAATAATAATAATAATAATAATTGGATTGGAAAATTTAAGATGATTTTTAAGGTATTTATATCCTGACTTTTCAATTTTAACAAAGTATTCATAGGGCAGCTATATATCATTGATATACACCTGAACACACTCTTTAAAAAGAGGGTAACCTGTCAAAGAGAACCACACATATTTGAAGTGTTGCTTTTACTGTGGCAAATTACAGTATTTCAACCTACTTATTTGACTTCCCGCTGCAACGCACACACACACGTCAGACCATGTTGCCCTTTTGAGTTTCTTAATTCTAGCTTTCTTTCTTGGTAGGAATAGATATGAAACTATAGAATCACTCCACAGAAATGATACGGCGTTCATTGCATCTCAACGTGAAAACACAGCATTAATAGGCATTAACAGAGAACCAGTGTCATGTAATGGTTACGTGTTTTGGATTGAGATCCATGTTCTAGTCTCTGCTCAGCCATGAATCTCACTGGGTGACTTTGGGCCAATCACTGACCCTCAGCCTAACGTACCTCACAGCGTTGTTGTGAGGATAAAATGGAGAGGAGGAGGACCATGTAATCCACCTTGAGTTCCTTGGAAGAAAGAGGGCATGGACATAAATGCAACAACAACAACAGTCCCAGGGCACAGTAAAGAAAAGAGAGGGGGGCTCTTGCATTAAGTTCAACTAGACTGATTTCGCTTTCTTTCATTCTTAGGATGAAGTCTTGAAATTGCCTGCTTGTTATTATTAGCCTCTACATTGAGTGGGGACTCCTGAAGGGGCCCTACAGATGTTGGATGACCAACTCCCCACCCCTGCCCATTGGCCATGGTGGCTAGGGCTGATAGAAGTGGGAGTCAAACAACATCTGGACAGCCACAGGTTCCCCACCCCTGCTTTACATTATGTCTGTCGGGACCTGGAGTGATTTCTTACGGGACCAAACAGAACATAAGTCATTTGAAGGCTGGTCAGGCAAAGTGACTCCCAATCCATGTGTATAAATACTCATTGGTGCATAAATGTGATAGACAGGGTTTTAAGCAGGAACAGAATAGGGAGTTGGAGCATCTCATTCTGCCTAATCGATGGATCACCATGTTGGTGTCTACCTGTTGCATCTATGGATCTTAGGTTTGCAAGGTTTTGCAAAATGTTTGGTTTCATGTTTGGTTTCATGTTTAATGTCTCTTTAATAAGGGATTGTCTAATTCAGCTACTTGCTGGTGGTGCAATGCAGCTAATGCTGCTTTCAAATATATTTTTGGCAATGTCCAATAGTTACTTCTTTTGGGGTTATTTTATGTATAAATTTTGTACTGGAACTGTCTTTAATATTTGCTGATGTACACACACTTTCAATTTCTTTACCTGCTTCATGGAAATTAATGAATGGTCAGCATAAATGGATTCTTTGGGCCTTTTTGGCAAGTAAAAGGCTGCTATTACAACATTGGAAGGATAATCTCTCACCTCCTGTAAAGCAATAGATTGAGGACCTTACACTTTCAACATTTGAACAGGTGGTGTATAAACACCACCTTTAAATGGATTACTTATTTGGATATCTGGTCCAAATAATATAATTGCTATAAAGTCATATTTCTATATATATGCATTCACATATATTAATTGCAATAGATATAGTCAAATTCATTTAGGTATATTAGAAAGACTCAGGAAATGACAGAATGGGAACAGGAGCCTAAATCCATTGTAAGCTTTAGTACTGCAGAAGGAGGGATATCAATGCTCTTTATAAAAGGTATTTCCTTTAATGAAGGGAATTCTTATATATTGGCTTGGATATCATTTTGTGCATATCATATCTACTCATTGAGTGAGCAGATTAGAAATAATGTGCTTCTGAGTGTTTTTGTGCCATGTGATTTCACGCTAACCCAAGGAAAACGAAAATTCCCAGTTTTAGATTATCTGTGTGGGTCGTCTTCTAAACCAGTAGCTTGGCATTTGCTGTTTCGGATCTCCTTCTAGCCAAGCAAAATGGTGGAGGGCAAAAAAGACAACACTAACTTTGAGTTCCACCTGCAACTCAGTCTAATTATCCCACTGGCAACTGTCAGTATGTGGATTAATCCATGTTATGCTGCCCACAGGAGAAGATGTAGCCTTTAACAATCAATAGTTGATTTGACCTTTACCTATGCAACTTGATATGAGTTGGGCAAGGGTGGGTAGAAGGTAAATCTACAGAAGTTTGGAACTTCAACTCCCAGAAGTCCCTGTCAGCATATCCAGTGGTCAAGAATAATTTTCATAGCAATGGATCTCAGTAATTTAAGTAGGATTTTATCCTGGGTGAGCATGCAGAATATGGTTCTATTTATTATTTATTTATTATTTATTTATTTATTTATTTATTTATTTAGAATATATACCGCTCCCTATTGAAAAATTCTGGAGCGGTGTACAAGGTAAAATGAAAATAAAAACAGAATAAAACAGTTAAAACAAAATTTAAAAAGAAGCAAAAACAGAAATCCAAGGCTACATGTTAAAGAAAGGCTTCTTGGAATAAAGATGTTTTTAGGAGGTGCCGAAAGGATTTTAAGTCCCATTGGTTTCAGTTGGACGTATTTAAGTATGTGATTTACTTTCCTACTACATGGAATGCGCTATAAAAATGCTCAACTTCGGCTGGGTTGTCCATTCTAATTATAATGATGGACATCAGTAATTTCATTGTGTGTTTGTGTATGTGTGTTTTGCTCGTTAAACTAAGTCTGCAAGCCCAAGTGGAGCTTAAAGGAATTAGATATTTGACATGATCATTTAATAAGGTTGTTGTCTGGACCAGTGCAGAAGAACTACACAAGCATTTGCTTCAACCCTAAAACATAGAGGCATCAGCCAAAGTGCAAACATAACATTCGGAGTTCAAGAAATTAGTGTTGTGCCAAATGGTTGTGCGGTTTTATATTTTTGTGTGTGAGCTGCCACTGCATAAGCCAAGAAAATGTTCACCCACACACACTCCTGTTTTCCAATCTTTTGCATCTGCTTGCCAGCCATTCTTCTCCCAATCTGCTACTACTTGGGATGGATGAAAGGCGGCATTAAGGCCATTTCCTTGCACTGGGTTGTAGGTCCAAATGCACATCCTGTTGCAATGAATGCAATGCAGAAGAAACACGCCTGCATTCAGATATGCATTTGGTCGCCGATCCAAATGTGCATCTGCCAGCTCATGTCGTTCCTCTGCATTAAGTTATTTTCAAGGTGACAGGCATTCCAATACATGGGGGAATCATGGTTGCCATGGCTACAGGGACATGTTCCCTCCTCCCCCTGACATCTGTCCCTTCCAAACAGTTTCACAACCTTTTGCAATGGCAAGAGACTATTTTTTCAGTAGAATCTGATAAGAAGTTGTTTTGTGTGTCAAACCTTGATCCAAGGAACGCAACCTGATTCATTTTCTCTCTCCTCTCTATCCTGTGCTCTGCAGCACAGCTGTAATGCTAATAGCACATAATTAAGACAATTTATTGGAAAGATATTAAATAGCAGTAAACTGCAGAGACTCTGCAGGGCCCGTAGCTGGAAAACAGAAATTATTCTTCTGCGTGCTGTACCTTTTGCAAATGAGTAACCCCATTCAATTATTGTACTGTTTTCTATAAATAAAGATGAGTCATCCTTCTGGTAGAGTACCACTAATTATGACTAAATTTTTATATATTATCTTCTTTCCTTAAAGGAATCGCCTGTGTTGCCTTACAAATTTGATTGACCTTGTCAGAACAAATCATTTATTGCAAAACATGTCTTCTGTTCTGACCCCTATGGGTTGCATTCATCTGTCGCTAAATTCTCCCCCACTGTGGGTGTTACAGCTCATTAGAAACTACATTTCTAGGAAGAGGTAATCAAAGCCATGAAAAGATTCAATACTATATAAGAGATAGTACAACATCACAGCAATCTTTTAATAAGTCATCAAAGGGAGGCTTAGGGGGCTGCTGTAACTTTTGCAAGATATGGGCTCTGCAAGATCTTCATGTATGAAAAAGCAAATCCTATTCCTGGAAGGAGAAGATACCTGTAAAACAAGCCTTAGGATGGACTTCTGGCATTTTGCAAATGTTTGTAGTTTCTTCTAGAAGGAACAAAGCAAGTCTTAGAGAGGATGTCAGTGGGAGATTAGAAGTCAGGAGGGTATCCCAAGGGCCATTGGATATTATTATTATTATTATTATTATTATTATTATTATTATTATTATTATTTATTTATATAGCACCATCAATGTACATGGTGCTGTGGACCTCCCTCTCTGTGGGCAGAGAGGAAGATCCACATGCAGAAAGGGAAGTCCACTCTGGAGGTCCTTCCATGGTTGGCAGTGGAAAGCTTTGCCCACTAGAGGCCAGTGGCTCTGATTCTGGTGGGGCTGTAAATCCATTCTGGGTTTCAATAAGAACCATCCAGAACTCTAAAGGAGCTAACTAACATGTTGAACCTATTTTGGGAATACGTTCAGCACCATGGACAGCTCCTTAAGAGCTCCTACATTAATTCTTAGCCATGACTTCCTAGTTTTGACTAGATCATGTGGCCTCTGGAACGTTACAATCTGTGTGACCTCATATCTCTGTCAGTGTTCTCAGCGGGGCTGTGGGAGTGCCTCTACTCACCACAAGCCACCTGTTCTGAGAACACTGACGGAGATCAGTTCACACAGATTGTAACGTTCTAGAGGCCTACCAGGCCCAAAGCCTTCCAGAGTACTTCTAATTAAAACTTAGCTAAAATGTTCAAGACCCCATGGCCATGCCTTCTATCCTTGACAATGCACAACAGACGAGAAAGACCTTTGCATATCTAAATCAACTAAGATTGTAGTGCCTGAATTTGCTTTCCTTTTCCCCCTCCTCCTCCTCCCTCCCAATCCCCTTTCCTTTTGCGTCATGTCTTTTAGATTGTAAGCCTGTGGGCAGGGACTGTCAAGAAATACTTTTGTAAGCCGCCGTGAGAGCCTTTTTTGGCTGAATGGCGGCATAAAAATCCTTAAATAAATAAATAAAAATAAATAAACTAATTAAACCAAACCACCAAGCACAAACTTTAAATCCAAGACGAATCATCAAAAAAGTAAACAATAAGATGTCATATAGGCAACGTTTAGAAGACAGCAATGTCACATCAATACCAAGATCACTTTTGCCAAGTGGACCCAGAAGATAAAGATTTAACCAAAGTTCTGAAAGTATTACTAGGATGGCATTCCAGTACTTCATAAAAATAATTTCTGAGAGGTCAACATGGCAGTAGCAATGGCTTTCTTCTCTGAATTGCATATAGAACTTCTTTTCATGAGTGCCCACCTTGAGAATACACTCTGCATCCCCAAAGCTTTTGCTATCTATTCATCTATCATCTACCTTCCACAAAATTAAGCCAAAGAGATGTGGGAATACTAGGGGATTGGATCCAGGATTTAGCTGGATCAGTTGTGCTGGCAGATGTGGACTACCCTCCCATGCTCCTTCCCATGGCAGCCCCTCCCCCTTGAAAATACTACACAGAGAGTCAGGAGACCTTTCTGCATGGGGTGAGCTGTAGCGTGGGGAGGAGGGGGGAAACCCCAAATTGGACAGAAGGACTTTACCTGAGCAGGGCCTTTCCTGTCATGAAAGCTCCCTTCCTCTTATGGAAGGCAGATCCTGGATCTAACCTTGTAGGCTTTAATGTTATGATCAGCCTGTCTTTCTTTGGTTGGTACATTTCATTTATAGGTTGTATCAAGTGCTGTGTTTCTTGCTAGAAAGGTCACAAAGGATGAGACAGGAGTGCAGGATTCCCCAACATGAAATCCCTCTAGATGTGTCAGAGAAGTATGGCCACTGGAAATCACAGGAGTGCAGTCCAGGCACACCTAGAGGTTTCCAAGTTGGGGATAGCTGGCACAGTGCTTTATGACCCATGTGCTATTTTTCTAATCCACCGGGACTTCTAAATATATTGTAATATGTTTGGGCATGGCTCTAATATAAATGGTCCTTCGAAGAGAAAATCCAGATGTTTCTATGGTATTCAAAAAAAAATATTTCCTGGAATGTGCGTGTATGGAAGGACAGCTTACTCAGAAGTATTGTTTCAAGTGGGGAGAAGACTTAAAAGATATTGATATAAGATCAAGTCCTTTTAATCAGAGGCGCCAGTGGAATATAATGCTTGACTGCTACCTACAACAATTTGGTTTGTTTAGTTTGTCATGTCTGCGAGGCTGCAGTAATGTCAACATCCAGGCAATTGCCTCTTGTTCAGTTTTAATTAACAGATGCACAATAGCAAGAAGAGTCCTCCCTCCCACAGAGACGATTTGTCACTGAGGGAAAGTGAGCATTAGTGACGGCTGAAAACAATGTTCAACATGAAGTTTGCCTAAACTGAATTCCACGCACTGTTGAGGAACATAAGGCTTTTGTACACGAGGCATTTATTGTGCACTTGTCATTTCCTACTCATGGTTGTTTATGGGTTCTTTAGGTGACAATGTGACCCTCCAGTTTCGCTTCTGTGTCTAACCAGCACTTTTGGCGAGTTTTGTTTAGAACATGGACAATGCAACATTTAATTGTGAAATCAAAAGAAAGCACAATTTCCTCTTGTGTATTTGCACTATTCCACCATACCACAGTGTCACCTAGAGGTTATGTAGCAGAAAAGCAAGAAAGGAAAAACTCCTTGTGTAGTGCTTGGATCTCAATTCTGCTACAAAACTGAAAGCAGATACAGCTGGTTAACAGCAGATTAACAGCCTCATGTAGAAAACTTGTAGATTTGGGAAGCGTTGTCATTGGCTGAATTCATCTGTTTTAACTTTTATAAACCGCCCAGAGAGCTTCGGCTATGGGGTGGTATATAAATTTAATAAATAAAATAAATAAATAAATAAATCCCATCAGCTTAACTAGATGATTGGGTATTTGTGGTGTGTGTGTGTGTGTGTGTGTGTGTGCGTGGAGTCAATTATTTTGGTTACTGTCGGCCCCTCCACTTCACCTCTACGTCCTAATTCCAAGCCGTCCTAATTCAGGTCCTCTGTCTTTCCCAACCTGGTGCCCTCCATATGTTGTTAGACTGTAACTCCCATTATCCATGACCATTGGCTATGCTGACTGAGAAGGTAGAGTAGAGTACAGAACTCCAACCAAATGTTAGCTAATCCAACTCTGCTGCTTAGTATTATATTGATACAGTAATTGAGTAAATGATACATGCTTCATGGCAGTTTCTCTTGTCTGCTTTACCTTCCCTCTCCCTTATTTCATTTCCTATGAGAGATAAAAGATAGTAGATGTAGATAATATCTCTCATTTGGTTTGGGGGGGGGGTCATTGTTAACTAGGCATATATCTGGCATGTCCAGTGAAATCTGTGTGTCATTTAAAAAAAAAACCTCAAAATACCAGTGTCATCTAAAACCACAACATCTGGAATCATTACACAGATTATTTTTCATGTTTCCCCCCCTTACTTATACTTACAAATGAACAAAAATATTCTACGTAAGAAATAACACAGAATATTTACAGGCAGGCATGTTTTGCCCATGAATGTAAACAGATGCAATTTTCGCTGGAGATTTACAAATGTGGGAGAGGAAGAATGGATATAAAAGATTGTCAAAAAGTAGATTGCGTCCACTGAAAAATGAATAATGCATTCTCCTGCTGCTTCTCCCCAGGAGCCCTGCCTCACTGTGAAGTGGGATGGGGAAGATTATGCACATCACCCATGATCAAAAGACATGGCGCCATAGCAACTTCCATTTTGGTCGTGTTTGCAAGCACCATTGTTGTATACCAAAGCTGTAGAACCCCCAGCCTGGGCACCAAATCTGGCCCTCCTGGCTTCCTGATCAGGTGTGTTGAACCTCATGGGCTTCCTCTAAGAGGTGGAGGCCAAGCCCCACTCCCTGGAGGCAATCCCTGCTGTTAACTTTGATCTCAATTCAGAGATTACAGTGGGTATGTGAACAGCAGCCAGATTACTTTGTGCAGCTCCCAGACTCCCTGTGGGGACACTGGACACTGCGCAAAGGTGGGGACAATTGATACTTTCTTGAGGGTGGAAGGACAGCAGAGAAGAGCATGTTCCTCCATTCTTCATTTGATGGAGGAAACCTACCTGTTGACAATGGTTTGACAAGATATTTTGTTTTACCAAATCCATTGCACCAGAGTCACCCACAGGCAAAACCTCTCTACTCAAGCTTTGAGGTTTGGGACACTGGAAACACTGTGGTATTTTCTATTTCTTTCAAATGGTGATTTCTGCGCTGTCATCAATGTGGAGAAGTTCTGAGAACTTCAGTGAAAGTTTCCCCCTTAGTGAATCTGTGTTTTCCATTCACTTTTGTTTGTTTGTTTGACAAAAGTTGAAATTGTGATTTTATAAAATAAAAATGAATCAGTTCTGCTTCGTGATTGCACCGACAATACATTTGGCTTCCTATTCAAGAGAATGACTAATAGCCCTGAAATAGAACAACATCACCTTGGGAACAATCTGTGAGTGTTCTCTACCTCATGAGAATTGCCAGCCACAGTTAAATGATTTGATGGTAAGAGCAGTAATCTAAGAGTGTTTTTGAAAATACTGGCTCTGACGCACAAATAATCAGAAACAATTTGTTGGTGAGGCCACTAATCTAATGGGTTTTTTCAAAGTACTCACTGCAAGACACAAATGTCCAGTGTGCAACTTATTTAATTCCACCCCATTGAGTTTATTCCTTTCTCATTTTTTCTCTCCGTGTGTTCTAGGCTCGCAGGACAAAGGAACCCCCTTGATACAAAAGCTTTGCCAACACACACACAGCCAAAATGGCAGAAGATGCTGATATGCGCAATGAGTTGGAAGAAATGCAGCAGCGTGCTGACCAGATAACGGATGAGGTAAGGGGAAAGTGACCGAAATGGTAACAGGAAACCGCAGACTCGTGTAGCTTGTTGTCCACAAACGAAGACCCTGCAAATAAATATAGAAGTGAGAAGATTGCATGGAAAAGAACCCATCTATTCTATGGGAGGTATCCAGTGCCACTCTGCACACCAGCAGAGTGGCACCACTGGTAGTGACAGGAAGCAAGTGATTCCTAAAGCAACAGGAAACAAATCAAAACACTTGTTTCTGGAATGGAAGAGGTCAGCAGAGCTCGCAGAAGTGAATCCTGTGATGTATCCCATTCTGGAAACAAGCGTTTTCATTCATTTCTGGGGTTGCTCCAGGAAGCCCTAGCTTCTTGTTGCACTGATGGTGGGTCGTGCTGGCACAACACAATCAGCAGGGGTGCAAGGGCCATGCTGGATACTGCCCTATATTCTGCCCTATGACTATCTAAACTGGAGAGGCTGGATATTGAATCTGGGAATTTATCCGTGGAAAGAAGGGAGCAGAATCCAATGGTGCCCATCTGCTGGCCACTGATTCTGGTCCACACACACCCAGTGCCACCACTTCCGGTAAGTGGGGCACCTACCATTTACGGAATGACAAGTTAGCACTTCTAGAGGCAAGGCCCAAAGCGAGTGGAAACGCTTGTTTCTGGAAGGGAGCAGGTTGGTGGAGCTCTTTCGTGCTACCTCCGCTGACCTGCCCCCTCCCAGAAATGAGTGTTTCCCTTCGTTTCAGCTTGCCTCTGGAAGCGCTAAATTGCCATTCTGCGAGTGGTAGAGGCAGCTTGCTGACTGAAAGTGATGGAGCTGGCCACGTGCATTCTACCACTGGACTACAGCCTTTTCCATTGGGCAGTCAGAATGGAGAAGGGTAATGCTGGAAGTGTTGGCATTCTGCCTGATAGAGATGGTTTCCCAAGTTCCATCATTGCGTTTGTGACTTCTTCATGGAGGGATGTCCTTGACAACTAAGCCCAGCCCAAGGCATCCTGCCACCTCAAGCCAGGCAGCCATGCCACCCCTGGTTCAGGCGGTGCTGCCCCACTTCTTCTGGATGATGGTGGCAGTGGCTCTGGCACCTCACCCTCTTCCTCCCTCCCTCCTTACTTACTTACTGTGAGGGCCTCCTGGGAGAGTCAGATGAAATATTAAGAGAGGTCAGCAGCAACAGCTGGGACATCTCATGATATTTCAGCTCACTCTGCCAGGAGACCCCTGCGGCAGGGAGAAAAAGGTAGAAGTGGCCAGCCAGTAGGCCGGTTGGTCAGCATAAGAGACAGGCAGGTGCCACAGAAGGGTGGTGACAGTAGCTCTTTCTCCCCTCCCTCCCTTCTTCTCCAGCCACGGAGGCCTCCTGGGAGAATCCGCTAAGATATTGTGAGAGGTCCTGGCCACAGGAATGGCCAGGAGCTCTAGTGATATTTTGGCCAAGTCTGCCAGGAGGCCCCCATAGCTGGGAACAAGCTAGAAGCAGATGGCCAAGAGGCTGGCCAGCAATCAAGGAAGTGGGTGGGCATCAGAGGTGGCAGTGGCAGTGCCCCTGTGGCATGGTGCAGCAGCAAGGAAGGACAGTGAAAGAGAGTGACTGGTGGACTGGACAGGCAGCAGCTGGCCCTTTGGGCAGTGAGAGAAGCGCAATTCACCACGCTTCCTAGTCTGTGCCGCCTGATGCACCTGCATCAGCCCACGTCATTGTAGGGCCAAACCTGTTGTCAACTTACTTTTTCATCAAATGTATTTTGTGCAAAATGAGTTTATTTTCAGGCCCTTTCAGTTATGCTTCTAGGCTTTACCACGAACAAACAGTCCATTACGTCTAGCTGTCAAGGACTGCTTGTAGGCATCCCATAAGCGTCTGGTTCCCTCCTGTGGGAAACAGGCCTTTAGTCTAATCTGGCAAGGCTGTTCTTATGGCCTTATGATCTTAGTTAGCTATAGATATGTGTGTGTGCGTGCGTGTGTGTGTGTGTTTATATAAATGTGTGTTTGTGAGCCATATTGAGTGCTGTTTTAGATGAAAAGGTGAGGTGTAAAATTTCTAGATAAATAAATATGCATTGAGTTCTTTTACTTCTCATTGAAGGCTTATTGTTTCTTATGTGACTTGGTCCATGATATGCTACCAGCACCTAAAATTCGTAGTGTTAATGTGCTCTGCAATGCTATTCCCCTCCAACTTCGTTCCCGAACATTGAGAATTTTGGCTGCAAGGTTCTTAAAACCTGAGTAAGAACCTCGTCCTGCTGAGCCACACCCAACCTGAGGAAGCCATGGCCTATTCTAGCCAATGTGGTAGTAAACCAAATAGTGGCAATGTGGTGTAGTGGTTAGAGTGGGGAAACAGGGGCCAGGGAAACTCAGATTCTCAATCCCTGCTCAGCCACACAGCTCATGCAACCTTAATGCGTTTCATTAACCATTTTGTGGTTAAGCAGCATGGTTTAGCGTGTTGTCTGAATGGGGCCACAGTTTGGGGAGGATAAAATGATGGAGGGGAGTTCCATGTTTAGTTGAACCTTGAACTTAATGAAGGAAAGGTGGGATATAAATGCAATGAAAAAATAAAATGAAGCAGCCGTTGTCTCTCAGATAGATAGATAGATACCCTGTTTCCCCGAAAGTAAGACATCCCCCGAAAATAAGACCTACTTCCAGTTTTGCCTCTCGCTGTAATATAAGGCATCCCACCAAAAATAAGACCTTTTTTTTGTTCAACAATAAATGTGTACCGTATTCTTCTTCATGGAAAAATAAGACAGCCCCTGAAAATAAGACCTAGCGCATCTTTGGGAGCAAAAATTAATATAAGACACTGTCTTATTTTCGGGGAAACAGGATAGATAGATAGATAGATAGATAGATAGATAGATAGATAGATAGATAGATAGATACACACACACACACACACACACACACAGAGTGTTTGACATGCTTCAGTTTTGTGTCTCTCTTTGATGAAAGCAGTTTACCAATTATAACTATCTTTGTTTCTCCTTTCTTTTCCCTCTCAGTCACTCGAAAGCACCCGTCGTATGCTGCAGCTTGTTGAAGAGGTAAGGATTTCATGGTTTTCCCCCACTAATATTTCCCTGCGGCTTGAAGGAGCTCATCTTCCTTGAAGTCTGTGGAGAGAAATATGACGTTCCTCACAAAACACCTCGTCAAGATGGTCACTTCTCTGAACGCAGTGGTTTTCTTTTCCAAAGCACGTTGTTTAGGTTGAATGCTCATGTTTAGCCAACACATGTAAAACCAGACATTTTCATACGTGTGATGCCTTCACCATGCACAGATAGGCACATGTGAAAACTGATTGTTCCTGGGAACGTGCATAGCAATGCCACACAATGAAAACCTTCTTGCAGCTGCTTTATGCGTGCTTACAGCAGGTGTGGGCAATTTGTGGCCTTCCACATGTTTTTTCCCTACAACTTCCATCATCCTTTATCATTGGTTATGCTGGCTAGGACCGTTGTAGGCCAGCACATCCGGAGGGCCACAAGTTGTCCACTCCTGCCCTACAGGTTGTGTAGAGAGCACGGCGCATACCGAGAAGTCAAGGTCTTGACAAAGCAGAGCTTCTTCCAGACAACGACAGTACAAGTCCATGGAGTTCACAGGAGTTCAACTTGCCTTTCTTCATGGTGAGTCATAAACTAGGTGTTTAGATCTACACCAAGCAGGATACAACACTTTGAAAATTGTATATGTAATGTGTCCTGGGCCCCAACAGTTGTCAATACCATTATAAACTGTTTTAAAGCAGTAGTGTAGATTCTGCCTAGGTGTTCAGATCTCTTTCTGATATATGCTGGGTGTTTGTTTGTTTATTTATTACATTTCTATACCGCCCAATAGCTGGAGCTCTCTGGGCGGTTCACAAAAATTAAAACCATTCAAAGTATAAAACAACAGTATAAAACCATAATATAAAATACAATATAAAAGCTCAACCAGATAAAAACAGCAGCAATGCAAAATTACAAATTTAAAACACCATGTTAAAATGTATTTATAGACTGTTAAAATGTTGGGAGAATAAAAAGGTCTTCACCTGGTGTCTAAAAGCATATAATGTAGGTAAATGTTATTTACATTTGGACAGAAATAGTGGTCCTTTTACCTGCTCCCCCCGCCCTTTTCATATGTTTGGCTGTCAAGTGTAAGTGTGAGGAGAGGAAATGACCATTCCTCCAGATGAATGACTTTGGGGTACCTAAAAGATGGCTGTGGGGTGGGGGAGGGGAAGCTGGCTGAGGAGCGAACTGACTGTTCCACTGCAGCTTCATGTTAGCAAGCCCCAGGGGCCTCATCGCTTCTTTCTTGAGGCCACACCCCTTCTCCTGGCCACACCCCCTTTCCCACAACCACCGATAGTTTGGTGTTTCCCCAGCTTCTTCTTCTTTTTTTTTTATTTTCTCCCCATTCTAAAAGCTTGAAATGTCTCCTCTAAGGCTTAATTACAGGCAGCTAAAATATGCTGGTGTTTTTGGTATTTTGGCCCCGCCCAGCACTGCCATGCACCCTCCCTCGGAGAGTTTTTTCAAAGTGGAATTTGGCCCTCTGGGTGAAAGAGGTTCTGCCTGCCCCCCCACCCCCAGCACCGGCTTAAGCCTTCCCCCTTTTAGCCTGCTTTCCTTTCAAACATCCCTCCAAACAGCTGCTTTTACCCCTGGTATTAATTTGGACCCAAAAGCCTGGAGCCCTATGAAGGTGAAGCACAGCAGGGGTGGAGATGGGGAAAGAAGTACAGGGAGTTGTGCAGCTAGATCAATTTAGTCCCAGACTTAGTGGTTTTATGTGTCTCCCCTTTAGATTGCCACATGTATTGCTTCAGCTGCAAAGCACATGACTCTTATCTCTCTTCCAGCCCCCTCCCATTGCCATTCCATGATTTCAAACTGCTTCTGCATTCCTGATATGTTAGAAGAACACAATTCTTTGCCAACCCTGATTTTAAAAACAACAACAGCACTCTGACCATGTGCTGTTCTGCATTTTCAACTCACTTAAATCAGAGCACCATCATGAATGAAATGGAATTTGCTTCTGCACCTGCTGCTCTCTGGGTGGTCATTTTGGGGTCCCGTGGGTTGTGGGGTCCTGGATGATTTGCACCATTGGTTTCAGGGAAACACAGACCATCAGGGGAAGAGTTGAGTATTGCCTTTCCCCACACCCCTTCCCCACTTCAAAGCTGCCTTCCCCACATGCACAAGCTGGAACTTCTGGAACTTCATTCCACGCCACTGCTGTTTAGCGCGTCATTTGCTCCTTGGTCTAGCCAGGGCTAGAAGATCCTTCCATTTCCATTTCAGCCTCTCCACTGAAAAGGATGGCAAATGGGATCTTAAGCACTCACTGTAATGGAACATACTTAAGACTCTCGCATCTATTTATAGAGCACCTGGCTGAAAGGTTACGAGGGCACCCTTCAGTTCTTATGGCCACGTCAGGTGCCAGCGACATTCAATCAAGGAGTAATATTTTTAGAACATCACCTACACCAATACAATGCTTAGGAGTGATTTGCACGATGGCATTACGTTTTAGGCTTATTGTCAGCCAGGCCAACGCTCTCTCTCTCTCTCTCTTTCTCTGTGTGTGTGTGTGTGTTCTGTGTGTGTGTGTGTGTTCTGTGTGTGTGTGTGTGTAATGAAGAGCATCTGCAAAAGGGAGAAAACAGTCTTTCCCATTAAAACATTTGACCCCTGGGCTGATTCTAAAGGAGGAAAACTATAAGGAAAAGCAAGTTTTCATGATAAATCAAGTGTGGCATTTCGGCGTGCTGCTTAGGAGAAGAGCAATTATCAAGGAAAATGCCATGCTCTACTGGTGTGATGTCTGCACTGAATTTTTTGTGGGTTTTGTTTTTTACAGCAATAAGTGTGTGTGTGTGTGTGTGTGTGTGTGTGTGTGTGTGTGTGTGTGTGTGTGAGAGAGAGAGAGAGAGAGAGAGAGAGAGAGAGACTTTCTCCAAAAGAGTAACACTGCCCTAGAATAAGGCTGCAATCCTAACCATACTTACATAGGAGTAAGCCCATTGAATTGCATATGAGGATCACACTGTACATCTCATTTTGCCGTGGAATTGTGATCCATACACACACACCTCAGCCACCTGTTGTTGTTGTTGTTGTTGTTGTTATAAAGGAAAATTGGATTGGGGAAAAGAAAAAATAATGGCTTTTCAAGAGAGAATGTATTCTGAATGTTTAGATCCATAATAGATAGATAGATAGATAGATAGATAGATAGAGATAAAACATGTGTATATATTGAATGTTTAAAACCTAGATAAGTTCACAAAGCTTGATATACAATCTGTAGAAAGTTGCCAAGCTGCTGGGACCATGGGTGAGTTGGGTTGGATGGATCGTGGGTTGGTGGGAGATGAGGTTGCCTCTCAAGTGAATTCATTAGCACATTTCATGAGCCATTGAGTGACACCGTGGTTTTAACATGCACTGCGGTTAACTAAGGGAAAGGAGGAGGAGGAGGAGGAGAGCTGGAGAACTAAATAACAGCTCATGCCTAGGAAATGATTCTGCAGCCATTCTTGTGTCTTTAGGCAACTGACACTTCCTTTTAGTGTTTTCTAACTGCTGGCAATGTCAGGCTGTCCTAGTAGATTAAAGTCTCTCCTGCCTCATTCAAAACAAAATCGCTATGCCATAGTAAATGAAATAAAATGTACTGGATTGCCTTAGTGTGTGTGCTCTGGGTCTTCTGCTGGCCAAGCCTAAGAGATATTTGGCTTAGATCCTCAGAAGTACCCCTTGCACCACAACCCACCATGTTAAGGATGATCCCCCAACCTTCAGGAGACCCCGGGGGGCTGCTTGGGGAGCTGAGGAGGTGACAGGGAAGTTAGCTTCCCCTAATCTGCTTCATGAGCACTTCTTAGGACCCAAGCCTTTTCTCTACCTGTACAACTTTCATAGAATCATAGAATAGCAGAGTTGGAAGGGGCCTACAAGGCCATCGAGTCCAACCCGCAAAGCATAGTCCATTAAGCCAAACAGAGTCCACTAGCAGGGACCTTGGCCTGCAAGATGTTTTATGAAGCCTAGTTTTTGCCTGTGGGCCACCATATGCACATTTCCCCTCAGTCCTTGTGTTACATTCACTAACCAAGGTTCAGATTCTGCTTTTAGTTCTCAGTTAAGTAGGGACTGTCCTTTGTCTTGTCCTCATTTTTACCTTTACCTTCCTTCACCTTGATCTTGATTGCTGTGGGCCTCTGTTATATTCACTTACTTATTTACTTACTTACTTGTTCTTGGTGAATTCCCACATATACATCGATGTTGCCATATATGTAACCAATCATTTAGGCCTGAATTGTGAATTCAGAGACACAATGAAGGATGAGACCTGGGCTAGGCCTGCTTCTCCTTCCCACTTCTGATGTAATATGGGAACAGCACTTGCAGCTTCCCCCACTGGGGAGATAGGTCAGTTCTAAAAGCCATCTTGGAAAGGCCGTCTGCTGGGGAAACCCACAAGTTCCATTTCTCACAGTAATTCAGAAGTGAAAGAAGAAGAAGCACACATTACACTGCTTCTTTTGCCACATAGCATGGCACAATGGCTATTTATTTATTTATTTATTTATTACATTTCTATACCGCCCAATAGCCGGAGCTCTCTGGGCGGTTCACAAAAATTTAAATTTCCTCTTTCCACTTTTGTAGCTTCTTGAATAGAACTGTTGTATCTACCTCCGCCCCAGCTCATCCTGTAGCAAATTAAAAGTAAACCCCATCTTTGGATTTTCTATTCCTAGCTGTTTGGGTGCAAAGAAACTGTTAGTTTCATGATGGTCTGAGGGGGAAAAATAGAAAAAATAGTGGTAATGTAGTATCGGAACAACTTCTGTTTAAACCAATGAATATTTCCAGTGAAAGCTCCTGCTTCATCCATGGGACATCCTTACCTCTAATCAGGGAATATCAGTGTATGAGGCGGCTCTTTTTCTGCCATTCAGAATGTTTGATCTACACTGAGTTGTGCAAGCAAATGGACCTTTTGCTCTTAGATTTGTGCTTCACTGCCTTTGCTGAGTAATCTAGGAATTGATTTAGACCTTCTTGTCCCCTTGACTTTTCTCCTATGTGTGGCTGGGGAGCAAGAGCGCACTTTTTCTCCTTGCCCATCTCGTTCACCTGTCCTGCCATCTAAGCCAACTGGCTATACACACGTGGGCACAATGCACGTGGGCACAAGACTCAGTTCGTGTGGTCAATTCTGATTTTATCTAGGATGTTGTTCACACTGTTGAGGCCCATGGATGTTAGATTCAACTGTGCCTTGTTTAGATACCCAACAGGATATGCATACCCTAGATGGGAGGGAGAGAAGCAATCTTACTCCCCCATCATTTGTAGAAGAGAGGTGGGAGAGAATATAATCCAAACTGGGCCTAGGCTACCAATGTTGGGAGACTATTGATTCCCACATCCAGCAGCACAAAGGCCTGTTGGATCTGAAGGACCCAGTTGCTTCACAGTTTTCCACAGAAGGCTGTTTTCCCACTGTCTGAACAGAATGCTGGACTAGATGGACCTTTTGTCTGATCTAGCATGGATCTTCTTATTTATTTATTTATTTATTTATTTATTACATTTTATACTGCCCAACAGCCGAGGCTCTCTGGGCAGTTCACAATTAAAACCATAAAATACAGCATGACAAGACGCAATATAAAACTTTCAAAAGTTTAAAAGTACCACGTAAAACTCAGCAGCAGTTACAGCCCCGGGAAAGCCTGTGAGAAAAGGTGTATTTTCAGCAGATGTTTAAAAGACACTACATTTTCTGCATCCTGAGGCTCCATCAGATGGGTTGGGAAATCATGCTTGCCTCTGTGTCTTCTCCAGCCCCACTTTCATTGCTCGATACTTCCTTTTTCTCTCAGGGTGAGGAAAGAGGAAGTAAAAAATGCACGTGACCCATTCAGAGATTGTCTTTATCGCACTGCTTCTCCTGCACATAGCAGGAGATAGCTTCAACCTCTGTGTTTAAAAATATATCGGACTTTACGAGTGTTGGTTTTTTTTGTGGCACGAGGAAGGCCAGAAGGGGTTGGAGGTGCACAGGACACAGACGTCATCTTGAGAGGGACCCACAAAAATCTGTGAGTGCCCAGCAACGAGCGTGCAAAAAAAACCCCTTTCATCTGATGGAGCTCCTGAACTGTCCAAGGGTTTTTTCCCCCCGAGGATGGGTGTCTCTACGTTTTTAAAGACTGAACTAATATTTTCTGATAAAAACTTTTCCTCCTTCTGAAACCATCTGGTGGTGCAATGGTTTCCATAGTGATATTGGTGCAAAGGGGAATGTTAAATTTCTTCTATATTATGTATGGGTGTAACCATTTCCTGTTGTGTCTCTCTTCACCTGCCATGCCTTTCACTGTTTTATCTTTTTTAAAAAAATACTACTTGTTCCCTCACTAATTTCTTTCTTTCTCTATCTCTGTCTCTGTGTTTCATCTTGTTATTCTTGCTGGAACATAGAGCAAAGATGCTGGTATCAGGACCTTGGTTATGTTGGATGAGCAAGGAGGTAAGTTCAGATCACTTACATAAGAAATTAAAAGCATATTTTCAGTGAAGTGAATGATTAACTATAGATATCTGTTAAAGGTCTTAGTAGCACATGTGCGGGCCGGTGTTTGCTTATGGGTCTAGATTTGCAACCATGTCCAATATGAACAGGGTTACTAGTGATGTAAACCTGAAAAAAAGACTTTTCCTCTGCCCACTGAAAGCAACAGGAATTCCTTGATGGACTTTGAATCAAACTGTTTCAAATCAGAGAGTTGCAGAGTAAAGCTGTAGTCCTCGAACTACTTTCTGTAAGGAAGACCCACTGAAATAAAGAATAAAGACAAAACATTTATGTCTTGATTATTGTAGCTTTTCCACTGGAGAACCATAAGGGCATTTATTTATTACTTTTATATACCGCCCCACAGCCAAAGCTCTCTGGGCAGTTTACAACAATTTAGTTGCCAGTTCAACAATTTTATTGTTTTCTACACTGAAAGACAAAACTTAACTACTTATAAAAACACATATACAGAACATACAAGGCCATAATACATTTAAGGCATTCTTCATGTCAGACATGTAGGCTATTTGTTCTTACTAGTTAGTTCTCTTACTTCTCTCTAGCCAGCATAGTATTGTGTACTGAATCCAGCGACATTGTATGTTGAATCCACAGATATAAGGGCATTTAGTTGGAAGTCCCACTGCAATCCATGAAAGTAAGAGACACTTCAAATGTAATGAATTTTCTACTTGGAGAGGACTTGGGTGTAGATCCAGTCTGAAAGCTACATGTAGAGCATCATGGGTGAGGATTGCACATGCATCTCAGTAAAGCAAATTACCAGTGGGTGTATATGCAATGAAACAGACACATGTGCACTTAGGAACATAGGACGCTCCTTCAGACTGGGACAGAACATTGGTCCATCTAGCTACACCGGCCTTCTCCAACCTGGTGCCCTCCAGATGTGTCAGACTACAGCTTCAACCATCCCTAGCCAGCACCATCCATGTTGACTGAGGATGATGGGGAATGGTCTGGAGGACACAGGTTGGAGAAGACTGGTTTACACTGGTTGGCAGCAGCTCTATTACTGGTTTCCAAAATGTGCCTTTTCCAGCACTACCTGGAGTTATCAGGGATTGAGGAAGGTCATGCAACCCATGTGATCTGCCTCTGACTTATGGCTCCTCCCCATTGTCAGGCATAACAGTCCACATGGACCTTACATGCTTTTTCATGCATTCATGTACTTTCCATGTAGGACTTTTGTAACAGGTGAAGCAGCCCTGACTTCCAAGTAAATGTGTTCAGGATTAAAATGCAAAAAGGCCTTACTAGACTCCATATTTTGTGATGTTATACTGACTTGGTTTACACAGTCCCTGGTATATTTACTTATAAGATAAGGGTTGAAAACATCTAATACATTCAGAGGAGGGGCAGAATTTATGCCTTGGTTGAATTCCTTTAAGTCCGTATTGGTACTTTCTACGGTCACTTATAAAGGACATTTAAACACTAGTGCAAGTCTATGTTTTGGTTGTTCATGGATCTGTGCCAATTTGTTCTTCACTGTGGTTTCTTGTACATTGTGCCTTGGTGTACAACCAAGCAAGGCAAAGGCAGGCGAGACTGATCACAACACCTGGAGTCTACATGAAGTGTGTGGTCTATTGACTCTGGAGTGGCCACGTTGCTACTGCCTTTTAAAGCACAATGTATCTCAACCCCTCCTTCAGCATCAGTTTGTCAAAAATGGAGGAATGCAAACGTGGTATTAATGAATTATTTGGGCCATAGTTGGAATCCTGCTCCATTATACTCTGGTACATAATTATGTAGTTAGGTTTCTCAAAAGGGACTTTAATGATGATTATAGATACAACAATTGTGAGGCCATTCTTTGCCCAGTAGACAAATGGCATTTATTCTGATAAATCAAAAAGCTTCCATTTTGCTCCTTTGCTACATAGTTCAGCATGATATTCCTTCCAACGAACCACAATTTCAGTGACTTTCACTACATACTTTAAGCAGACATCAAAAGAATGCCTACAGCAGTGGGGGTTTTTCCCAGATATTTCAAATCATGTTATTAGAGAAGGCACAGTCATAATAATGTAAGGGGAGTTAAGGGAATAGGCTGCCTAGTACCCTTGCTTTTCCTTGAAAATGTCATGAAACATTATAGCACAACCTGCAGTTCCCTCCGCCTCCATTGAGCGAAGTAGACAAACTCCAACTGGCAAATTCTGTTACCATTTGATACTTCCTGTTTTTTGACTTGAATACTATTTTGTTGTTATCTAGAACAGTGGTCCCCAACCTTTTTGGCACCAGGGACCAGTTTTGTGGAAGACAATTTTTCCACAGACTGGGGGTGGGTGCGTGGGGTTGAGGGGTTAGGGAGGTGCCAAGGGGTGGGCCGCCCATTTCCTTGCCAGCCGCAGCCACCCTCCCTCCCTCCTCCTCCCACCAAGCATCAGCCCAAGCTGCAACCTGTTCCACGTTCAGAGTTCCATGTGGCTCCAGCCCATCCATGCGCAAGGCCAGCTCCTGCATGCAAGCGGGGGCGGCAGCGGCCAGGGTCATGCCCGCCTGGTCCCCGAGAGGGAGGAGCGGAGCTGCGGCAGCCTCCCCACCCCCGCCACTGCAACTGGAAGCTGCTCTCCTACGGCGGCTCTGAAAGATGCTGGAGTGGGGGCGTGCGTGCGTGCCTTTGCTTCAGCTGGGTGGGCGCCCAGCTGAATCGAAGCCAGGATGCTGGCGCGGGCGGACAGCTTCGGAATGGTGCACCCGGAAGTTGCTCTCCCAGAGCGGCTTCCAGCCAGGCATGCTGTTCTGAAGCCGCCCACCCCAGCGTCCTAGCTTTGGTTTGGCTGGGCAGGCAAGATGGCGCCCTGCACCCAGGTACACTGAGATGGGGGTGGGGGTGGGGTGGGTGGGGGGGTGAAAGCAGCTGACCTGTGCGTCCTGGTTCCTAACAGGCCACAGACCCAGACCGGTCCACAGACCAGGGGTTGGGGGACCCCTGATCTAGAACACAAAGTTTTGTGAATACTCACTCTGATTTTCAAAGGAAGTAGCTCGAAGGCTGTAGCCTTTATCTCATATCTGCCCATCTCTGTCTAGGCCAGGGATGGTCAACTTGTGGCCCTCCAGATTTTTTGGGCCTGCAACTTCCATAATCCCTCACCATTGGCTATGCTGCTAGGACTGATGGGAGTTGTAGGCCAAAACATCTGGAGGGCCACAAGTTGCCCAGCCCGGCACTGCAAACAGTCTGTGATCCAAAGCTCCACACATCTCCAACATGCATGAAGAGCTCTGCATGAATAAGGATTGCCCTGATGCTTTGTAGCCAACAAATGCACCCCTGTTGGACACATGGCACAATTGAAGCATTGAAAAGCATGGGGCACTTCCAACGTCCGTGGAACTCAATCAGGGCAATCGAGCTCTCACTTGTGGTGGAATCAGGGCACTGGTGTTTAATAGTCGATATAACTAGTTTCACTGATTCCAGCTCAGCCTCTTACTTTTGGGACCAACCTCTCCATTGTGGTGGAAGAAAGAAGCTTGATACTAAATTCCTGCTGAACAGTGAGACATGAAGAACAAGGCAGATAATAAGGAATGCAACAGTATTTCATACAGGAAGGAGTCAAATTTCTTCAAAGCGTCTTTAAAATGGTACTGGGTCATGCCTTAAAGTGCCAGATTAATTACACTCTGAATGATAGATTATGGCTTTCTTAAGAGAAAGGTCAGTAATGATTCAGAACCTGATCACTGTACTGTGTTCAATGTTCTTTAACCAAATTTGTGTCATCTTTCCTTTTTTAGAGTGATGTGCAGGTTGAATAAAGGGTGGGGTGTGTGGTTTGCCTCTTGTTATTTGTGCAAGTGTGTCTAAACCATGTATGTCTCAGTAGATGATCCGATTAATGAACTGTTCGTTAACCTTCCCATGTGATCTTTTTTCAGATGACCCTGACAGCAGAAGTTACTTAAGGTTATTAGGTGTTATGTAGATAAGAACTCTGCAATGGATCATTTGAAAGTGGGGATGACCAAGAGTAGCCCGTTACTTTGCCCCCCACCCCCAACCAAGTCTTTAGGGTTCCTAGGTGACTTGTTTACGTTGCCATTGCAGATAATTTTCAAGACAAAAGCCTCATGAGTCAACTTCAGTGCAATTAGCAGAGAGTTTATTTTTGGCATAAAACCCCCAAATCCCTGAGATTACCAGTGCAATACAGGGGTGTTCAAGCCCTCAAGCCACAAACAAAACCACAGAGTACTCCTGTGGCATCTGTTAGTTCTCTTATTAATATTTGAAGGATCTCAATGTTTACTAGAGAATACGGATGGAGAATAGTTGGGTCCTTGCTTTAATGTGAATGTACCTGATTTTGCATTTTTGAACCAACAGACAAACCCAAATTCAGGCCTTAGCTAGACCTACCTGATAGTCCGCGATGGAGGAGGAAAGATCTCACGTGGTGATTAACATGAGATCCCTCCTCCGTTTACATTTGAGGCGCGACTACCTCAAGTAGAGAGGCGTCACACCCGCCTTTTTTATTTTTAAAGGGGATGGAGCGCATGAATGGCCATGCGCAAAAGGTAAGGTTTTTTTTTAATTTTAATTACTTTTCCCACTCCCCCCACCCACCCTAACCCCGATGGGCGCAGCGCTCCTGACAAACACTACACCCTGTGCGTGGCTCCTGGCTCCACGTGAGTAATCACACAGCGCCAGGTCAAACCGTGGCAACGGGCCACATGTTCTGCGGTCTCGGGCTTAGCCCAGGACCACAGAAACAGCAGGCCCAAAGGGGGGGGGCTCTATCCCAGGGCAAAGGAGGGGTGATCCCTCCCTGATCCCAGGATCCCCTGTGCGTCACGTGGACGCACAGGGATGATCCCGGGGTTCGCCCCATGATAAAGCCCAGTCTAGCTAAGGCCTCAGCCATCCTTCAAAATTTGCACATCTCCAGATTTTGCAATGCTGTTCTCCAGTCCTAAAACACACACACACACACACACACACTTGTGTTTATTAACAAAGATGATAGTCAAACATGCTTTCTGTTAGGAACATTGCCTGCAGAAAATGTGCCGCCCAGAGAGCTTTGGCTGTGGGGTGGTATATAAATGTAAATAATAATAATAATAATAATGACAAAACTGCATACAAAAATGCAATTATTAGGAGAAATGCATAAAAATGTGTATGAACCTTTACATGAACTTTAAAGAAAACAGTTTCTAGGTTCGGAACGTACTGAACATAAAACAAACCAAAAAGATAATAGAAAATGAGAGAAACAAAAATTGACAGATTCATCCATCCCTTCTAGAGAAACAAAGCAAGTTAGTTTCAAGTCCTCGTGAATTTGCAGAAATGAATTGAGAGAAGGGAGTTGTAGGAAATCAGTGGCAAGTTTTCTGAAATGTTAAGGCTCTATCTAGCCAACCTTCCCCTAATCTAACAGGTTGTGTACCAATTCTACCCAAGTTTGTGTTCTTGGGATTTGGGAGTTTGAGCATCATTTGGCATTAGCAATAGCAGGCTTTGGGTCTCCTGGATTGAAATGCGAAACACAGTTGCTAAGAGCAGGTTATTTGACCCAGTTCCCCAAATGGCAGAAATTGTGTCACATGGGGCAGTATTAGTGTGACCATCAGGAAAGGAGGACAGGGTTCCTGTATCTTTAACAGTTGCATAGAAAAGGGAATTTCAGCAGGTGTTATTTGTATATATGGAGAACCTGGTGAAATTCCCTCTTCATCACAACAGTTAAAGCTGCAGGTGCCCTGCCCTCTTTTAAATCTGGTCACTCTAGTATAGCTCCTGCAGCTTTAACTGTGGTGATGAAGAGGGAATTTCACCAGGTGCTGCATGCATACAAATGACACCTGCTGAAATTCCCTTTCCTATGCAGCTGTTAAAGATACAGGAGCCCGGTCCTCCTTTTCATACGGTCACCCTAGGCAGTATTTATTGTGGCCTTTGTGCTGGCAGGACTGACTGCTACTGCGTTGGGAAGCTAGCACCTGATAGCACAACCAGAAACTAGCCCAAGCTGTTGTTTCTGGAACAAGATAAAGTAATAGAGCCACCATCCACAAGAAAGTCCTGTTGAGTTCAGTGGGACTTACTGCTGTGGAACACAATCCTGCACACTTTTACTGATATGTAAGTCCCACAAAGGTAGGGGTGGACAACTTCAGGGGGTCAAATTCAGCAGCACAG
Source organism: Elgaria multicarinata webbii (assembly GCF_023053635.1). NCBI lineage: Eukaryota > Metazoa > Chordata > Lepidosauria > Squamata > Anguidae > Elgaria > Elgaria multicarinata. The sequence goes on from NC_086174.1 coordinate 143,248,187, forward strand.
CAACTAAAGATGTAGTGGTTTGCCACCAGAATTTTGTGGCAAACCACAATGGAAGACTAAAACAGATAAATTTAGCTCTGGTCCAAGGGAAATGTGTCCATTTTAGCCTTGTGGAGTGGTTTGCCACTGAAATTCATTGGCAAGCCACTGGGTGTTTTTGCCACCATGGATTTTCCGCAGCACAGGGCAGAGGCACATGTGGGCCGTGGGCCGTAAATTGATTATACCCCTTAGTAAGTGTTTTTAGGATTTCCGCCTTAGGTTCCAAAGTCAAAAGCAGATAATTAAGTCAGTGTGTCTGCATTTAAGGTAATTGGGTCCCATTGACATAGGGCAGGGCTTTGAACTGGATTAAATCCAAGCACGTTTGGGTCACTGGGGCATGAATAGGGTTGCCAATTTGGTTCTACTGTGTGAATACATAGAAGTGATTGCGGCTACTAGTGGGGCTTAATTTGCTAAGTCCTGGGACCTGTTTTCACTGTCAGGCTCCTCCCTGCAATATACAAATAAAATTATGATGTAAAGGCCTCTGAGCATGTGCAGAGTACATATTGGGGTGTGCTCGGCTCCATTACGGATCCCCGGATCCAAAACAGAGCGGGCCAATCCGGACCTCTGAAGCCTGGTTCTGGAGCGGATCGGGGGAGTTCCGGATTGGCCCAACGCAGTTCGGACTGGTCTGAAGCTCCAGAGCCAGATAAGTGGGAAGGGGATCTTACCTGGCTCCCCCTGTTCACCGTCACCATGGTCTGTGCAGCGATGGCGGGGGAGCCAGGTAAATGGAGATGGGGACGGGGGCTTACCTGCCTCCATCATGGTCCGGGCAGCGGCTTCAACTGTTTTCGGTCTTAGTCCTGGGCATCAGTTGAAGCTGCCGCCCAGACCACGATGGACACCAAGACAGGTAAGTGGGGGAGAAGGGCTTACTTGGCTCCGCCGCCATTGCTGCAGTCCGTGCGCCGACGACGGGGAACCAGGTAAGGGGGGAGGGGGAAGGGGGCTTACCTGGCTCCGCTGTCTGCTGCCACCGTGGTCTGTGCGGCGGCAGATGGCAGAGCCAGGTAAGGGGAGGGGGCTTATTCGGCCCCCTTCCCCACTTACCTGCCTCTGACGTCTACCACGGAGATCTCACTCTGGGTCCAGTTCAGGAGCAGATCGGGGGAGGTCCAGATTGACCGGTCCAGATCAGGATCTGAAGTGGATCGGGGGCCCTGTGCACAGCCCTAGTACATATCCCTCACCACTGATTAACCATAATAAGCATGCACACATGGGATTAGGGATCAGGCCTCTGCAATTGAGGGTGTGATTTCCAGGCAGACACGAGCCACAACACCTTCCTGGTTCAAAATTAATTGTCTGTTGCATCAGGCCATCCTCTTTTCTCCTGAGATGGCAGCCACCTCCAAAGCCACCTTAGTATCGCCCTAAGCTGAGGTCATCCTACTGCGGCTGACTAAGCCGGCTTCCAGGAAGATTTGCATTGGCAGGGGGATATAAACTTGCCCGTATGGCAAGCAAACCCAGCTCTGATGTACCCTGTCAGTTTCTCTTGATGATGATAGTTAATTACTGAATTTTTGGTTTAGCAGGATTTAGCACTGTAAGCTCACAGACATTAGGAACCTCAAATCTAGGGTGACCATATGAAAAGGAGGACAGGGCTCCTGTATCTTTAACAGTTGTATTGAAAAGGGAAGTTCAGCAGGTGTCCTTGTATATAAGGAGAACCTGGGGAGATTTCCTCTTCATCACACCAGTTAAAGCTGCAGGTGCCCTGCCCTCTTTTAAATCTGGTCACTCTAGTATAGCTCCTGCAGCTTTAACTGTGGTGATGAAGAGGGAATTTCACCAGGTTCCTCATATATACAAATGACACCAGCTGAAAATCACAAAATCACTTAGAAACATAATGAACACATAGAATACTAGTCAGATTGGGGTAACTTGTCTCCGGTGCTAATCCCACTTAGAGTAGTCCCATTGAAATAAATGGGACTTAAGTTAGGCTAATGTTGGATCCAAGCCTTTAGATATGACTGTGGGAATGGATACAATATGCACTGAATATAAAATCAATGTTGTAATTAACTTTTTTTTCAGGCAGCTATCCCTTAGAAGCATCTATATGGATGCGCAGCGCACAGCTCTTCATGCTAAAATTACTATGTTAACAGTTTTCAGTGCCTTCAGTTGTTTTCTTCAAATATTCTTCAAATATTTTTCCTCAAATGTAAGACAGATGGATAAAAATGTTTTCTATTCCAGGTATAGCTTTGAATTTGTTTGACCATAACATTTAAACGAAGGATGGTGAACTGGCAGCCCACCAGGTGTGGTTGGACTGCAACTCCCAGAATCCCACACTGTCAGCTATGCTGGCTAGGGCTGATGGGAATTGTAGTCTAATAAGATCTGGAGGGCCACATGTTCCCCACGACTGGTTGAAACCACACTAAGGCCACAGCTAGACCTAAGGTTTATCCTGGGGATCATCCAGGGTTCGCCCCTGCCTGAGCACTGGATCCCCTGTGTGTCACCTAGATTATTATTATTATTTATGTATACAGCACCGTCAGTGTACATGGTGCTGTACAGAGTAAAACAATAAAATAGCAAAACCCTGCCACATAGGCTTACATTCTAATAAAATCATAATAAAACAATAGGAAGGGGAAGAGAATGCACCAAACAGGCACAGGGTAGAGTAAAACTAACAGTATAAAAGTCAGAACATGAACAGGTTTGACCCCTGGATGATCCAGAGATACACCTTAGGTCTAGCTATGGCCTAAGTGTGCTTCCTTTCCCCATCCCCCTTCACCCCAATATTTCATTTCAACTAAGTTTGACTGCTGGGGGAAAGCCTTGTTTTGGAGATATTTATACTGCACATAGAATTAATATGGCATCTTATTTTCAGTTTTGTTTACTAAACATCAGTCAAATAACTATGCTAAATTAGATTGGAGTCAGTTTGGGAAAGTAGGTTTTTTTTGGGGGGGGGATCTGATATAAAGTTTTTTGGAAAACCGACATCACTGCTTTCCACTCCACCCCACCCTACCCTCTCCGCTTTAGGTCATTCCCCTCCTCTTTCACATATAGACTACAACAGACCTGTATCTCCCTCTATCCTCCTCCTAACCCTGTTCCTTACCCACCACCCACCATAGAGAGACTTCTAGACAGGAATTTCTGAAGCTGAACAACAAATTACAATTCTTTTCCTCTCTTTTCTCTCCACACCCTCCCCTTTGAGTTCAGGGACTGGCCTCTTATTTAATGTTTGTGAATTGTGCTCGTCTTATCACATATTAATCCATAGAAGTGTGAATCTATATTCTTTTTTGTTCCAATGTGGAAAATGAGAACAGAACCTGCTTCAAGAATCTAATATTCCATTTCCCTCCCCCCTGCCCCGCATAGCTGGAAACAGTGGCTTTAGCTAGACTCAGAATCAGGATTGTCCCGGGGTCGTCTCTGCCTGCTCCCGGGATATCCTGTGTGTCGTTTACATGAACAGGGATGACCCTGGGATGATCCCAGGATAAACCTTAGGTCTAGCTAAGGCCAGTCTTACCCCATCAATTAAAATAGTTCTTTCCTATCTGGCCAATACGTTGTGCTTGAAAAATGGATACAGAATCAGAACCTTAGGGGGAAACCAACTGATGATGAAATGTATAGGTCTACACTAGTGCAAAACAATTGAGAAACAATCATTAAGGTGGCAAACCTATGAAGATTTGACCACAATAGGACTTCTTGTAAACATAGATTGTGTTGCAGGATTGTTGCTTACATGCCTTTTGCTTCTGTGATAGTAATGTCAATTTATAATAAATAATGGCATAAGATGATTATCAGGCACTTGTGAAAATGTGGGCCGTGTAAGCAAACACCAGACCATTGGCATTCATGAATGTCATTTATTATTTGCATAGTTATAAACCCACGGTGGTGGGCTTGATACATACGTTATACTGTTCTAATGCAAATCAGGTGTAACTCCATTAGAGTGAAAGGAATTACATTGACCTAATAATGTTCAGGAAGCCATGGAAGATCAGGTAAGCAATGAAATAGTGACATATGCTAGCCAAGAAAAGAAATTGCAGCAGCCAATTGCATTCTTATATCTATTTCTCTCTATATTTTATCTGCTCTATGGCAGTCTATCCATCTGCTTCTTTGGACATGGAACCGGGTCCTGTGATTTATGTAATTCCTTCTACTCCATTGGGGTTTCTCCTGGCATATAACAATGTCACTGACAGAGGAATAAGACCCATGGTCTTGTCTTCTTTAGAGATGGACCACGGCCAAAAATTCAGATCTGAAGAGCCTCAGTCTTTGAAAAAGTTTGTATCTGGACATGGATCTTAACTCAACTACTCATATCCATTCTTAATACCATTTTTAGCTGTATACTCTTTCACCCACTTTCAAATCAGACCAATTACATTTTCAACCATCATCAAAGTCAAAGACATTTGTAAGTGGAAGTACTGTAGATATTTTCCATGGAAGGCAATCATTTAATTCTTAATGTACATAAATACAAGGTAATAACCTCATTTCTTTCTTTCTCTTGGATGTCATTGATGTCTTAGTAACTGGATGTATTGTATTATGTTTCTGGACCCTGAGGTATTTGATAACTCCTCCACTTTTACATTTTTGTTCAAATTAATAGACATTGAAGCATCTCTTTCTTTTGTCTGTGAATGTGTGTGTGCTTTCCCACATTAGTAAAGGCATTGCTCTTCAGCCCTCTAGGTTTGCTTCCATCTTTGCTTCAATGCATCAGCTGCCAATTAATGCATTGAAATTCCACCATGATAATTCAGTTTCTCCATCCGTCATTCTCTCATGTTCTGTTGAACACAAAAACAGCTGCAACGACAACCCCCCAAAAATACAATTCATTCCATCCTGTCATCCCTTTGTCCTGACCAGAACAACTCGATCGTGTCGAAGAAGGCATGAACCATATCAACCAAGACATGAAGGAGGCCGAGAAAAATTTAAAAGATTTAGGGAAATGCTGTGGATTTTTCATATGTCCTTGTAACAAGTAGGTACTGAGTACCAGCTCTGCTCTGTAGCGTCCAGTTCTTTGTCATGAGTGAATGTCTGAAGTTGTTTTTTTTTGTTTTTTTGTCTTCTTCTTTTTTCTTTGTCCCTTTCCATCTGCTTCATTCTGTGGGGATAAAATACTTGTGTTTAATCAGAACAACTGGAACGCATCGAAGAGGGAATGGACCAAATCAATAAGGACATGAAAGAAGCAGAAAAGAATTTGACGGACCTAGGAAAATTCTGTGGGCTTTGTGCCTGTCCATGTAACAAGTAGGTGCTGCCTGCCTGCCTGCCTGATTTCTTGAGCACCCAAGGCTGATCTCAGATATAACGAAGCCTTGTGACGCTCATCCTTGCTTAAGGCACCTGGGCAGGATGAGCATGTGGCATGCAGAGAGAACAATTCTGGTTCCAATGCGTTCATCTCATAGCGTAGACCAGAGGTTCCCAAACATTTGGGGCCAACAAACCACTCTTGCTCTTCCTTTAAAATTCCTCCCAGGCCACCCTCAACCCCTCCTCCCGCTGTCAGCATTCAAATTCCCAGCTACTGGGGATCCACCAAGGTGGCAGGAATCCAACTCACCATTTATTCCCCTGCCAAAATCTGAAGCAATCGCCTGGGACTTTGAATACTGACATAGGGGCTTTGTGGTATCGTGGCAATCCCAGTAGAGAACAGGAAGTGGCCATTCACCTCCACTTCCTCTTCATGGATGGGCACTGCTGTGACGTGGTGGACTAGATGTGGCTGGGAACGATGTGGCTCCATTCACTGTTTGCGAACCACTTACTATCATCTCAGAGATCAACAGTGGCTTGTGGGTTTACTGGTTTGGGAACCACTGGTGTAGACAACAGCGGGATTACTGTAGATGCATTAAAATCAGGCATACCACAGTGAAACCTTCACTGTGAACACTTTTTAATGACGAAGATTTCAACATTTTACAGAGTGTGTACTACATAGCATTAATAACCTAATCTTCAAAAATCAATGGCACTATTAGAACACTCTTTGTTATTTATTTTTTCTTGAAGAGGCTTAAAGGGTGTACTCTCTGGACCGTGATTTCTGGACCATGACTTGTGGCTCAAAATTACACAAAATGATCCCTTGGAACAAAATGATGCCACTATCATATTTTCAGTGGATATATTTCTTTACAAGGTCTGGCGATATACCATAGTTTCTTATTTGATTCCAAGCTATGGGGAATGACCATTAAAAAAAAAGTCAGGAAAACTCGACCCATTTTACTAAATGCCCATTCCTGAATTGGGTGGTGTACACCAAGCAGAAATGTTGAAATGTGACAGATTTGCTTGCATGTTATTGCCATAAAATAAATATGCAGCATAAAAATGTGGTGTGTGAACTTTGAAGTGAGAATGTAGACATGGAAGAATGGGCTCTTTGATGAATCACAGATTTAGCATGCACTGAGTTATTGCATGAATGAATTACTAAACATACATTTATAGGTAGGTAGGCTGCCCTAAAATTGGGTGCATGCGTGTGTGCGTGCATCCGTGTGTTTGTCATCTTCTGTATGTTTATTCCTTAGACCAGTATTATGGTCATTCACTCACTCGCCTGGAGTGACTTATTCCTCTGGGTTGAACAAGTTGTTAAATCCAACACTCAAGCTGTCCCCAAGACATATAGGTAGATGTGGGCAGAGAGGAAGGTGAGTTTAAAAAATGTTCTGGGCTGGTATATTTCCTGTACTTCCTTGCATGGCTGGATCTATGGCAGCCATGTGTCCTATTTTACAGAGGATCTTCCTCTATTGGAAGGTATGTCAGAGATTTGTCCTCTGTTTTAAGGGCTGAGTCCAAAGAAAGACAACGGTAGGGGATGCAGATGGCTTGAAGTTGCCCATGCACAGTTAACAGGCATACGGATCACCTGATCAGAGTCTATCCTGCTATTGTGACATGTATTGTATTTCTATATAAATGAGAGTGATACATTCCAGTTGAGGCTGGTAACTCCGATGTCAGCGGGGCAGTGAATCTGCTTTGGGTTTCAATCAGAACCAGCCAGAACCCCAAAGGAAGCACTTTGGATCACTCCTTTAGAGATGTGTCTGGTTCTGATTGAAACCTGGAATGGACATCAGAGACATCAGTTTCCACTGATAAATTCTCAATTTTAATCCCTATGTATAAATTAACAGAGGTACATTTTAAGTAGGCACGTGCTCCGCTCCGATTAGAAGCGCAGAAGCAGGAGCGAATTGGCCTGCTCTGCCTTGCCCAGCGGTGGAGTAGAAGCGGACCGCGGACCCCTAGAAGCAAGGCGAAGAGAAGCGCCCATTTTCGGAGCGCTCCGGTTTCCGCGGTCCGCTTCTATCACCATCTTGAAACATTTCGCCCATAGGATTGCATTGCGGAAAAGAAAGGAGGATAACTGTGTTGGTTTTGAAGCTATCTTTCTAAAAATTCTTGTGCTTGGAGAGTCGTGGATGGGGGTAATTTTAAGACTACTCTCAGCTCTCTGCATGGTGCGGGTCGCGCGCTAGAATTTTAAAAAAAACCGGCGGGAAAAATACCTTTTCCGAAGGGCTGAGGGGCAGAGTCAACTCCCGGTCATGATCACATGATCCCAAAGTTGGAGGAGGGGATAGGCAAAATGGGTAACTTGGGATTCTGGGAACTTCTCTTTCTTAGTCTGAACGGACTTTTCCCAGTGTTTTTTAAAACAGTAGCCCCACCAAATGCACAAACAACCTGTGAAATCATATACTAAGCCAATAATAAGAGATAGAAACACAGCACTGCTACCCACCCTAACTTTGGGGAACAATTGAAAAGATGTGGTGCAAGGGGATGAGCTCCCCTAGGGCATCCCATGTGGACGTGCCCTCACTCTCTCCTGTACTTGGAAGGCCATCAGAGCCCTCCAAAGAGAGTAACCCGGTGGAGCAATGCCTATCATGAGTTGAAGTGAGCGTTCTACTTCTTAGTGGTGGAGCAATGTCTTTCATGAGTTGAACTGGCAGCCTTGCTTCTTAAAAGACTGGTTGACCAGTCAAATTGGCAGCTGCTGCTTCCCCCTCCCCTGGGCACATCCGCCTATTGCTGGTAAAAGACAGATATAGCCTTTTTAAAAAAGTTCTTCTTGTTGTTTATTCAGCAACACTGCTGCTTTTAATTCCACCCCTCCTTTGTTTATTTATTTATTTATTCCATTTTATATGCATTACTGGCTTATCCTTGGCTCACTTCCTTATGCCCCCAGAAATGTCTGCTGCCTGCCTGCCTGCCTTCCCTCCCTCCTCCCCTGCCCGCCTCGCAGGGATGTTGTGTGTGTCTGACTTTGACTCAGGGGAGAAGTCCTTCCTGCGCTCACTTGGAGTTTTGGAAGTTCCAAATCCATTTTTCAAGTGTGGAAGAAGATTCATACTCCCCAATTCATGGCATGTTGGGATTTCCTTTGAAATGGCCCCATTGAGATGTCTGCAGGTTTAAGCCCCACCAAAAAACAGGGGATGATGGGACTGCCTTGAGTCTGGGCGTGCATCTGTATCCCTGGATAAGCTGTCATGGTGGTGAGTTTGAGGTTTCTAACGTGCAAATTGACGGAGCTATGGAAAGGGGTGTGAATGGGGTGCCTGATTTTCATAAATTCCCCAAAAATCAGGGGATGATGGGATTGCCTTGAAACTTGGCGTGCATGTGTATACCTCCATGAGGTGTCATGGTGCCAAATTTGAGGTTTCTAACTTTCACAGAAAAAAAGTTGTGTACTTTTTTAGCTTAATGCAAGCCTATGTGGGGAAAACGGAGCTCCGATCCGGATCCGGAGCTCCGAGCGGAGCAGACCGGACATGGGCGGAGCGGGGGCGGAGCGAAGCGGCCCGATCCGCAAATCGTGGATCTGGAAGTGAAGCGGAGCAGGGGGTCCGTGCACACCCCTAATTTTAAGAGCACCTTCAGTGCTCTCTTTTGGTGATGCATTTCCTTTATTTCTTCATTTATTTATTTGTGGCAATACACAAATGGCCACAGTAGCTGGATCAGTCCTTTAAAGCAACCCTGTCTTGAGCAGCAAAAACTGATCAGATGCCTTGCAGAACTCAAAGAGTGTTCTGAATCTGTGACACTTTCCTACACAAAATCCCTGTCAGATAATCACATGTCCTGTTAGCCTGATGCAAAACTGCCAGTGCACTGGCCTGGCTGTGCTTCTTTCATCACGCTCTGAGTAAGAAAATCACAGTATTCATTTATATATTTTATTACATTTTTCTACTGCCCAACAGCTGAGGCTCTCTGGGCAATTGGCCCTTAGCTCTGTTGCCCTGCCATTCAGAAGCAATTCCTTCACATCATATTTAACAGAGATATTCATTAATAGAGATATTCAAGGATGATATGGAATGAGGAAGGCAAATACTACTGCTGAACTGAATAAGTGTCTCTACACTGTGATTTGCTGTTCTTTGTCCCAGTCACATCATGGAGGTATATATTTCAGATCTGTTTGGGTCTGTCTAGAAACACAAGGTGGTGCAAGCTGCTGGCTGCAGTCTGTGACAGTAGTAGGGTTTTGGGATGACTGAGCAAATGGCCCACATCTCATGTAACATCAACCCATGGGTTGTTTAAACCATGGGTTGTCAGGGCCACAGAGGAGTGAGTAAGCGTACACTGTCTCCCACCTGCTCACTGCTTCCATTTTTCATCAAGGTTCTCAAACATGGGTTCAAACTCATGGTTGTCAGGGCTCTGGGAGAACAGGAGGGAGAGAGCGCTGTCTCCTACCTATTTACAGCTTGCATCCAGTTTCTTAATCACAGGTTTGATGTGATGTCCAAACCCAGAGCTTTGAACCAGCATGGCTGTGTCAATGAGTTTGAACCTGTGCAGCTCTGACAATTTCTGGGTTAAATCACCCACGAATTTCCATTACATGTGAACCAGGTCTTAGGGCTCATCTACACCAAGCAGGATATTGCACTATGAAAGCGGAGTATAAAAGGCAGGAGCCACACGACTGCTTTGTAGAAGTATTGAAGTGCACTGAGAACTGTTGGGGCCCATGACACATCTACACCAAGCAGGATAGAACACTATGAAAGTGGTATGAAAGCAGTATATGGCATGTATCATGGACCCCTACAGTGGTCAGTGCACATCAATACTGCTATAAAGCAGTAGTGTGGCACCTGCCTTTTATATATCGCTTTCATAGTGGAATATCCTGCTTGGTGTAAATGAGCCCACAGTCTCACTAATAGGGGTGTGCACGGACTCTCCGATCCACAATTTGCGGATCAGGCCACTTCGCTCTGCCCCGCTCCGCTTACAGTCCGCTCCACTCCACTGCAGAGCTCCGGATCCGGATCGGAGCGCCGCTTCCCCCCCCATAGGCTTGCATTGAAATCCATAAAAGTATACAACTTTATTTCTGTTAAAGTTAGAAACCTCAAGTTTAGCACCATGACACCTCATGGATATATACACATGCATGCCAAGCCTCAAGCCAATCCAAGCGTCCCCTGATTTTTGGGGAATTTATGAAAATCGGACACCCCATTTTCAGACATGGACTGTTCTCCGACATTTTGACAGATAATTTTTTTTGAAGTGGGCACCCTCACAGATGCCATCTAGATCCACATTCATGCCAAGTTTCAAGCAAATCCCATCATCCCCTGATTTTTGGCGGGGCTTTAACCTCTAACGCACCACCCATAACCCCAATTCACACCCCTTTCGATATCTCCATCAATTTTCATGTTAGAAACCTCAACCTTGGCACCATGATAGATTATCCATGGATACACATGCATGCCAAGACTCAAGCCAATCCCATCATCCCCTGATTTTTGGGGAATTTATGAAAATCGGACACCCCATTTTCAGACGTGGGATTTACTATGACATTTTGACAGATAAAAAACTTGGAAGCAGGCACATCCACATTCATGGCAAGTTTCAAGCAGATTGCATCATCCCCTGATTTGGGGGGGTTAACCTCCAATGCAGCACCCCTAACCACAATTCAAACACCCCTTTTCTATATCTCCGTCAATTTTCACGTTAGAAAGTAAAAACTCAAACTTGGCACCATGATAGCTTATCCATACATGCTTGCCAAGCCTCAAGCCAATCCAAGTGTCCCCTGATTTTTGGGGAATTTATGAAAATCAGACACCCCATTTTCAGACATGGACCGTTCCCCGACATTTTGACAGATAAATTTTTTTGAAGTGGGCACCCTCACAGATGCCATCTAGATCTACAATCATGCCAAGTTTCAAGCAAATCCCATCATTCCCTGATTTTTGGTGGGGCTTTGACCTCTAACGCACCACCCATAACCCCAATTCACACCCCTTTCGATATCTCCGTTGATTTTCACGTTAGAAACCTTAAACTCGGCACCATGATAGTTTATTCTTGTATACACATGCATGCTAAGCCTCAAGCAAATCCCATCATCCCCTGATTTTTGGCAGGGCTTTAACCTTTTAACTCACCCCAAATCAAGTCCCATGCTAGAACTACGTCAATTTTCATGATAGAAACCTCAAGTTTGGCACCATGACACCTCATGGACCATGGACGTATACACACGCATGCCAAGACTCAAGCCAATCCAAGCATCCCCTGATTTTTGGGGAATTTTTGAAAATCGGACACCCCAGTATCTCAGGGATTTAAAGCTGCAGACAGCTCAATGGGGCCATTTCAAAGGAAATCCCAACATGCCATGAATTGGGGAGTAGAGATAAACCTATATGAATCTTCTTCCACACTTGAAAAATTGATTTTGAACGTCCAAAAGTCTAAGTGAGCGCAGGAAGGACTTATCCCCTGAGTCAAAGCAAGACACACACAAACCATCCCTGCGAGGCAGGCAGAGGAGGAGGGAGGGAAGGCAGGCAGGCAGCAGACATTTCTGGGGGCACAAGGAAGTGAGCCAAGGATAGTTTCAAAGCCAGTAATGCAAACCATCCCTGTGAGGTGGGAGCAGCACAGAGAGATGCCTTTTCTTTTGCATCCCATAACTAGGAGGCTAGGAGGATAAGAGTAAAGCTTTGTGATCCTTGCTTCAGAGTTGATTGACTGCACTGTGATCACAGCCATTACTAAACAACAAAATAATAATATTAATAGCAGTACTAATTAATATTAATAGCAACAACAACAACAACAACAATAAGGAGTTGAACCACAATGAAAGCCTGCCTGACTTCACTGAAGAGGAAAAACCAGGAGAGCTTGGGCTATGGGGTGTAAATATAAAATGGAATGAATAAATAAATAAATAAATAAAGGAGGGGTAGAATTAAAAGCAGCAGTGTTGCTGAATAAACAACAGGAAGAATTTTTTTAAAAAAAGGCTATATCTGTCTTTTACCAGTAAGAGGGAAGTGGACGTGCCCAGAGGGAGGGGGAATTATGCCAATTTTGACTGGCCCTGTCTAGGGACCAGTCTTTGAGAAGCAAACTAACACTTCAGCTCATGATAGGCATTAGTCTCTCTCCACTGGTTAACCTTTGGAGGACTCTGATGACCCTCCAGGGCAGGACACAGTGTATGTGCACTGGGCACGTCCACATGCCCTAGGGGACCTCATCCCCTTGCACCACACCTATTCAGTTGTTCACCAAGGTTAGGGTGGGTAGCAGTGCTGTGTTTCCTATCTGTTATTTATTTGCTTAGTATATGATTTCAGGTTGTGTTTGTGCATTTGGTGGGGCTACTGTTTTAAAAAAAAACCTGGGAAAAGTCCGTTCAGACTAAGAAAGAGAAGTTTCCCAGTATCCCAAGTTACTAGTATCCCATTTTGCCTATCCCCTCCTCCAACTTTGGGATCATGTGATCATGACTCTACCTCTCAGCACTTCAAAAAGGTACCTCTCCCGCTTTTTTTACCTGATTTTTCCAAAAATTATAGCACGCGAACCGCACCACGCAGGGAGCTGAGAGTAGGCTCAAAATGACCCCCAGCCATGACTCTCTAAGCACAAGAAATTTCAGAAAGATAGCTTAAAAAACAACACAGTTATCCCCTTTTCTTTTCCTCAATGCAATCCTATGGGTGAAATTTTCCAAAATGGCGATCGGAGCGCTCCGCAAAAAGAGAAGCTCTCTGCCTATGGCTGCTTCTCTTTGTCGTGCTTCTAAGGGTCCACGGTCTGCTTCTACTCCACCTCTGGGCAAGGCAGAGCAGGCAAATTCGCTTCTGATTATCCGATTCTAATCGGAGCGGAGCACACCTCTACTCACTACCCCTTTGCAAAAACTGCTAGAGATAACCAATGGGTGAAATGGTGATGTGTGTATGTTGAAATGGAAAGAGTGTGTGTTGTCATGTGGAGAGCCAACAATTAAAGTGTGAAATGATTGTCACTATGTGGTAATTGCTATTTAAAAGTCACCTGAATCCAACTTTTGTCTATTTCAAAACCAAACTAACATTCATATCCATAAATGTTTATTTACCTATTTAATCCCATATGAAGCTTGATCCAATGCCTCAAAAACACTAAAGAAATCTTGTAGCACCTTAAAGATTGTCAAAGTTATTATTGTCCTAGGCATGTTTTGCTTGGGAGTGTACCCTAGAGTTTTTAATGGGCCTTACTCCCAAACAGGTATGCATAGGATTGCAGCTGCACAACATAATCCTAACCGTATTTATTCAGAAGTAAAAACCTATTGATTTCAATGCGGCTTCCTTTTAAGCCCATATGCTTATGATTGCTGCCATATAGTGCAGTTCTAAGCATGTTTGTTCCAAAAAAACACAATCCTATTGAGTTTAACTTAACTAGTAAGAATGCTTTGAATTAAAGTTTATTAGCCTACTATGGGTTGGATCGAGATTTAGCCATACCTAGATTAGACCTATTGAAATCAATGGGACTGGAGTTAGTCAGTCATGACTAATTTAAGCCTATTGATTTCAGAGGATCTGCTCTATGTATAACTAAATGTGGCTCAAATCCTCTCTCTCCAAAGGCTCCTGGCTTTGAATTTCGAAAGCATTTTTTTAAAAATAATAATAATAACATTTATGAAATGTGTTGATGATCAGCTCTGTTTGAAATCTGTGACAAAATGAAACACATTTTATCAGTGTTCATATCACATTGCTGCCATTACAAAGCCTTTAGGTGGTGGCAATATTGGACATTTGTGACTAATAGCACTCAAATGTTTATTTTATTTTTCTCATTCCTGCAGTTAGGAGAGCTTATTTTTATATAAACTTACTTTATATATAGTTTATATATTAGTTTAATATATATATATATATATATATATATATATATATATATAGTTTAATATAGTTTAATATAATATAGTTTAATATTTAATACATATAGTTTATAATTTTACATATATAGTTTATATAGACCTAGTTTATATTAGCAGCCATGTTGGGGTTTTACACCAAGAGACTCACTAGAACTGGCATCTTTTCTGGGGCTGCAATGAGCTTCTGTCTTTGATAGTTTTAGTACTAAAACAGCACATCAGGATGCTGCACATATTAATATTATCTGTCACTACTGGTATGCCTGGATTTTAATTTCTTGGTGGCAGCTCAGTCAAAGATGGCTCCTCTGGAAAAACTGGGCAACTGAATTCAGAAGGTCTCTCCAAGGCCATAGCTAGACCTAAGGTTTATCCCAGGATCATCCCAGGTTCGTCCCTGCCTGAGTGCTGGATGCCCTGTGTGGCACTTAGATGAACAGGTTTGACTCCACGACAATCCTGGGATAAACCTTAGGTCTAGCTACGGCCCAAGATACTTTGCACGGCCTCATATTTCTGATTCTCAGTAGAGCTGAAAATCCATTTTTGCCTGCCTCCCACTTTGCTGTGTAGGCTGTTATTGCTAGTGCATTAAGAGAATGTTGAATCACTAGGACAGCTGTGCTTTATTGAGAATGCTTCACTTATTCATGCCTGTAGCTGGTGCATGAAAAAAAAAAAAACCACACACACAAAGGAATTTCCCTTTCTGATGCTCAAATGCTACACATGCTTGTATATATATATTGATTTTTTTCCCGCACTCATCATCCCACTATGGCCTGATTTTACTTTTTGTCTCTGTGGACAAAGGTTTGTACATCAACTCTAGATGTATAGTTACTCTTTCCAAGTACCGATATATTATTTAAAATATCTAATGAAATTGCCCTAACTACAACTCCTGAAGTCAAAACATGTCCAGGAGCCTAACATAACGTTGGGAAGCTTGGTGGATGTATACATTCACTGTGCCACACATTATTACTATTTATTTTTTTTAAAAAAAGGATGCTTGGCCATGGCGCTGTACTAAAAGAAGGCCACATCTGTTTGTTCGTTTTTAAAAAATGTAAGATGGTGTGTTGCTGTGATGTGATGTACACACTACCCTTGGCGGTTTTGTTTTCGTGTCTGTCTAGCAGTGCGTCCTCTGTGTTATATGTCCAAATGTACATGTGTCAGGAAATACAGCTGAATGTTTTCTAGTTGTCTTTATTTTTATTGTGTCCCCACCCCTCCCGCTGGAAGGAAAAAAAGCCTATCAAAACAAAACAAAGCAAAGTTCCCAGCGTGGCCATTGCAATTGATTCCGTTCAAAATGAAATTTCTAAGCATCACAGTCGTTGTGGCAGCAACAATTAAATAAAATGAAACAAAACACTTTTGTTCAGGTTTATGATATATCGGTATACCAGAATGTCCCCTTTTACCAAATACTCATTTGCTTGATTCAGCTCTTAGCTTGAAGAAATAATCATCGCCGTTGTATTTTGGCAGTTGTCTCTCCCCGCCCGGGGCTTTGTTACTCACCTTCTGTTTTTGCATAGGCTTAAATCAAGTGATGCTTATAAAAAAGCCTGGGGCAATAATCAAGATGGCGTTGTAGCCAGCCAGCCTGCACGAGTCGTGGATGAACGAGAACAGATGGCCATCAGCGGTGGATTTATCCGCAGGTGAGGCTTGTGGGTTGCTGTCGTTCTGATCCTGTCTTTTCCTTCCTTCTTTCCTGTCCCTGGCATATTAGGAGTGTTTCCATATGGTCCTAGAGAGAGTGTTGTGTTATTACAACTATAGTTGATTCCACAGTTGGCAATGACCAAGTTCATTCGTCCAACAGTTTCAAAAAAATTCCACTGACATTCCCATGTCTCTTTGGGGAACAGTCCTCTAAATCTTCAAATCAGAGCAGAGGAATCCAAAATCAAAAGACTTTTGAGAACACAGACCTGGGATTTTCATGATAGTGCCTTTGGCCATCATTGTGCCCATGGGCCCCTCTCTTGGCACTCACCACATTCCTCGCCTCTCCTGATTTTTTGAATTAACTTCCTTTTCTGGCCTGCTGCCCTCCAGTGCCACCTTTATTGCGGTTCAAAAGAGTGGTTTTGTGTTGGGAACTCATGCCCCACCTCTGCTTTATCATTAGATACTTGGGCTAGTTCCTTTTCTTTTAGTCTCACCCATTTTTCTTCTGGGAAATGGGTGCTTTATGACCACCCATGCTCAATATGGCAGCCATTTTATGTATGGACAAGGCCCCCACAGTAGCCATTTTGTGAGAGCACTCATGGTACTCTCAAAATTCCAAATGTTTCCACCAAACCCACAAAGGTTGGGGAACTCTGACATAGGCTTTTAATCAATTTCCCCCTACAGAGCAGAACCACTCCCCCACCCATTGTCCCTGCCTTTTACCACGAATCGTTATCTGGCATGAGTTGTGGGAGCAACTGCCTGCTTTGCAGGATCCAGTAGCCATCTCTTCTTTTCCTTCCCCCAACACACATGCCTACGCCTTTGAGGTTGTGAAAGTGGTGCCAATTACTGCAGAACCCCTGAGCTTACAGTCATTAGAAGTTAGATTTAATGGAAGAAATTGGGACTGTCTCAGAGCTTCACTGACAGTCTATCATGGACCAACCAGATGTGCAGGGTGCATTATTCCAGCCTGCAAAGTTGTTGGTTGTCCCTTGCAACCATTTGGCAATGAGGGGGAGTGTAGGAAGCCACAGCAAACTCTGTAGAACACATTGTTTGGTGATGGCGGCATTACCTGGTCTGCCTACATCAAGAGAGTTGTTCTTAATTTTAACTTTGTATGTTGATCACTGGACAGCCAGTGCAGTGAAGTGGTTAGAGTGTTGAACTGGGAATGAGGATATCCAGGTTCTACTCCCCATTCAGCCATGAAGCTCACTGGATGACTTTGAGCCAGTTACTGACTCTCAGCCTAAGCTACCTCACAGGGTTGTTGTGAGGATAAAATGGAGAAGAGGAGGACCATATAAGCCATCTTGGGTTCCTTGCAAGGGGGAAAAAATGGCTGGATACAAATGAAATGAATGGTATGGTTCAGTCCATCGTTACTCCTTATTCCTTTGCAGGGTAACAAATGATGCCCGAGAAGGTGAGATGGATGAAAACCTGGAACAGGTCGGTGGCATCATTGGAAATCTCCGTCACATGGCCCTGGATATGGGCAACGAGATTGACACACAGAACCGCCAAATTGACAGGATCATGGAGAAGGTAAAGGCTGACCTGCCATTTGCACCCGATATTCCTCGTACAATAGTATATGATATTTTGTACCAAAAAGTCGGTGTAAATGTAAAAAGAAGAATGACACTGTTTAGTTTTAGGCAGAGGCTAATGCAACTTGAATAATTTCAGTTTCATTATTTCACTAAAACGTATGCAGTCTTAGTTGTAATGGGGCATGAGGACTGGGGGGGAGGGGGGCTTTGTAAAGTAGGAGATATATCCAACCTGTCTTCCCCCCTCCCCACAATAAGTGGAATAGAGAGGGCTGGCGGATTGCAGGCCTGGGGCTTTTTATCGGTACTGAAGTGCGCTGATAGCCGTTGGGGCACACGGTGCCTGTTCCGTATACTGCTTGTCCCACTTTTAATTCCGTATATTATACTGCTACAGATACCATCGTGTGCGGTACGGGGTATAAATGTGCAAGAGGGGTATAGCTTCACCATGATGGGATCATATCAATATGACACGAGGTGTAGATCTGACCTTGTAGCAGATGCAGTTGCTAGCCAGGTGTCCTTTATGTCAGGGGCTACCCAGTCCCAAGTCCTGTTTAAAGATAAGGAACTATAACATATACCCGTTTTCCTCGAATTATCCTCATAGCATAAAGTTGTTGTTGTTGTTGTTGCTGTCGTCATTAGCTAAATCACACCCCGGGCGGCAGCGTTCCTAAGATCCTTTGCATAACAGGAAAGGGTTTAAGGGGGAGAAATGTAAAAAAAAATCATTAAAAAATCAATGGATGACCCAATCCGATTCAAATTTGGTATGCTTAAAACCCTCCTTAATATCTATTACTGTGCCAATTTTGATGTTTTTATCTTTAAAACTTACACAGATGTAAGCATTTGTTTAATTTGTACTTTAAACATAGCAAATCATCCTCCTGCGCCCCCAGTGGCCGCTCAGAGAACAACAAAAGATTTGCTCCTAAAGTGGTAGTAAAATAGGTCGGTTCTTTTGGCTTTATAGCACAATTAAAGTAGGATGCCTGGGAGTGCTTCACAGTCAAAGCAGATTATAAGATGGAAAACTTTGGAGTCCTTTGCACGCAATTTGCAATGATTGCACAGTACAACCATGGTGCGATGAAGCTATAAGAAGGGAGGGAGCTTAGGGGCACCTTGAAGTTGCCCATCAACCATCAGGACAGCAGGTTGAGCAGGCACATAGGAGTTTATAGTCTTCCCCACAATGGTATTTCTATTTAACACAAATTAGAGTAATTATTTCCAAATTGGCATCTATACATATATATTAGCATAAGAGAATCATCTGCAAATCAGTGTCCTCTTTTCGCCATAATTATTTTTTTATTTTGGGGGGACAATGTGTAAGTGCCACCCGAGGCCTGATGCACAAAAGGAAGAGGCTTTTCAACCTGGAGGAACTCATACTCGTAAATCCTACACTTAGAACTTTCACCCCATCGCTAATTCTTAGGACAGTGTTGCAGTGATGTGTTCTCTAGATCCTAACCAACAGGAGGCTAGTCGGTTTGGGATAGGGCTTGTTGCTGCCCTTGTATCACTCTGGGCCTGTTCAGATGACATTTCAGGCTCTGTGGTTAGCGAAACTGTGGTTCTCTGGGGTTAGCACTAACCACAAGCCATGCTATCGCACACAATGCTTTAAGCCTCGTGTGGCGCAAAGTGGTAAAGCAGCAGTTTCTGCAGCTGAAACTCTCCCCACGGCCTGAGTTCGATCCCAGCAGAAGCTGGTTTCAGGCAGCCGGCTCAGGTCGACTCAGCCTTCCATCCTCCCAAGGTCGGTAAAATGAGTACCCAGTTAGCTGGCGGAAAGGTAATCACGGCTGGGGAAGACAACGGCAAACCACCCTGCTATAAGGCCTGCCAAGAAAACGTCAGCGAAAGCTGGCGTCCCTTCAAGAGTCAGTAATGACTCAGTGCTTGCACGAGAGGTTCCTTCCTTCCTAGAGCCGCTAACACTGTTGCAGAGGTGCCGACTGGGGTTAGTGAGTGAGCAGGGTTTAGCAAAATGCACCGCACAAGACACCTTAAACCCTGCTGCTTAACCAAAAGCCTTTACCAGCAGGGTTTAAGGTGGCATCTGAACAGGCCCTCTGCCTCAAATCCTGCCAAAAGGACAGTGTCCAGCTACAGTGGCTGCAGGAAGAAGTACTTTCTGATGTAAATCCAGAGTTACACATTGCAAAAACTAGGGCCTAGTACAGCAAGAGTGATGGCGTGATGATGGTGGTAGGGTTTTTTGTGCAATGCCCCAGCATGCCCCACTCTGTGCTGGTATCGCCTGGATTGCAATGTTAAGCAGAACACCTTTCAGACAGCTGTGGTTTGAATTACTGTTGTTCTGACATATATCTTCCATGATTACATGTCTTTTCTCTCCCCCCCCCCCTTTCTCTCGTTCGCCCATTCAGGCTGTTTCCAACAAAACCAGGATTGATGAGGCCAATCAGCGTGCAACAAAGATGTTGGGCAGCGGTTAAGTGCAACCCAGTGCGGATTCTTCTTAACACTGTCCCCAAGGACAGCACTGTCATGCTTTTCTCATGGTATTTACCAACTAGGTTTGCACACATGCACATATCAACCCCTCTTCTGCCCTCCATTGTAAATGTTGTCCTGTGTAGGTTGTCAGCTTTCCAAAAATGATACTTGTAAATTTATTTTTATTTTACAGCTCTCTTCCTTTCCAAAGGTTGTATATAGTACTGATTTGATGGCTACAGCTCATGACAATGTTCAATTTCATTTGTTGGGGCTTTTTTCTTTTCCTCCCCGCCCCCTTCCCTTCCCTTCCCTCCCCTTTCTTTCTCGTCTGTCCATTTTCGGTTGGTGGGTTTCTTTTTTAAAAAACTTTATGATGTTTTTTGCTGAATGACAAAACAATGTAGGAATGCTCAACGTGCTGTTAAACTTTTAACTATACAGTATTGTTCTTGTAAAACTGTTAACATTCCACAGAGCTATTCCCAGAAGTCTTTTCTTCGGGTCTCATGTTGTTTAAGCATTTACGGATGTGGTGTTCTCTCAGTTCTCCATTGCTGTCATCAGTCGTTATGAGTTCATGATTAGACAATGTGGAATTATATAACTTATAACAAGCATTGCACTAAAACAGGAAAAAAAAGTGACGTGATTTATGCATTTATTGCATGAGAAATAATTTTAGACTCCTTAACTTAAGTGAGACCTTTCCATGGCAGTAGCAACATCAACAATGACAAAAGAAAACAAAAAACTAGCATGTTCGGTATTGGGACACTGTCAGGACTATGTTATACCAGCAAGTTTGCAGTAGTGCCATTTTATTTCTTCTTCTCTATATATATATTATATATATATAAATATAAATATATATAGTTATGAGCCATGTTCTTTTCTTTCTTTTTCTCTTTTCTAATTTTAATTTCAAAGGAGATGGATTTGGCACTCATCATTTAACCATTGCCAGCAGATTAAACGTTTGGCTGAAAGTTATGTCAAGGACACACACACATACACACATACACACATACACACACACACAGCATCAAGAAATAAGAAATAGGTGTAATATATAGAGTTTGTCTGCTGCTTTCAAAGACTGTCTTTTTTCTCGGGGGAGGGGACGGCTACCATATGAAATGTTGCAGAGAAATGTAATTTTTATAAGTCTCTCTCTCTTTATCTCTCTCTCTCTCTCTCTCTCTCTCTCCCTCTACTTCTCTCCCCGTATGTGGTTTGTTATCGGTACAGTTCTCTGTTGCTTACCTAGAGCTATGCACACCAAAATCACTGCAATGTTTAGTAGCTGTTATTAATTAAAAAATATATAAAATGAAATAAAAAATGTCCTACATGAATGAAATCTAGATAAAACTGTGAGATTAAATATAGTTGCCGCATGTAATATGAAATTCCTTCTGTCTCCTGTCAGTTTGTGACGTGATTGACATTTTGTAGCTAGTTTAAAAGATATTAAAAATTATAGACCACAGAGTTTCTCTAAGGCTTTTTTTAATCCAGGGGTTTGCTCTCCATCGCTCAGACTTTGTTACTCACTGGGAAGAAAGGAACGGGCATGTAGTGTGTTTACATGAGAGGGATGTGGGCTCAGTCTAGAACGTGTGCTTAGCATTCGGAAGGGTCCCAGGTTTGAACCCAGGAAAGGCACTGGCAATCCCTTGGCAATAGATGGTCCAAGAGTTTTATCAGGCACTTCTTTCTGCACCTACGACCTGCAGCCTTCCGTTTTATAAAAGGTTTGTATTTGGGATCAGTAGTATAAATAAGCTTAATGCTGAATATTCCATCTATTAAATGTGATTGGGTCGTTGTTTTACAGTACAATGACCTGGAGAAGACATTGGGTTTTACAAGGGCATGACAGCCCATAATGGGGTGAAGCTCCCCCAAAGGACAAGGAACAGAGAACCCAATGTTCAGGATTCGGGTGGGGGGAATTCTGGAGGAATTCTGATACCTGCAGACTTGGATAAACTTCAAAGCCCAATGTCCATAGGACAGTTGCTGTAGCAGACAGAAAGCCAAGTGGGACCCCCAAAAATATTCCAGTGCATGGATCATGGGACACTTTGGCACTGCATGCTGAGGGCCAAACTAGACAAGACCCAGGAGAAGACTTTTGTTTTTACTTATTGCAGCTGTGGGGAACTCCAGATTCAACTGAATCAGTGGGGCAGAGGGAAGGGATGCTTCACCCTTTCCCTGCAGGCTGCTTTCGCAACCTAAACCACCCACTCCAAGGTTGTTGTTTTTCCTCCCTGCATATGAAAAGATACTAGGGCCTTAGCTAGACCTAAGGTTTATCTTCTCGGGATCGTCCCGTGGTCGTCCCTGCCTGCTCCTGGGAAATCCTTGTTCATTTACATGAACAAGGATGACCCCAGGATGATCCCGGGATAAACCTTAGGTCTAAGGCCTAGGTCTACATATCTTTTCCCTTGTAGGGAGAAAAGCAGCTCAGACGGTGGGTAGGGTGATTAACATAACACAGGGGTGTTGTACCTCTTTCAGCACTTGTGGGGGGACATATTCCTGTGCTGAAGTCAAAAATATCACCATATTTTCAAAAATATCACATATTCCTGTGCTGAAGTCAAAAATATCACCATATTTTCAAAAATATCACATATTCCTGTGCTGAAGTCAAAAATATCACCATATTTTTAAAACTCTTACTGCCAGGAACTAAGTGTAGGAGTGGCATTTTTCAACCTTTTAGAATGGAGGGAAAAAATGGTATCGAAGCCAGGACACCACTAAATGATCAGTGGCCAAGGGGAAGGGGGGATGGCCAACCAAGGGCCAGATTGAAACTCCCGGGATTGAACCTCTGCACCCCTCTTTTAACTGATAAACTATCCCTGGGGAAAGCAGACACCCCTCTGTCACTCCTTTGATGAAATTCAGAGCCCATGGGAGATGCAATAAAGTAAAGCAGCAAAACAAACAAACCCATCAGCCAACTCCTGATGTTGTCTGCATGTCACATCAAATTTGGCCCTAAGATGAATTTGTTTGCAGAGGTGACTCTGCAATATTTGGTACATTCCTAGAATGCTTTGCAATATCACCAAAGGAAGGGGGAGCTGGGGAGTAGATCTAGGGTGACCGTATGAAAAGGAGGACAGGGCTCCTGGATCTTTAACAGTTGTACAGAAAAGGAAATTTCAGCAGGTGTCATTTGTATGCATGCTGAAATTCCCTCTTCATCACAAAAATTAAAGCTGCAGGTGCCCTGCCTTCTTTTGTGGAGTGACCAGATCCAACAAGAGGGCAGGGCTCCTGCAGCTTTAACTGTTGTGATGAAGAAGGATTTTCACCAGGTGCTGCATGCATACAAATGGCACCTGCTGAAATTCTCTTTTCTATGCAACTGTTAAAGGTACAGGAGCCCTGTCCTCCTTTCCATATGGTCACCCTAGTACATCCCATCTCATGGAGGTCTTAGAATAACTACTGGAACCAGATAGGATGTAGGGCATGGTTCCATTGAACGGTTCTATCCAGATGGGGTGAAACAGGTTGAAGTGAGTGTGAAATGGGGAGTGTGTGTGTGCAGGATCAAGTGTAACTGTAACTCACATGCTCGGAGATATTTAGGGGGCTGGGGGAGGTGTGGGTTGACTTTGCTTAGGGTGCCAAAATATCGTGAGCTGACTCCTTCCATGACTATTCCTTCTCCTCTCCTGCAGGAAAGGGATCCTATGCTTGCTACTTCTTGCCCTTCCTTACCTTCCCAGGGTATTAGCCTCCCCATTATTTACTGATTTATTTTGTGCTGTCACTCTGTATGGTGCTTCATTGAATATAAAAAGGCAGGTTCCTGCCCCTAGGAGCATACAATCTAAAAAAAATTGCCGCGGAGAAACTCCCATGGAGGGAAGGGAGAAAAAGAGGGGCGGTTGCGGGGAGGGGCAAAGAGGAAAGCAATATGTGGTCATTTCAGTCGCATCATGTGCTTGGGTTTAGCTGCAGGCTCAATTCCAGTATGACATCGGAACTTGGGGTTGTCGTGTTAAAGACTTCACTGAAAAACTGGGTTTTGAGAGGGCCAGCCCTACCATTAGGCAGAGTGGGGCAGGTGCCTCAGGCGGCAGATGCAGGGAGAGTGGGCAGAGAGGTGTTGGAGGACAGAGCTGTGTGTGCCACATGGCTTGCCCTATCCCCCGCCCCTAAACTAGCCTGCTGCCCTCATGAGGAGGCTGTGCCATTCACCAGTCTCAAAATAAGATTCAATGGCCAGTCTGATCAGCTGCTATAGATAGAATGGGGATGCATTTTGTCCTTTACCTCAGGCAGCAAAAGCTCTTGTGCCAACCCTGAGTTTCAAGGAGGGATTTAAGAGAGGTTGTCATCATGCAGGTGTTCTGGGAGGCAGTTCCAAGCATGTGGAGCAATCAGGGAGAAAAGGCAGAGTCCTTAAAGGCAGCAGGAGACTGCTTCATAAATTCTTACATCCCTCCTTCTGCACCTGAGCAGCAGAAGACTATGCATCAAAGTAATCCTGAAAAACGGCAGTCCATTCCACCTGGACTAAAAGGCAGTCCATTGCATCTGGACCAATATTTTACCCAGGCAAAATTTCATCGCAACCACTTTTGCTTCATGGTAAGGCAGTCCGTAATGAACGAGTTCCGGACCCCCACCCCTCTCTGTCATTTCACTCCCCCAAACCAAAAGTCTTCCAAACAGACTACAACTCCCATCCTGCCCAACCATCATGGCCAATGGGTGGGTGTGTTGTAGTCCAACAATATCTGGCAGGCAGGCAGGCAGGCAGGCAGCGTGTTCTCCACCCTTGTCTCAAAGGTGGATCCTTCTACATGCATTGCTATATTGTAAGGCTTTCCAGGAAGAAGCTGAGGCTCAGGCTCAGCTAATGATGAGGCAAATTCAGTGCGACAGAGGCAGCCGACTTTAGTGCTCATGTGAAGGCGTGTGATATGATTGCTGTCTCCTCAGGCGTCCTGTCGTTTTTTCAGAAGGAGACATTTGGAACAGCTTGTCTGGCATTTATTAGGGGAGGATAAATAATATATTCTGAAACAGCGGGGCATGGGTGCAAACCTTCCCAGTTGAGAAGACCCAGGAAAGTTCTATTACAATGGTCGTACTGGTGAACTAGCCTCAAGTGGAAATATATATTAACCAGCACCAGAATTGATGCCTGAAGGGCAATTAGAAGCGGAAGTAATCAGAAGTGGTTGGGAAGAGCATCAGCTTCCTATTGGGGTACCCTTTGGGGAAATTAAAGGAAGGAGGAGAATTAGTCATCTATGTGAAGTAGCTCATAAAAGCACAGATAATACACTGAACGATGCAGTAACAAGCAAAGTGAAACAGAACACAGCTATGAATGTAGTTCAAGTGTTGGCAATGATCAAACCTACTGCTCCTACCAATATTTTAGAAATTCACCAACAGCCAGGGAACTTTCCATTTGAACATTCCGTTTGTGCATTTGGAATTTAGCTTGAAACCTTTGAAATACATAATCAGACTTCTGTTATATAATCCTATTTTCCCAGACATCAAGTGGGGAGGGAGGTTGAGCAACCACAGCATCCCCAACGGTGTTGCCCATGGAACACACGCCACCACCACCACCCGCGCAAAAAAACCCACACATCTGCTTCTGAAATTGAAAAAGCTTCTAAAACTGAAAATGGAAAGAAATATTGCAAAGAGTTTGAAGATGGTGAGTCAGAGAACACTGGGTTGTATCCAACGGGGTCTGTGCGCAGGGGAACAGACACCATGGGTGGACTAGATGTCACCTCCTCCCTGCAATCCCCCTACTCACACAACTAAGGCAGGATCTACGCTACTGCTTTATAACGGTTTATATCAGTATTGGCAACTGATAGGGCCGAGGACACATTCCGTATACCGTTTTCAAACTGCTTTCAAAGTGTTATATCCTGCTTGGTGTAGATCTGGCTTAAGTCTTCTCTGGAGGTCTGGAGCAGTTTTGGGGGCACCAAAGGGTGCATGGGAAGGAGAGTAAGAAAAAGTCCTGTCGCTCAAGAGGAAGTCCTTTTGCGCGGTTAGATGTCACCCATTAAGAAGGAAAATATAAAGTTCGACTTTGGACTTGCATATATAGGAGTGATTCCAGGCATAAAAAGAAGGAGGCTTCTGAGATTCTCTTCCTCTGATTTTGTTCCAATACACACTTCCCTGGGCATATGATCCATTGAACTCAGTGGGATCTACTTCTGAGTAAGTAGATTTAAGATTGGATTGTAAATCATTGGATTTTGTTTCCAAAGCAGAACCAATGCATTAGGAGTGCCTAGTGTGACCAGAGACAAAAGAGGGCAGGGCTCCTGCAGCTTTAACTGCTGTGATGAAGAGGGAATTTCACCCGGTGATGCATGCATAGAACTGAAATGTCCTTTTCTGTACAATGTTTAAAGATACAGGAGCCTTGTCCTCCTTTTCATATGGTCTAGGGTGACCATACATGAGATAAAAGTCTCATGTAGAAATGCCCTTAGTCTGAACACCTTCAACCAGAGGACGCTCCTCTTTAAAATAGGACACTTGGCCACCCTAACAACTCTCCAGTAAAAATTATGTATTGAATTATTTTATTTATTGAATGTTTATTTATTTATCGTTGATAACCATCTGTGGCAAATTCCTATCGAAATGCAGGATAACAATTTCAGAAAGAAAGAAAGCATAACCCTTTCCTGTGCGTTGTGATACAAGTGTCTGACAGTCCACTGAGCTCTCATAATTCCTTCAGCCCAAGGCCCACGGGGAGAAAGCTGGAATCCGGGAAGCAAGTGCGGCAGTTCAGTAGCCTGTCAGCATTCCGTTCAGCCCTGACCTTTCGTCTCTATTTCCTGTTGTGGTTTGCTGCCTTCTGGTCTGTGTAGTGAGCTTTGCGTGGTGCTAAGGGGGGCAGGAGGATGCTGGACTCCCATCCATTAAAGGCTGAGCTGAAAATATACCCAAGTGGGGTTTGTTAATGCTGCTCTTCAAAGAAAGTGCAGGATTAGACTGGATTAGCTGCCGACGTCATAGAGCCGCACACATAATGAATTATGTAATGCGATTCTCTTTGTAGTACATCTACTGGACAGGAGCACCATTTCGAATAAAGAGAGACATGAAAAGGAAGCTCTTTAGGGTATCACTTCTCTATAAGCCTAATGGAATGCAGAACAGACCTGACTACAGAAACAAAAGGAGAATGAACCGTGACAGCCTCCCCTAACCTGGGTCCCTCCAGATGTTTTGATCTACAGCTTAGAATCATAGAATAATAGAGCTGGAAGGGGACTATAAGGCCATCGAGTTCAACCCCCTGCTCAGTGCAGGAATCCACCTTAAAGCACCCCTGACAGATGGTTGTCCAGCTTTGAATGCCTCCAGTGTGGGAGAGCCCACCACCTCCCTAGGCCATTGGTTCCAAAGTCGTAGTGTTCTAACAGGAAGTTCTAACATACCTGATCATTGACCATGCTGGGTAGCGCTGATGGGAGTTGTAGTCCAAAACATTGGCCAGGCACCAGATCGGGGAAGGCTGTTCTAGGCACTACAGCTAAAAATGCTCAGTCTCTGGTCTCCACCTACTGAACTACAAACAGAGGAATGTGGGGACAACCAACAGGGCATCTGATGTGCCCAAGCAGGCTCCTGGGCAGAGCAAGGCAATTGCCTTCGGTGGCAGGTGTTGGGGGCAGCAGTGGCAGCCTCCCGGATGTTCCTCCTGACCCCCACCCCCAGCTGCTTCTGTCTACCTGAGGACTGAGCTGTGTATGCCACACAACTTTTGCTGGGCCTATTGAACTGGTATTCTCCTGTCTTAGGTGTGGTGAAGGACAGTATCTCATCGACAGTGCTGGAGTAAGAGTCAACTGCCCATCTAGTTGGCTTCTTTATATGATATGAGGAGGAGGTGCCATCTTGTCCTTCACATCAGCAGCAAAATGTCTTCAGCCAACCCTACTTCTAAAAGGAAAGGAAAGGAACCTCTCGTGCAAGCACTGAGTCATTACTGACTCTGTTGGAGGGACGCCAGCTTTCGCTGACGTTTTCTTGGCAGGCCTTATAGCGGGGTGGTTTGCTGTTGCCTTCCCCGGCCATTATTACCTTTCCCCCAGCTAACTGGGTACTCATTTTACCGACCTCGGGAGGATGGAAGGCTGAGTCGACCCGAGCTGGCTGCCTGAAACCAGCTTCCACTGGGATCGAACTCAGGCCGTGGGGAGAGTTTCAGCTCATATTTTGAATATGATCATGTTCTGCTAAAGGATGTAAAAAGGGGGAGATGAGAGAAATGGGAAATATTTGGACTTGTGCTAGGATCATTCATTATTGGTAAAAATGGCAGTTCACATCCCCTAAGGGCCATTTTTAGATTACTGTGCTTTGCAACCATTATCACATTTTTTTCCTAACAAAGGAAGTGTGGTATTATTTCAAAATGGCGGAATGAGAGTCTTGTATAATTGCACAATTCTGTTATACCACAGTGCCATCTAGTGGTTGTATAATGAAACATATAGAAAAACAGAAAGAAAAACCCTGGGAGGTTTTGACAAGTGTAAAGGAGCTGATCTTAATGCCACAAAGAATCCGGAAGCAGTAGCCTCAGTAAAGGTGCAGGATAAAAACCTCATGTGGAAATGAGTGGTTCAAACAGCATGTAAAGGTGGAGGGGATCATGGATGGGAGAGAGAGAAACTAAGTAGCTAAACAAAGTGCTGTAACACCATATGAACTGCCTTAGGACCACTCATCAATGTGGCCTGGTATTTTCTTGTCTGACTGCTGCTGATGTTTCCTGAGCCTGCTGCTGTTTAGAAGACATTTTACATGCACGGCTTACACTTTACTATTGGGCCATCCCCTCTTCCTCCACAAACACACAGACACTATAATGCTTCTGACAAAAGGCTGTGGAACTACCAAAGTTAGCTGAACATCAGACATAGGTATCCAGAATTATATACCAATGTCCTTGCTCCGATAACACTTGCATTTGTCTAAATCTCCCGCCTCCCTACAAACACACAACAGCTGCTTCATGGTATTTTTTTTAACTTTGATGCACTGGCCCCAGACATTTTTCTACCTCACTTGGAGGC
Source organism: Elgaria multicarinata webbii (assembly GCF_023053635.1). Classification (NCBI taxonomy): domain Eukaryota; kingdom Metazoa; phylum Chordata; class Lepidosauria; order Squamata; family Anguidae; genus Elgaria; species Elgaria multicarinata. Next base: position 143,277,427 of record NC_086174.1, read on the forward strand.
CAATGGGGCCAATACTTGAGAAACTTGCTGCACCATTCAGGCACCTATTTCCAGGACTGGCTCTATTATAAGACATAGCGAGGTGACCACCTCAGGCAGTGGATACTTGAACACAGGGAGTGATGCTGACAAGGGTTGGAGGACAGAGCTCTGTGTGCCCTGCAAACCCTCCTAAGCTAGTCTGCTGCCCTCAGGTGTGATGGACAGGGCTATCTCAGGGTTGAAGGAAGATTCAATTGCCAATCCGGTCAGCTTCTGTACATGGAAGGCCATCTTGTCCTTCACCTCAGGCACCAAAATGTCTTGGGGCAGCCCTGCCAATTCCTGTCTTCATCTATCTTTCCTCTGATTCCACCATCTCCCTCATGGCAGGGCTGGCCCTAGATGGCTAATTGAACCCTGCAAAGGATGAAGCCCACGTAGGCGGCTGTTCTATGGGGCGTGCTGGCACCTGCCTTCTCAACAAACATGTGAGTGAAACGGAGAGAATAGGAGAATTCCCCCAGAGGGCAGAAACTGATAACTAGTCAACAAAGGAACAGCACAACCATTCCCCATTGTCTCTGAATCTTTCCATGTCTCAGGCACATCTCCCTGTTAGCTGAGTCACCTGTCTCCGAGGAAAAGAAGAAGCAAGTGCGGTGAAGAGGACGGATCCTGAAATCCACATCGCTGCCACTGAAAGCCTAAATGGGTCATATCTCCTTTTACATAGAACATTCTTGGCAGATTTCCCTGTCTGCAGAATAGCACATTGAATTCCGATGAAACTCGCTTTCTTCTCCAAGGTTTCTGCAGCGACTCTTGACAAGTAGTGCCACGGTGTACTGACACATCAGCCCCTGATTTTCTTGTTATAAAGTCCTGGGGGAAAAGAAAATTGGCTTCTTTTTTCTCTCTCTCCTTCCCCTCACCCGCCCCTCCAGCTTCCTTCTTCTTTGTTCAGACAAATAGGCCTGAGTTTAATCAAACAACCACGATAATTCTGTTCCCCCCCCCCATTGTTGCAGAAATGTTGCCATGGAAATTCAAGCACTTCTTTCTCAAAGTATATAGGTGCGATTTCCATTTCTTTTTTCCAAACAAAAAAACCCACACCTGTTTGTTGTCATCTGTAAGTGAGAAGGAGAAAGCCCGGGAGGGCATTTCTTGTACAATGAAGATAATTCTTGCCTTGAAGCTAGACAGGTAACCCCTCCTCCACTCCGATTTGAAGTTGGGCCGAACTATGTAGACTGCAGGCAGTGGAGGCTAGTGGCTCCAATTTTGGGGTGTGTGTGTGTGAATCCATTCTGGGTTACAGTTAGAACCAGCCAGAACACTAAAGGAGCTATCCATCATGCCGAACCCATTTTGGGCCTTAAGTTCTTAAAAGATAGCTCTTTTAAAGTTCTGGCTTCTGGCTGAAACTCAGAATGGCTTCATAGACCCACTGAAATTGGAGCCAGTAGCCTTCACCATCTGCAGACATGTATTTATTTTATTTATTTATTTATTTATTTCCTTTCTATCCCACACTTCTTCCAAGGTGCAAAGGGCAGCATATATGTCCCCCCACTCCACTTTATCTGCACAACAATCCTGTCAGGTAGGTTGGGCTCCGCCCCATGAATTTTCTCCCTCTCATGCTGCCAGGTGGAACGGCTGCTAGTAAGAGATAGCTGTGAGAGAGGAGAAACCACATGGGAGTTAGTCCCAGCTGAGCCAATGCAGTGGCTTTAAGGTAGGGGTGACTCTAGGGAAAGGAGGACTGGGCTTCTGTTTCTTTAACCGTTGTATAGGAAAGCAAATTCCTGCAGGTGTCATTTGTATGCATGCAGCACCTGCTGAAATTCCCTCTTCATCACTTCAGTTAAAGAACTAGAGTGACCAGATGCAAAAGAGGGCAGGGCTCCTGCAGCTTTAACTGTTGTGGTGAAGAGGGTATTTCACCAGGTGCTGCATGCATACAAGTGACACCTGCTGAAATCCCCTTTTCTATACAACTGTTAAAGCTACAGGAGCCCTGTCCTCCTTTCCATATGGTCACCCTACTTAAGGTTTCTTTAATAGTGGCTACTCTTCTAAATAGGGTAATAGGTGCCCCTCTCACTAAGAACGGGCTCTCCTTTTAGAAGACAGATTGCATTTCAGACCCACTGGATGTAAAGGGCTGTGAGGTAACTGAGGAGGGTTAGGGGGTGGGGGGAGTGTTGAAAATTGGCTTCTGAGCTTCCTACCACTTAAACTGCTTCAAGGCCTCTTAGGTGTCCCCGGTACATTTCTGCTTTGCTTGTCAACTACTTAGTTGGCTATTTAAGGGAACCATTTTTGTCTAGACAGGTTTCACTGTATGCAGCTAACATTTAAACTGAAAGAGGAGGACAGCCCTGAAGTGCTAATCTGAAATGAAAGTAGTCAGGCCGGCCGGGTTTTTTTTTTATTGTTGCGCTTGCTTTCGAAAATGTCAGCTCAGCTGACTTTTCATTTCAGAAGCTGAATGCTTCTGAGCCTGGGAACAGGAATCTGTTGGCTTGGCCATGCTGGCTGGGAACGATGGGAATTGCAGTCCAGCACATTGGGAGGGCACCAGGTTGGAGAAGCCTGGATGAACCTGATGGAATGTATCCTTCAATTGGCTTCTGCCATATAGCTTTTTCTTTCATTTTTTTAACCAAAGAAAGATGTCTGAAGCTTGTGAATGATGGCTTTTAAAGAGTCTTTTCAGGTCTTTTCTTTTGCCTTTTGCAAATTAAATACATAGAACTATTTTAATTCTTTTTAAAAACCGAAGCTTCTGTCTCTGTTTGCTACTTTGTGTGTTTTTTCTTTTTCTTTTCTCTTCTCTCTTCAGCAATGGAGTTGCTACTTCAACAAAACAATCCCAGGTTATCGGTGGGGAAGATGCTAGCTTCCTGTGGTGGCAAGGTTAACGCCATAAAATTAAATGCATATAAACACATGAAGCGGCCTTGTTCCAAATCAGACCATCGATCTCTCTAGTCTAGTCCAGTATTACCTATTTTACCTGGCAGCAGTTCTCCAATTTCTCAGAAACAGGCATTTCCCCAACTAGAGATACCAAGGGCCAGTGGAAGCTGGTGGCTCCAATTTCAGTGGGGCTATAAAGCCATTTTGGGTTTCAGTCAGAACCAATTTCTCTGCTGTGGCACCCCGGTTGTGGAATGAGCTCCCCAGAGAGGTCCACCTGGTGCCTACACTGTACTGCTTTCATCGCCAGCTGAAGACCTTTTTATTAAGTATTTTAACACTTAATTTTAACTTAAATTTAAATTTTACTGTTCTAACTCTGTATTTTAATCTTATATCAATTTTGTTGCGTGGTTTTATCCTGGTTGTGCTTTTTATACTGTATTTTGTAATTGTGCTTTTAACATGTTGGTTGTTTTATTATGGTTCTAATTTTTGTGAACCGCCCAGAGAGCTTCGGCTATTGGGCGGTATAGAAATGTAATAAATAAATAAATAAATAAATAAAAATAAATAAATAAAAGATAGAACTCTAAAGGGGCAATCCAAGGTGCTGAACCCTATCCCCCAAATGGGTTTAGTACCTTGGATGGCTCTTTTAGCTTTTTTGGCTGGTTCTGACTGAAACTCAGGGTTGATTCACAGCCCCACTGAAATCTGAGTCACCAGCCTCCACTGCCAAGGGCTAAACACAGAATGTCTGAAAATAGGCCCTACCCCTAAGCCATGGGTTGGCAACCTAGGGCTCTCTCCAGATGTTTTGGGCTACAACTCCCATAATCCATGACTATTGGCCATGCCAGCTTGGGCTGATGAGAGTTGTAGTCCAAAACATCTGGAGGGCACCAGGTTGCCTGCCCCCTACCTAAGCCACAGGCCTTCCCCATGGAAGCAGGTAGAAAGCTCCTACTGATGGCTCAACACTTTCTTTAGGACTGGAGTTTGAGGGTGACATGCAGGGGTGACCCAAGACACTTTGCTGCCTGAGGCAAGGGACAAGATGGTGCCCCTTCCATTCCACATAGAAAAGCCAACTGGACTGGCAGATGGATCTGTCCAACAGTGATGATGGACTGTGCCCTCCACTGCCGCTGAAGGCTGCATATGTACCTACCCGGACCTTAAGATCATCTACAGGGGTCCTTCTCCGTGAGCCCCTGCCAAAGGAAGTGAGGCAGGTGGCTACTAGGAGGAGGGCTTTCTCCGCTGTGGCACCCCGGTTGTGGAACGAGCTCCCCAGAGAGGTCCGCTTGGCGCCTACACTGTACTGCTTTCGTCGCCAGCTGAAGACCTTTTTATTCACTCAGTATTTTAACACTTAATTTTAACTTAAATTTAAATTTTACTGTTCCAACTCTGTATTTTAATCCTATAACTTTGCTGCGTGGTTTTATCCTGGTTGCGCTTTTTATACTGTATTTCGTAATTGTGTTTTAAACTGTTGGGTGTTTTACTGTGGTTTTAATTTTTGTGAACCGCCCAGAGAGCTTCGGCTATTGGGCGGTATAAAAATGTAATAAATAAATAAATAAATAAATAAATTAACTTAGGGGGCACAGAGCAGGTTGCATGCCCCATAGCTCTCTCCCGCAACACCTTGCTGCCACCTCCCACCATCTGCTGCCTGAGGCAACTGCTTCACTTCGTCTAATGGTAGGGCCGGCCCTGGTAATATTCCATTGTTTTTATGGGAACACTGACCCAGAGAACATTGTTTAATTAACAGACTTACTTAGTGTTTCTCCTACCATATTAGGAATCCAAACAGTAAAAGGCATTGACCCTACTTTTCCTAATTGTAACACTTCAAATTCTTTACCAAAAGCTCTTATATTATTACTATTTAAGCCTCTCTTCTGTCCTAAAAATAATCGGCCTATTTCTTCTTCTTCTGTGGAGAGAAGTCCTTTTCATGTGATTATGATAAAACCAAATGCGTTTTCTTTCTCTGTACAAAAAGTAAACCTCTTGCCTGAGGCGGGGAGTCAAATTGCGGCTCTGCTTCCTTCGTTTATTTGCAGAAATCTATTTCTCATCCTTCCTGAAATCTCATGTTTGAGGCTTAGTAATTACCACCAGCTTTGCCACTCTCCTTACTTAGACTTCCTTTTTTTTTGTAGCCAAACACTTGCTAAAACCACAAGAAATCAAGGGATATCAATAATATTTGGTCTGTGGTTCTGTTTCGTTTTGCCACCAGTAAGAGGCCACTGAAGGATGGAGAGTTAAACGTCTGGCAAATCTGTAACATGTCTACAACCTGAAAGGGGATCAAAGGAAATTAGAGCTTCTGAAGATGCAATCTTGTGCATGTTTAGGGAGAGAAAAGGGTGCAACTCCCTGGGAGTCTAAACGTGCATAGGATTGAGCCCTAAGCAGATTTGCACATTTGCTTTCCAATTCTGACACATGTGACTGAGTGTCGAGCACTGTCACCTGTTTACAGCTGCTGTACATGATCAAAGCTTTCTAAATCTACTAACACGCCCACCCCACTCCACCCCCATTCACAATTTTCTCCTCACAGGATTTATTTAGGTACGGAGGAGCGTTCAGTTCTCTGACTTCTCTTCCACACTCGGTCATGTGACAGCCCAGATACAAGTTGACCAATTTCGTGAGATTGAAGCCTCTGTGACTTGATTTACAGAGGTGTGCTTTATACAGAAGCAGAGCAGATTAAGTGCCCCTCCTGAAGGAGTCGTATATATCAGGTAGATCAATCCTGGAGATTTTTGTTTAAGGAGTTTGCTTCAGGTTACTGGGTCTTGACCATTTCTTATCAGAGGTGAACATTTGCCAAGTGGGAAGTTACCCAGAGGGCGGCCATGTGTGCTACTTTGCAGAGAACAGTCATGTGTTTAAAGTGCTATAAGGTCCAAGTCTGCTTTAAAGATCAATCATCATAAGAAGGGAGAGCTGGGACGGGCCTTGAACGTGGCTATCCACTGTGAGCACCTAGACAGCAGACTGAGCAGGTACACCTGGTCACCGTTTTCTGCACTGTGGTGACATGGATTGCATTGCATTTCTATTTAGATTGTAGAAATCATGTCCGAATATGAATCTTTCCATATAATTTGACATATGGTAACCTCCAAATTAGATTACTGCAATGTGCTCTACGTGGGGCTGCCTTTGAAGATGGTTCGGAAGCTGCAGCTTGTGCAAAATGCAGCAGCCAGATTGATAACCGGAACCAGAAGGTTCGAACATATAAGACCGATTCTGGCCCGCTTTCATTGGCTGCCTATACGTTTCCGAGCCCAATTCAAGGTGCTGGTTTTGACCTATAAAGCTTTACACGACTTGGGACCACAATACCTTTTTTTTTTAAAAAAAAATAAATCTACAATACTTAAACATACAACATACAATTAAAAAGAAAACAGCATACTACATAAATGTTGAATAAATGTTGAATACATAATATCATATCTAAATAACATAATCAAACTTAACATATAAGTGCACCCCCCACCTCGGGATCTCATTCCTGATTCCAAAATCTCATACTTTCTTCTGCTGGCGGTTTCCCACTTCCCTTAGAAAACACAAATATTAGGAACTGTTTCCAAATTCCTTCAAAATCATTTGTTTTAGCTATACCTTTTCTCCATTTAATATTGCAAGTCAATTTGTCATTTATAGCTATGTCCCATACTTCTTTATACCATTCTTCAATAGAATATTCCCCTTGAATCTTCCAGTTCCTAGCTACAATCAATCTTGCTGCCGTCAGCAAATTCGTTATCAATTCCTTACTTTCTTTTTTACATTTTAAATCTTCAAATAATGACAGTAATGCAACTTTTGGTGTTCTTTCTATCTTCATTCCCACAATTTCTTCAATCTCCGAAAACACCATCTTCCACAATTTTTGTACATATTTGCATTCCCACCACATATGTAAATACTAGGGGTGTGCACGGACCCCCCGCTCCGCTTCACTTGCAGATCCGCCATTTTTCGGATCGGGCCGCTCCGCCCCGCCCCCGCTCCGCCCACTTCCGCTCCGCTCCGCCCGGAGCTCCGGATCCGGATCCGGAGCTCCGTTTCCCCCCCCCCCCCATAGGCTTGCATTGAAAGCTAAAAAATTATACAACTTTTTTTCTGTTCAAGTTAGAAACCTCATGTTTGGCACCATGACACCTCATGGGGATATACACACGCACGCCAAGTTTCAAAGCAATCCCATCATCCCCTGATTTTTGGCGAATTTTTGAAAATCGGGCACCCCACACACAACATCCCTGCGAGGTGTGTTAAAAAACACGGGGATAAGCCCGTTCAGATGAAGAAAGAGAAGTTTCCCAGAATCCCAAGTTACCTGTTTTGCCTATGCCCTCCTCCAACTTTGGGATCATCATGACCGGGAGCTGACTCTGCCCCTCAGCCCTTTGAAAAAGGTATTTTTCCCGCCGATTTTTTTTAAAATTCTAGCCCGCGACCCGTACGATGCAGAAAGTTGAGAGTGGTCTCAAAATGACCCCCATCCACGACTCTCTGTGCACAAGAATTTTCAGAATGATAGCTTAAACCCCCCCCCAGTTATCCCCGATTCTTTCCCTCAATGCAATCCTATGGGCGAAAAGCCGAAAACGCAGTTTGAGCCGCGCGGTTGACCCGATTTTCACAAAAATATAGCCCGTGACCCGTACGATGCAGAGAGGTGAGAGTGGTCTCAAAATGACCCCCATCCACGACTCTCTGTGCACAAGAATTTTCAGAATGATAGCTTCAAAAACAACGTAGTTATGCGCGATTATTTGCCGCAATGCAATCCTATGGCGAAATGTTTTCAAGATGGCGACCGGAGCGCTCCGCCTGAACTCGGAGCTCCGAAAAATGGCCGCTTCTCTTCGCCTTGCTTCTAGGGGGTCCGCGGTCCGCTCCTACTCCGCCTCTGGGTAAGGCGGAGCAGGCCAATCCGCTACTGCTTCTACGCTCCTAATCGGAGCGGAGCACATCCCTAGTAAATACGTTCCTTTTCCTCCACATCCTCTCCAACAATTTGCTGAATGCTGATTATTTATCTTGTTTAATCTAACCGGGGTTAGGTACCACCTCCATATAATTTTAAAATAATTCTCTTTTATTCTTACTGACATATTTCTCAACGCTCTTTGTCTCCATAGTCCTTCCCAACTCTGTTGTCCTATTTGTACATTCAAATCTGTCTCCCAAACCATTTTACCTGAACTATCCATCAACCCTTTCTCCACCAATATTCTATAAATTTCACTCGTTAACCCTTTTGACACTATTCTTTTCCCCCTATCCTTTTCTTTCTTAACTATTAATTCCTCAAACTTCGTCAATTCTCTACAATCTCCATTTTCTGTTATCCACTTTTTAGTCCACTGTTCTAATTGCCAATAATTTAACCAAGTTAATTTTTTATCTTTTAAAACTTCTGGTTTTGGTATTAAAATTATTAATGAATGTTCCCATGATTCTGGTGTCCTTTCTCCTTCCAATATGGAATTGTACAGCTTCAATAATTTCGGTACTAAAAAAATCATCTGCAAACATATTCAGTTTTATTTTTTCCATACTACCTATTCCTTCTATCTCCTCATCCTCTCTTATTGCATTCGCCAATAATTCCATTACCATTATAAACAGGCTGTATTTTGAGAGTACAACTGTTCTATTATAGCTTTAAATTTATTCCCAAATCCCATTTTATTTAGTACCATCTTTAGAGCTTGCCAGCTCACACAATCAAAAGCCTTGAAGATATCCAATGCCAAAATTCCTGCTTTGATCTTAGACTTTTTTATCACCTGTATTGCATTTAAAACTCTTCCCACTAAGTTATGCATTTGTCTACCTGCTACAAATCCACATTGATCTTCTCCTATATATTCACCTATAAATTTATTCAACCGCCTTGCTAAAATAGTTGAAAATTGTTTAGCATCTTGATTTATTAATGAAATAGGTCTATATGAATCAGGGACAGTCAAATCTTTATCTGGTTTTGGTATTAAAATTATTAATGAATGTTCCCATGATTCTGGTGTCCTTTCTCCTTCCAATATGGAATTGTACAGCTTCAATAATTTCGGTACTAAAAAAGTTTTAAAAACCTTATAATATTCTGATCCTAAACCATCTACCCCAGTTGATTTACCCTCTTTCAACTTCTCAATTACTTCTTCTATTTCTCTTTAAGTTATTACCTTCTCCATTAACTCTTTCTGTTCTATTTTTATTCCCTTCTTTATATACTTTTCTATATAAGCTTCCAGCTTCTTTTTTTGAGTATCCTTTCCCTTATATAATTCTTGATAAAATTCTTGAAAATTTTTTATTTTGCCCTTCATTATATGACAATAATTCCCTTGTTTATCTTTCAATATTCCTATCCCGTTCCTAGCTTTTTCCTTTTGTGTGAGTCTGGCAAGCAATCTAGAATTTTTATTGCTATTTTCAAAATACTCCCTTTTCATATAGATTAAGTTATTCTGAACTTCCTCTAAATTTAAATTTTCTAATTGTTTTTTCTTCACTTGTATTTCTATTAATTTATGTTTATTTTTAAATTGCCAATAATCTTTCTCCAATTTCTTAATCTCTTCCTCCAACTTTTTCTGCTCTACAAATTGTTGCCTCCTTAAATTACACATTTCTCTAATACAAATCCCTCTTGCTACCGCCTTCATGGTATCCCAAACAACTGCCCTTGTCGTTCCTCCCTTCTCATTAATTTCCCAAGTCTCTGACAATTCCCTTTGCATTTTTTCTACCACTTTATTATACTTCAATAATTTTGTATTCATTTTCCACCTAAACGCTTCTTTATAATTCTTTCTAACTGTAAACTCTAAACTTAGCAATGCGTGATCGGTTACCTTTATTACCCCCGTTTCCATTTTACATACCTTAGTTGCAAACTCTTTTGAAACAAATATATAATCTATCCTAGAGTATGTATGATAAACTGGCGGGTAATAAGAAAAGCCAGGATTTGCCCCACTAAGTAAATGCCAACAATCCACGTAATCTTTTTCTTTTACTAATTAATTCAATATAGTAATATTATTTCTCTTTTCCGCATTAGTGAGGTTTGACCTGTCCAATCTATTATCCATTATCATATTAAAGTCCCCAGCTAAAATAACATACCCCTCCTTAAACTCTTCTATTTCTTTGAATAATTCCATATAAAATTCTCTATGTCTCTCATTGGGGGCATAAACATTAACTAATGTATATGCTTCACTTTCAATTTGTCCCTTTATCATGATATATCTACCATTATCATCCTTTTTTACAGTTTCTAATATAAATCCGCTTTTTTTTGCAATCAAAATAGCCACTCCATTTTTTGTTGTTGTCCCCAATTACTTTTCATAATAAACTGACCATTTTGTGCGTATTTCGTTTACGGCATCGACGCCTTGGTGTGTTTCTTGCAACATAATGATATCAGATCTTTCTCTATTTAACATTTGTTCAATTCTCCTCCTTTTCACGACTGCCCCCAGACCTTTGACATTGAGCGTTGATACTTTAATTTTCTTATCCGTATTTAATCTTTTGATATTCCTTCCGATCCCGTGTACTCTGCAACTCATAATCACATACATCCAAACACAAAACCCCTAAACCCCCCTTCATGTCCCTCCCTCCCACCCTATTTGACCCCCCCATCCCACCCCCACCTCTTTCCCCCCCCCAAATCCCCGTGAGTCTACCACTCCGGCCATTAGCTACCTTTAAGGGAGGGGGGAGGTGGTGCTCCGCCTGAGCGGCAAGACCTCTATTTTTAACAATTTTTATACATTATTATCTCAAAAAAAATTTATCAAATTTATTGTGTTCCAGACACCACAGCTTCACGTCCATTCCCATCTACAGCTTCCAAACTTACATCCTTAGACAAACCCAAACTCTTCAGCAACTCCTTGCCCTGATCCAAAGAGGTTACTCTGTACTGCATCCCACCATGCAAAAATCTTGAAAACAGGGTAACCCCAAGCATACTTCATTGCATTCTTTGTTAGCGTCTCAGTTATTTGCTTAACACTGCGTCTCCATTGGAGTGTTTGCTGACAAAGATCATTGTAAATTTGCACTGCTTTGCCTTTGTATTTTATCATAGCCATAGACCTCAATTTCTTCATAAGTTGCTCTTTTCTGTAGTAACTGCCAAATTTCACTAGGATGTCTTTGATTGCTCCTCTGTAGTTTGCTCCTCCCACTCTATGAATCCTTTCCAGCTCCCAGTCTTTTAATTCCAGATCAGGCATCATATCTTTAAACCACTTCAAAATTATTTTTCTCAAATCCTCTCCTGGTTCTTCAATAAAGTTTTTAATTCGTACGTTGGATCTACGATCTTGGTCTTGCAAATGGATCAGCTTTAATTTTTGATCATGGAACTTCACATCACAGCTTTTTTCAAAGACATCCTGCCTTTTCTCCAATGATTTTACTTCAACATCTAGCATCTTTATAGCTCTGTCATTCTGGGCAATCTTGTCAGCCAGCACCCCCATCCTCTTATCTGCCTTCTTCGCGTGATCATCCATCTTTTTAATCAGGGTTACATTGCTATTCAATATCAAACTCTTAAGTTCCTCCATAGAAGTTGGCGTCATGCCAGCTTTTTCCGCCATCTTGTCAGTCCCGTCTCTCTCGTTCTCACTCCCACTCTCACTGCTTTGTGTGGTTTCTTCTGTGGGAACCTTTTCAAGACGGGCAATATTATGATTGGAGGGGCGTATTCGCTGTCGAATAGCTTTTCCAGGAGGTTTTTTTGATTTACTAAGGTTAGGCATAGATCTATTTATGACTGTTGCTTAATGTCCTAAATAACAATCAACACCGTCTCTCTTTCCATGCATATAAACCACTTTCCTCTTTCGATGCTTTCTGAAGGGTGAATTATTTGCCAATTAAACTTTCTTCCCAGATAAGGAGTGTATTTCACAGTAATTTGTCAGACTAGGAGATGGCAGAGCTCCAGTAACAACAAACTCACTTTCATTTTCGCCGCTCTCCTCTCCATTCCACCCGACTGATTTCCAAGCCCGAACACCGGGCTAATTTCTTCACTCCTTATACTGATTAAGCTTTCAAAGATAACATCTTCACCCAGAGTTAACAGTCATAGTCATTTCCATTAATTTTCATTAAAGACCCATGCCTTTTTAAATGAGATAATCGAGTTCTTAGACCACCTGTCCGGGAGCCCTTTAAAAAGACGTCTTACCCTCTCATGGCGTCCAGCTCCGCCCCCGGACCACAATACCTGATGGAACGCCTCTCCTGACATGAACCTACCCATACACTACACTCAACATCTAAGGTCCTCCTCCAGGTGCCTACTCTGAGGGAAGCTCAGAGTACGGCAACGAGGGAGAGGGCCTTTTCGGTGGTGGCCCTCCCCGACAAGGCTCACCTGGCACCAACACTGTTATTTTTCCGAAGACTTTTCTCTTCTCCCAGGCAGTTAACAACATATGCTGAGCTTTTAACTGACCCCAGAATAGTTTGTTTTAAATGGATATTGTTGTTTTTATACTTTTGATGGTTTAAAATTTTTATATTTGTTTTTAATGTTCACTGTTTTTAACTGTTGTAAACCGCTCAGAGAGCTTCAGCTATGGGGCAGTATATAAATAAATAAATAAATATGCAAATGTTATACCAATTTTTCTTATATCAATTTTTGCTGCATGGTTTTTATCCTGGTTGTGCTTTTTATACTGTGTTTTGTATTTGTGTTTTTAGACTGTTGGTTGTTTTATTATGGTTTTAATTGTTGTGAACCACCCAGAGAGCTTCGGCTATTGGGCGGTATAAAAATGTAAATAATAATAATAATAATAATAATAATAATAATAATAATAATACAAATCCATGTCACTTTCTTTCTTTCTTTCTGTGATATGTAAGTGCCCACCCTAGCATGTAATGTGTCTGATAACGTGATCATTTGAAATATCCTACTAAGAAATGGCGGGGGCGGGGAGCACTGCTCTGCTTCTCCAGATTTCTGATCCAGTCCCTGTCTCCTCAAGGCTTAGCTCTGATTTTATTGGGGGCAAAGATGGCTGTTTGCATTGCAGTTACGTGTTGCGTAAGAAGATTATCAGGTGCTCCTCTATTTAGCATCTGTTGTGGGGAGGGAGAGGGAGGCAGAAACTAGAAGCCATTTCCTAGCATATTATTTATGCATCAAGTATGCCTTGTAGGCAGTGAGCTTTGTTGCCCTACATACAAGCTTTCTGTGTGAAATGGGGACGATCGTCCGTCCGTCCGTCCCCTGTCCCCCCCCCCCCGTGTCACTTGGGAGATTTACAAAGAGGGATGCCATCTCCCCAGGACCTTCTCCTCTCCTGCAGCTCCAAATGGATGACATTAAGAAATGGAAGATTTCTCAGCAATAAAAATGGTGGGGAGCACAGGCAAACGGTTTTTGGTTTGGGTTTTAAAAAGGTAAGTTAACTGGAGTTGAAATCATAGACTCAACTGAGGGTGTTAAGCAATTCTGAACATGCCCTAATGGTAACAGGATATTAATAATTTAAAAAAAATTAATCTCCCTGAGGGTGAGCAAATAATCCTACTCTAAATGCCGAAAGGCAGGAGTGACATCTGCTGTTTACCAAGCACAGCTAAAGCATACTTTTGATTTCTCCCCCTGCCTGCATTTAGGAGCCATTTTTTAAAATTTATTATATTAAGCAGATGTCAACGGAACTCTCTTAACCTTCCCAGTGATGGAGTAATCCAATGTGCGGTAGTAAGAGGAAAGTGTTCTCTGCAAACATTTGGTTTCAGCCTTGAATGCAAATATACAAGGCATATATTGATTGAATTCTTATTTTCTGCGCTTAACCTCAAAATAATTCACAACGTGCAGCCTTTGGCAAGGATGCAGAATCAATTTAATGTATCCAATTAGCATGAGGGTGTGTGGGGTGTGTGTGTGTGTGAGACAAACACCTCCTGTGTGGCTGCTCAGCTTTCTGTCTAGGTGCTGTTGATGGGTAGCTTCAGTGCCCCTAGGTTCCCTTCCTTCTCTTGGTTCTTTATCTTTAAGCTGGACAACTCTTTAAACAGAGGATGCCTTCAAATAGAGGACAGTCCTCTGGCAGCTGGTTAAAAACAGGACCCATGGTTACCCTAAATTGGGTAGGAAGGGATTGCTGAAAATTGGATACCCTACCTTGCACAAGTGGAAATGCTTCCTGTTAAGGCAAAGCCACAATTGGATATAATGTAAAGGGCAGTTTGGCCCTGAATTGCCCAAACCTTAATATTTCCAACACCTAGCCCAAAATCAGATTTTTTCTGGTCAGCTTCATAAAACCCTTCAAATAATTAAACAGGCCAGCTGATGGATGGATAGATATCTTCCAAGATACCCATTATAGCAGTTCTGAAGTTTGCAGAAGTACAATAAGCCTTTATTTATTTATTTATTGCATTTATATCCCGCCTTTTTTCCTCCAAGGAACCCAAGGTGGTGTACATAATCCTTCTCTCCATTTTATCCTCACAACAACAACCCTGTGAGGTAGGTTGGGCTGAGAGTCTGACTGGCACAAGGTCACCCAGTGGGTTTCTATGGCCGAGTGGGGACTAGAACCCAGATCTCCCAACTCCCAGTCCAACACCTTAGCCACTACACCACACTGGCTCTCACTATGTCACACTGGCTCTAGATTGGCTTTAGATTGAAAAAGAAAAACTGCAAGGGGGCGGGGGTGCCCCAAAGCATCCGAGTGATGACTGAGCATGCTCAATGAACGCAGGATTCTGGCTGACTATGGGGCCAGAAATGGAAAAGAGGAGGCAGAGGGGGAATGGAATAGAACAGTTGGAATCCCATTTGTATCAATTATTTCTGATCTTATCATTATGCCCATGCTTTTTTTTTATTTCTGGGTTCAGGTGGGGAAAATCCATGATAGTTGTCATATTTTTTTAGAGCCCCGTTTGTCCAAATAGACTATCTTCAGAGATATTTTCATCTGACATGTTATAACACAGGCTTTTCAGACATCCTACTTTAATCTATTTTTCGTTCTTTGATTTAATTCCCCCTTACCAAAAGGAAAAAAGAAGTTGCTTGCTTGCTTCCAGCTACTAAAATTGCAGGGTCAAACTCCAAGAGAGGGAGAAAGAGAGGCAGAAAAGAGCTAGGAAGATCAGTATTTAATTATATGTTTCAATTTGAATTACATTAAACGGCATCTTACAGTTGCATCCCTTGTACAAATTGAAAGATGCATGAGACAAAAAGATTCCCTGCATGAGTAATTCAGACTTAGTTTATCGTACAGAATGCTGGAAAAGACTTGTCACACGTGGGCAGAAAATTGGGCTTCTGAATAGGGGCGGGGTGGAGGTTGAGCCTTAGCAAGAACTGTTTGATCTCGCTTGAGAGCCGGAAGTGTGCGCGCCTACACACTCTCACACACACTTTCTGCCATTCCATCTACAGGCTTCTTGTAGGATTAAACTAAGCAGAGTAGCTTAGAGCTCTATTTCATTTGTCAGAGAGACATATGCATTCAAAGGATGAACATCATAGTAAATGGGGCATTTATAAGTAGCATAGTAAGGAGGAGATTGGAAATCTTTTTGTCCCAGACAGTAGTGTGTTGGTAAATTTTGAAATGCAATGTATGTTTCTGAGCACAATTCAAGGTGCTGGTTTTAACTTATAAAGCCTTACACGGCTTGGGACCACAATACCTGATGGAACGCCTCTCTCGACACGAACCTACCCGTACACTGGGCTCAACCTCCGCTGGGTGATTACCCCAAGGGCAGTTCGGAGGATGGCAACAAGAGAGAGGGCCTTTTCTGTGGTGGCCCCCTAATTGTGGAACAATCTCCCTGACGAGGCCTGCCTGGCGCCGACATTGTTATCTTTTTGGCGCCAGGTCAAGACTTTTCTCTTCTCCCCGGCATTTAGCAATATGTAATTAGCTTGGGTTTGTTTTTGTATGTATTTGTGGTTTAAAATTGTATGTTTTTGTGATTTAAAGTTTTTGTTTATTGTTTTTAAGTGAGGGAGGGGCCCCATTGAGGATATCTTGCCCAAGGCCCACATACCCTACTGCATGCACACAAACACACCAAAGAGCAGCAGTGGTACATAGATAATCCCCAGTGTAACTGGATTAACGTGACTGCAATCTTATGCATGTAGACCTGGGAGTAGATGCTATTGAACTCAGTGGTTCTTGCGACTGACTGTATAGGGTCCACGTGCAAAATACGTTGAGCTTTATTATAAGATGTTCACCCAGCTGAAATGCAGTCTCCATCTTCCAAAAGAAAGTTACCATTTTAAAGTTCTTGCTGGAGCAGCTAGATAATTTTAGAACTTGGCATTGATGATCTTTTGGGGGCTTCCTTTGCACAGCCATCTGTATTCCTTCAGCTATAAAGCACACAAATAAGATTTCTCTTCTAACACCCTCTCAATGCCATTCTGTACTTTAAAACTGCTTCTGCATTCCTGATAAGTTAAAACTATATTCTTTGCCAATCCTGATTTAAAATGCCACCACCAACAACGACAATGTGTACTTTTGCATTTTAAACTCACTTAAAACATTGCACCTGTCATCATCCATTTTTTGGCACACACTGTACACTCTAACACAGAACACCCAAAGCACTGAGGCTATTTATTTTAGCAAATTTCATGGTAAAAACTTAATGGTTACAACTCTCCAGAAATCACATAGCTAAACAACAGCTATAGGCACATTGCTTAGTACAAGAAACAGTTGAAAGGCTAATAACTACAACAGTGTCGGAGATCAGTCGAACTATATTTTTCAAGTTGAGATCTCAATGGTTCAGAATACAAGGCAAAGTCAAGGGTCATGATACATGCAGGCATGATAACATTCCATGTAATTCAAGATGTGGTTGAAAAGCAAATAACAAAAGTAGAATTTACACACACAGGCAGAGATGAGTCCCACAATAGATTCTACGTGAGAATCTCCATGGTACATGTGTCAAGGCAGACCAAAGATCAAGGGTTATGATGTCCAGGCAAGGGAGCACTAAAGGCTTTTAAAATGACATTCCCAGCACAGGCTCGCTACCCCTTGCTCTGGCTCTCGGTAACAGTTTTGGAGCAAAAAGAGCCTCAAGTTCATAATTCATGATAAGTTCACACAGGACAATTAAAACAATTGTAAGTCCAAACATGAAAGCTGGAGAGTACTGAGCAGTAGAGAGGTTTCCATGCAGGACCCCTATGATCCCTGATTCCAGGAAGACTACTGTAAGTCCAGGATTCAGGATAGTTCCATGCAAATTCTCAACAATACAAGGTTCAAACAGACAGGGGCCCAGATTTGATGGAGAGTCCAGGTGCGAAAGTGTTTTGGCAGAATATGGAAAGTTCAGGTATAAAGGGTTTGGAGCAGAAAAGATGGATGTTCGGACAGTCCGAATCCTCCCCTTGCAAAAGATGTTACAAAATGGCACACAGAAACTGGGGGGAGCAAGGCTGTGGCACCTGCCCCCTTTCTACTTCGTCTTTAAATTCAGGCGGGTGATGGTCCAACCCACTTGTCCTTTCAGTTTAGATCTTTTCAAAATCTCTTTCCTGCCCCCAGTATCTTTCCCTTTTTGCCTCTCTCCTCCAGCCACTGACAACTCCCCCCCACCCCAATGTCTGTTCCCTCCATTGCTAGCGGTCACATCTGAGTTATAAGGCACCAAACAGAATCACTAAACGTACACAAATTCAGGGTAACTATTTTAATTTAATTTCTGTACTTGAGCCTTTTCCTGAGGACTACATCTGAAGTTACTACAAATAAAACATCTTGATTTGCTAAGATCTGGCATCTCTATTTTTGGGTGAGGAGTGGGGGATAAAAAAGTAACCTGGAGATGAAAATTGGGAAAGTTTTTAAATGCAGGAGGAAACTGTGCAAATGTAAAGATGGCTGCCATGTGCTTGTGTGCACTTGAGCAGGACTGGAAGTTGTGCTCATATCCGGCTGTGGTGTTGGCCACTGTGTGAAAAAGAATGCTGGACTTGGTCTGATCCAGCACAGCACTTCTAATGTTCTTATGAACTTTACTGGCACTTCTAATTAGAAGAATCTAATTAGAAGAATCTGAGATTAACGACGTGTTCCATTCACAAATCCAGCTTTGAGAGCTATGTGGATAATCATCTCTGGCTTAAGCCCTTCCATATATATATCGACGTTTGCATTCATGGAATCATTTCAAAAAGCAAACTCACCAGACAAAATTTCTCATCTCAGCTTTCAGAGTCAGCCTGCCATTTTTGTGAATAATAATGAAGAGCAGTAGAGCAACGATGAAAGGGAAAGATTGATGTGTGCTTGGTGCTGAGAAAATACTTAAATACCTTGTCAGACAAAAACATGACAGTTCATTATTCAAGCAAAGGTCAAAAGAGCTGCACTATGTTCTAAATATGCATGTTCTCATAAATAATCCTGCATGAAAAGTTCCTGCAAATTTATTGGGGAGAGAATTGCTACTTCAGGAGCCAACTTAAAACCCTATACTATTACTGTATCCAAAATGGCTAATTTTAAAGGCCTATTAGGAAAACAAACACACTTTTTAAGTTTTCTTTCCCACATTATTTATTTGGGAAAGATGTATAATTTTATTTTTTTGGCAAATTATTATTATTATTATTTATTTAGCACCATCAGTGTACATGGTGCTGTACAGAGTAAAACAATAAAATAGCAAAACCCTGCCACATAGGCTTACATTCTAATAAAATCATAATAAAACAATAAGAAAGGGAAGGGAATGCACCAAACAGGCACAGGGTAGAGTAAGGTCAAAATCAAGTTCTAAAAGCTTTAGAAAAAAGAAACGTTTTGAGCTGAGCTTTAAAAGCTGTGATTGAACTTGTGGTTCGCAAATGTTCTGGAAGAGAGAGAAGAAACGATCCACTGTTTTTGCTACAAGCCTCCAAAGAAATTGGGGGAAGCAGCAAATAGAACAGCAGACATACTTTTCTTGACAAACTATAACCATCTAACATAAATGATATCAGAAAAAAGCTAAATGTTAACATCGCGAATTTATGCCTAAAAAAACCCATTTTGAACCTTTGACAACTTCAGTAGAATTAAAAGTAGCAACTAATATTTGTTTTACAGCCTTTTGATATAAATTAAGATGAATTAGATATGATTTGTGCTGGATTTGACACATAGTTCAGTTTTTCATTCTAGAATTAAAGTGTTTTATATGCATAACTAGTTCATTTGATGCTTTTAAGCTGTTAGGTGCTTGCTCTTATTTTGACAGCAATGGTGCAGCAGAGCAAGGTGGCTAAAATTACTTCAGTTCCGATTCCTACTGCATCACTTTAACAGTCTTGCAACAATATGGTGTCTAGCCTTCCATTAATTAATTGCCACCACTGCCTTGCTGCATTCTGGACTATCCATTCATAACACTTCCTAATGAATGGTTTTACACATGTGTATATAGATTTATTAAGTGGGTATGAATTCTTTGCAAACAAACAACTTTTTGCTATTCCTAATAAAGAGGCAAGGATACAAAGAAGCCCATAGGTGTATGTGCAATGTGCTTCCACATGCGCAGGAGGCCCAGAGGGAGTTGATTTTTTGCTGCTAATCACAGCTCCTTATGCAATATTGAATTTCTTTTTCAGGGACTCTTTGTTAGAGTTTTTTCACAGCATGGAAGAAGACGTGGTTGCTGCCAGGATGCGCAAAGAAAACTAATTACAATCTTCAATTATATAGGACAGATCTAAAAGCAGGTGAGCGGTCTCTACTGCCACTTGTAGGCCATTTCTTTTGGCAGCAAAACAGTCCAGAACGGGATTGCCATCAGAGGTTATGGAAAACTCGGCAACACGATTTTTTGGGGGGAAAGGCCTCGAACGACATCGTAGCATCCTCCAATGAAGACTTGGCTGTTTATCGCAAAGGCCACACCCACACTTCAGAACTACGTCTGACCAATCAGAATCGCTAGGAACATCAGGTGGAACAGACCAACAATGACCCCACTTCATATCAGTGAGAATGTCACCACCGTCATGTTCTAGGCAGTGAGCCACAGACTCTAGTGAGTAGCAAAAGGCGTCTGCTACCAACTGGAATTCTGCCCAAGAACAACATAGATCTTCCAAGGTGCTGCTAGTCACGCTACAGCTCTAGAACAGGAGACAGAGAAAGAAATATTAAAGCTATTGGTACCCATTAGTCTAGTAAATTATGATTAAGATAACAAACAAATATATTAGACGTGCAGAGCAATCTTATACATGTTTACTTGGAAATACATCCCACTATATTCAATGGGGGTAGGCTGACCCACGTCAGTGTCAGTACAATACTATATATGCCTACTTAAAAATAAATCCTATTGCATTCAAGGGGGTTTAACATCCAGGAAAAAAAATGAATATTTTAGCGGGGACGGGGGGAATCAAAATTCTAATCATTCTTGTTTAGAAGTAAACTCTATTAAAAGCAATGTGTTCACGACTTATACAAACCCAACACCTGCAACACAGACATTGGGTTGGAAAACACTTGAATAGATTAATTGTATTACTTAAGCTGTAAATCTAGCATTATGCATTATCAGATAAGTGAAAGAAGGCAACACCTTTCTCTAAAATTTAAACTTACAGAAAGATAAGATTTTTTTTATAGTAATTTACATTCTGAAGAAACAACAAATGGAAATAAAATAATTATCCTTTTCTTCCCCACCTCCACCCCCGCTCTTGTAAGGATCACAAGACAGTGTACATGGCCCTCTTCATCTCCACGTTATCATCACAGCAACTCTGTGAGATAGGTTAGGGTTAGGCTTCATGGCCAAGTGAGAACTAGAACCTGAGTCTTCTGAGTCCCACTCCAACACTCTACCCACTACACCACACTGCCTGTCACGATATAGCTTAGAAAACATGAAGCTGAGGTCTTTAACTAGAAAGGGCTGATTGTATTTGATATAAATGCTGTCAATTTTGGAAGAGTAAATGCCCTGCTTTACAGGCTCAAACCACACAGTATATGGAGTTCTGTGATTCTCTATAGCCCCAGTCAGGCTGCATCTGAGGAAAAGAGAGGGAGAGAGGGAGGGGCTGCTTTTTCTTCTGGTGCTTTTCCAGCTCAAAACAATTCCTACTAGGCTGCTTTTTCACCTGGGAGGCAGGGGAAGGGAGATACCGGGGGTGGGTGGGTGCCATATCTTTCCTCTCACAGATTTAAAAAAAAAGATGGAGGAATGCTTTGATTGATACACTGGGTCCCCAACTTTTCTGGGCCAGTGGACCTATTTGGAATTTTAATCAATGTCACAAAATGGTTGCCATGAAGAGGGGTGTTGCTCATTCATGAAATGGCTGTCATGTTGGGTTAGGGTGACCAGGTCTCCTACTTTACAGGGGACAGTCCTCTCTACCTGAAGGGCTGTTAGAGGTCAATCCCCTATTAAATAGAGTACTGTCATCTCACAGCCCTTCAAGTAGAGGATGCTGTCAAATAGAGTCTATTTGAAGGCACCCTCTATTTCAAGGACTGTTTATTCTAAGTCTGGTTTAATGATAAAGAGCCATAAGAAATGGGTAGAGCAGGGCCTTGGAGGTTGCCCATCAACAGTTTGCAACCTGGACAGCACACTGGGCTTGTCTATACGGTTCGTTTACCCCAACCTAATTGCACATATTCACATTTCAGGACACATGACGCAGCCGTCCATTCGCCATAGTACCGGGTTTTTAACACGATAATGCACATATTCGCATTTGCAATTTACTGCGATCTTTGGATCATGTCCGGGTTTGCACCGCATTATGGTTATGTGTCTTTGGGGGAGTTAAATCGCATTTTGACATGTGGGCGAAGCTTTGAGGGTAGGACAATGTGATTGGCCGATTTCCCACCTATTGGCTGCCTCATTCCTTTGCGCCATTTTAGTTTGAATTCTCTGATTCTGCTGCCTCGTTCCTTCCCCACTCCTGCTCCAGGTTTGTCTCTTATATGAATCTGTGGAGCTCCACATATAAAATTAATAGCTTCCATCGTCTCTACTCTGTAGCACTGTACCATCGTATATGCACATGTGCACATTTCTAACTGCACAAAAGTATATATATCAGGAAATAAATCGCTGTTGCTGCTGCAGTGTGACGCTCTTTACCTAGATTCGAATCAACAAAAATTCGGGTTTATATTTAATGAGGAGCAATCCCGTTGTCGTATAGACGGGGGCACTGAATAGCACAGAAGGGATCACCTGGTCATGATCTTCCCCTGTAATGGTGAGATGCATGGCGTTTCTATTTAAATTATAAATGTGCATCTATACATATAAATTAGCACATGCAAATTTTATGTAACCAACTGCCTTATTTGGGCCTTTTTTTAGTGATGTGTAAGTGGGCACCATATAGTGGACACAGACAGTCACAAAGCACCCATTTTGCAGGAGGACAAATGACAAGTAGCTCTCCCGAGAACCTGAGGCAGAAGAGACATGTGAATCCCAGAACACAAAACCACTGAACCCTCATTGATAGGAAGATCACCCCGTAAATCAATGTTCCCCGAACACACGCACCCCACAAACTGCAACGACATAGAAAAAAATACCTCAAGCCCCATTCCATATAGAAGATACATTCCAAACACACACACGACATGCTTTCCACCCCTCCAGATCAACCCCAATGACTCTCTCACCCCTTCGCAACCTCCCCATTGCCTTTGACTTCCCCCCCCCCACATCCCCCCTGCTCACCAGGTGGCAATGGTGACCTCTTTTCTATCTTTTTTTTAGCTTTACCTGGTGACTGGGTTGAGCTGCTAAGCCAAGTGCTGACCTCCAACTTCATTTCCTGAGAATGGTTCTGGCTTTACAGTGCACCCTGGCCTCTGGATAAAACAAACAAGCCAACCCCTCGCCCATCTTACATTAACAACAACAACCTTGAATTATCCAGCTTTGTGGAAGTTGTTCAAAGGGGAATAAAAACCATGACTTTTTTTTCAATGCAGAGAGGGTGATTTTGAAATGGAAAAGAACCAAAGAAGAAAGTGGTGATCAGTTTCCTTCTACATACCCTTCCTTTGATTTAATTCACAGCTTATCCAGGCTGCTTTGGGTTTAAACACACACACCGACACACAGAGAGAGACGCATATGGAGGTAAAAATCACAGAACTCTGCATAATGTATACAGCCTCAATAAAGTATTAAACCTATGAACTGAGGGCATTAAGCATCTTTAAATACTCTCATAAAGCTCTACGTACCAGGTGACTTATGTAAGAGGACAAATGAGTTTCTGTACAGCCGCCACCTACCAATACCCAGGGATCGTTGATTGTTAATTGCAAAGCATGTTCTGCTGTTTGACAAGCAAGCTAGGAAAGAAACAAAATACTTTTGTTATAAAAAAACAAAGGAAGAAAGCTCCAGAAAAAAAATTTCATAGAATCAAAGAATAGTAGAGTTCGAAGGGGCCTACAAGACCATCGAGTCCAACCCACTGCTCAATGCAGGAATTTGGGGGCCTATTTTTAAAGTGCAGCTCTTCTCAACACCCAGCCCACATCCACCTACACAATTATTTACCTCAGACTTCCTTCAAGGAGTTCTGTGCAGTATAAATTGGTCTTATCCTATTTTATTCACACAACAAAATGGTGAGCTGATTCGGCCTGAAAACCTGTTACTGGCCCGTGACTGCTCAGTAACTTCGGCCTTAGCTAGACCTAAGGTTTATCCCGGGATTGTCCTGGGGTCATCCCTGTTCATGTAAATGATACACAGGATATCCCGGGAGCAGGCAGGGATGACCCCGGGATAAACCTTAGGTCTAGCTAAGGCCATTATGGCTGAGTGGAGACTTGAACCCAGTCTCCTGGGTCGAACTCTAGCCACTGTATCATACAGGTAAAAGGTTGTTGTTGTTGTTGTTTTAAAAAAGGATAATTTGTTTATTTAATAGATATATTCGGGCTGGCTTCATAATAACACTTTCTTACTGTAATAAGATGTGTTATTCATTTGTTGCACCACTTCCAAGTGAAACAGGGGTGTTCTTGCATCTGCCTCCCTGTAACCCTGTAACTCATTCCCCATTTATTTAGTTATTTCATTTATTTATGCCCTGACTTTCTAACGGAAAATGGTGCTCGAGGTGGCCAACAACAAAAGCCAATGCTTGAAATATAAAACATAATTAAAACACTCATAAATCAAATGCGTTATTAGGAACACAATTTAAAACCAGAGCAACAGAAGAATCAAAATAGCACCCAGCCCAAGAGACCAGACTGCAGGCAAAAGGCCTGCTTGAATAAAAATGTATTTGCCTGCTGGCGGAAGGAAAGCAGAGAGGGAGCCAACCCAGACTCCCTCAGCAGGGAGTTTCAGAGCCCCGTGAGCAGCCACACACAAGCACACACACATTAAATGTATGCGTGCTGTTTATTTATTTTTACCACAAAAGAGTCATGCTGGTGTGGGCTTTTTCAAGCTGCCCTATGGTCCCTGGGATGCTCTCCCAGGGATTGCTCTCTAATACATACTAAGCAAATGAAATACAGAAACCTCAATTAAAAGACAAACAAGCTCAGCACAGACCTGCTCTGGGATCTGTCAATGATGTGCTTCTATTGCAGACTGGCAAATCTGAAATCCTTTTATCTTCCAGTAAGGGCAGTGATGACATACTTTCAATGTGTAAAATGGTGACACTGTGCATACTGCTTAGGTGAAATGTCTAGATCAACTACATCAATTTTATTTCTGACTTAGCTCAGGAGCAGGGGTACACAAATTATGTCTGTGTTTACTAGCCAAAAAATATGTATTTATTTAAACTACTTACAGTATATGCTGCTTGATATCATAAAATCTCTAAGCAGTTTCAATTGTTTTTATTAACCAGCAAGAATGCAACAGCCATGCCTCTGAACACATGCAGTGGCTTTCTCATTTCAACCAGCAATGGGCACCCTGATCCTCCCACATAATTAAGGGCTAATATTCTAGCTGGCATTGTTGCCCATAACCTTGCAGACCTCTTTCTGAAAATTAAACACTGTCCCCACTTTCCTGCAAAGCCAAGGTTAAAAAGGCTAGGGGACACACTGGCCCCATTCAGAAGACACGGCTTTAACCATGGTGGTTAAGCCAGAAAGCCAGGCCGTGTTCAGAAGACACCTTAAACCACGGCTTTAACCACGGTGGTTGAGCCAGAAAGCCAGGCCGTGTTCAGAAGACACCTTAAACCACGGCTTTAACCATGGTGGTTAAGCCAGAAAGCCAGGCTGTGTTCAGAAGACACCTTAAACCATGGCTTTAACCATGGTGGTTGAGCCAGAAAGCCAGGCCATGTTGAGAAGACACCTTAAACCACGGCTTTAACCATGGTGGTTAAGCCAGAAAGCCAGGCCGTGTTCAGAAGACACCTTAAACCACGGCTTTAACCATGGTGGTTGAGCCAGAAAGCTAGGCCGTGTTCAAAAGACACCTTAAACCCCGGCTTTAACCATGGTGGTTGAGCCAGAAAGCCAGGCCGTGTTCAGAAGACACCTTAAACCACGCCTTTAACCATGGTGGTTAAGCCAGAAAGCCAGGCCGTGTTTAGAAGACACCTTAAACCACGGCTTTAACCATGGTGGTTAAGCCAGAAAGTCAGGCCATGTTCAGAAGACACCATAAACCATGGCTTTAACCATGGTGAATAAGACTTTTTAACTTCGTCTAAGGTGTCTTCTGAACGGGGCCCTTGTCTTTCCTTCTCTCCCAAAGAGTTCCACTCCAGATCTTCCTCTCTTTCCTGTGGCAGTTCCCCTTGACTTACAGCACAGCCTGTTTATTTGATTATTATTTAGCTTAATCAGCCTTTTGTTTAATTTCTAGTGTGGAGAGGGAGCGAGAGGAACTAGATGCCAGCGGGGCTTGAGAAAGATAAAAGGGTGCGGAGTGGAGATACAGAGAAGATTTGAAATGTGCCTCTGCCTTCTCACATCTAGCCCAAATTTACAAAGTAAACCTTCCTGTTGTTCTTAACAAAACTACCTGCAATTGGAATGAAGTGGCAGGAGCTTACTGATTGGGAGGCAATTTTTGTGAACCGCCCAGAGAGCTTTGGCTATTGGGCAGTATAGAAATGTAATAAATAAACTGAAGGAATGCATTCTTCTAGAGTGAGGGGTAGAGGCTGGGGCTAGAAAGGTTCCTTAGTAGCTTTCCAGGAAGAGGATAGTGCCAGAGGAGGGC
Source organism: Elgaria multicarinata webbii (assembly GCF_023053635.1). Taxonomy (NCBI): domain Eukaryota; kingdom Metazoa; phylum Chordata; class Lepidosauria; order Squamata; family Anguidae; genus Elgaria; species Elgaria multicarinata. The sequence goes on from NC_086174.1 coordinate 143,303,686, forward strand.
AGGCAAAGACACTGTGAAGGGAAAGCAGCTTTGCACACAGAGGGCCCATTCAGAAGACCCTTTAAACCACGGCTTTAACCATGGTGGTTATGCCAGAAAGCCAGGCTGTGTTCAGAAGACACCTTAAACCGTGGCTTTAATCATGGTGAATAAGACTTTTTGCTTTATTCACTATGGTTAAAGCTGTGGTTTAAGGTGTCTTCTGAACGTAGCCTGGCTTTCTGGCTTAACCACCATGGTTAAAGCCATGGTTTAAGGTGTCTTCTGAATGGGGCCAGTGAGGATGAGAAACAAAAATACAGTACTGAGCATCACCAGACAGATTGAAAATAGTGCGGTCAGCCTTCCCCCGCTAGATCTGCAGTATCCCCAGAAAAGGAAGAAACACTAGTTGAGGCCTTTCAAAACAGACAGACTTCCTCCCAAAAATCTACTCCAGGTATTGCTGACAACCTAATCTAACTGCTGTAATGCATCCTCTCGCCCTAAACATTCTTCCCCGCCTTGGCCAACAAAGGCTGCTCAAGAGATCTTACTTGCAATGCAACGTTGTGACATCCAAGAGTGTCATCTCATAGACTAGGGGGATGCTGTTGGACTACAACTCCCACCATCCGTGACCACTGGTCATGCTGGCTGGAGCTAATGGGAGTAAGAGACCCAAAACATCTGGAGTTCGCCATCTCTGTGTGAGACCATTACTGTTCTAAGCTGCTCGTAAACTGCCTCCTTTCCGTTCCTGTAAGCAAGGATGGTCTAGCAGAGAGTTGTCCAAGTGACTAAACTTTTAATAATACATCTCTTCAACTTTTCTCCAGGAGGATGCATTAAATACAGTAGATATTTATAGAGAGTACGCCTACCTTCAGCTCATCCCATGCTGTTTCATTCCTATTACAAAGCATCAAGCTGCAAACAACTGGGTCATTAGGAATGAGATGCAAGAACCATTTCGAAGCAAAACTCTGAGTCTGCACATCCTTCAGATGGCCGTAGCAAGCAGGGGACAGGGACTGAAGAGATGCTATCGGCTGGGAACCTGTTCATGGAGGGAAAATAGTGACATGCATTATCTTAGTTAATTTGTGAAAGAGTACTTTGAGAAAGTGCTTCATTGCACAAGGCATAATTAATTTGTGGCATTCATGGCTCCAAGATGTGGATTGCCCCCAGCTTTAGATGGCTCTCAAGGACTGGACACATTCATGGACTCTAATAGCTATGTATCAACAGCTTTTTGCCATTGTAGTTAAATAGAAACCCCATGTTCAGGGGCAGCATACCTCTGATTACCAATTGCTGGGAGATAGAAGCCCATATCCTGCTTGTGGGTCTGCTAGAGCAGGGGTGGAGAACCTCCTCCCCATGGACCTGGATTTGACTCATGAGGCCGCCCCATCCGCCCTACTGAGGCCCCCATGAACATCTCTCGGCCTCCCTGAAGTCTCGCCTCCTCAGAGAAGGGCCAGGGGAGAAGCAAGCCGGCTCCGTTGGAACCGCTGCCTGAAGGAGCAACTTCTCTTTGCCGCTACAGCAGTAGCAAAAAAGCTGCTGCTCTGGACGGCCATGTTGGCATTTTGTGTATGAATGGTGTGTGTGCGTGTGTGTGTCTGAGAGAGAGAGAGGGTGGTGGTGGTGGTAGTGGTGGTTTCCCAATCCATTGGGCTCTGGTTCACTCAGCGGGCTTCCTGAGTGCCAATACAGAAAAGTTCTCCACCCTTGTCCTAGAAGAATCCAGTTGACAACTCTAGGAAACAGGAAGTTGGACTGGAAGTTGGAGGCAGCAGTGCTCTTCAGAGGTTGTTTAACTTGAAACGGTTCAGGAGGAGGCTTCAGGGCTGTAAATATTTGCCCCAGTAACAGATCTCTAAGGACAAAAATGATCTGGAACAGGAGTAATTCATCCCATACTGCTGATGTCCTACCTCCATTAATCTGTTGTTAATTTCAGCAAGCTGTGCTGAAATTAATGGAGGCAGTGGAACAACAAACCCTTCCTGATTACTCCTTCCATTACATGTAATTATTTTCTGATCAGCTGTAACTCCCAAAGAGACAAGCAAAACAATTAGATATATTGACACAAGAGGAAGGATGGACAATTGTCAGGAACACACAAAGGTGCTTTAAAATGATCCAGGTCATTATTATTATTTTTACTCTGGAAGGTTCTCAAGTAAGACAGGTTGGGAAAGATCCCAGCACAGCTCTACATAAAATATGGTGGTTAAAGTACCGATGACAGCTTAACTAATTTGCAGCCAGTCTACAGCATATTAACTAAGATTGTAATCCTAAACACATATATTTAGTGCCACTAGAAGCAAATTACTTCTGTGGAAATGTACTTAAAATCATGACCTAAATAGAGGGAGTTCACTGTTGTTTATTTAAGTTAATAGATTGCAATCAAAGCCTTTGTGGTTTGGGACAGTTTTGCCTGGAGACCAGTTGTTTCAATTGGATTTTTCAAAAATGTTTTATTTCTATTCTTTTAGTAATGCAGATTTCACAGGTTCAGATTGAAATAGCAGAAACAGGACTTTCAGCTGTTTAAGTTTACTAGGAAGATGGCTGTAATATGGGACATAAGAAATGGAATTGAAGCATATGCACAAATATTAATACAGAATCTTAATGGGTAGCAATTGGAATATTCTCACAGGGATCCGTACAACATTGTGCTGGGGGAAGAGTTTTCAAACTTTTGAGTCAGGGTGGAGGAAGCCAGGTGCTAATCATCACACGCTGATTTTATGATTTTAGAGGATGCTGAATATCAGAAAAGGCAAGAACTAACTTTTCATTTTTAGTAGAATTTAACTCATAGGTCTCGTCTGAAGAACAGATACGATTAGCAAAATGCTTTGGACACTGAACATTTCCGCAGAAATAATATTACACACATTTGGGGGAGGGGGGTTAGATCCAAAGGATCACAGGTGTGGTACTGTAGAATGGAATTCTTTGGATCTAAGCCAGTATCTTGTGCTAGATCCTGAATCATCATTTTTGCTGAGACGTAAGTAAGATGTATCATGTTTCAACTGCTGTTTCTGTGTGGGGGCTGAGGTTTTAATGCAAGGATGGGATTCCTGGGGCTGCAGTGCAATAATAAACTCTTGCCTCATTGTATGCCTGAATGTTTGTTTAACAAAGGAGATAATAGGAAATATTCTGCTGGTTCCCCCCACCACCACCACCCCGCACGCATTCAGGAGATATTTTCCCTTGAACTTTTCCCCTAGTGGGCAGAATGGAGAAAAGTACCCTCTACATATATCAAAGGAAATAAGCAGCAGACATCAGCTTCACTCTGGCAAACTTCAATTTCTAAACAGATCCAAGTCTACAACAAACTGAGGATAAGAGAGGTGGATTTCAATTGTTCTGTCTGGGCCATTCTGGACCAGCTTCTCACCAAGGCAGTAAACATGTATCTAGACTTTATTAATTCAGATATCAGATGTGGACTCATATCATTTTATGTGTCTCAATACAAAAATAATCCTCTCTACTTAGGCAATCCGATATCACAAAGGGAAAAGGTTCCAGCTGTACGCAGAAGCATTCAGCCCAGACACAGGTTTACTACCTCACTGAGAACTAGACTGCTGGCGATTCCAAGGTTTATATCCAATGATAATCTAACTTAAATCTCATTCATTTCAATGGGTCTACTCAAAGCAGGACTAACGTTGGCTCCAATCGCAAGTTCTTGAAAAATTGTAACGGGAAAGCAAGGTATTTGAGAGGTTGAATACATATTCATCTTTGATATTGTAAGCAGCTCTATGAAAATTAAGATGCAGGATTAAGGTACTTCAGGCATACACCACGTTCAACATGACACCCTAATTAACAATCCAATGCCTGGAATCTAATGAAGTGCATTGGAGGAACTGTCAGAGCAAAGATACTTTTGGCCTGCAACATCACTCTTCCTTGAGAATCATATTGTGAAACTGTCAAGTACAAAAGCTTGTCCATTACCTGTCATTTGTTTCAGGGGTTCCATCACTGCTAGCCCAACTCTCTCTATAGCAACAACATGATTCTCCTTCAGGAACTGTTTCAGGGCTGGGTGGATAACTTTCTGGCACACCACAAGGCCTACGCCGTCACTGACTATTTGCTTACCTAAAGCAAGCAACTGATCTAAGACTGCTGCTTCTAAAGAAACTCCTTGACAGACAATGATGGCTCCTTCTCCAATGTTAGGCAAATCTCCAGACAGAGATATGCAGAAAAGCACCATTTTGATCACCGATGAAGTAGCTCTTCTGATGGGAAACATTCTTGTCAGATGGAATACAGGTATTTCAATCAGAAGTCCAGGATATACAGCAGAATCCATAACTCTCCTATTTTTTACAGGTATATAAAGACATTTCCCTAGTGCAACCCTGATTTCAACGCTTTGTGGGATTGTAAATAGAAAGGCCTTTAACACCAAAGCGCTGATGTGGTCGGCTTCATTTCGGCTAAGCATGCAGGCCCGTTTGCTGGCTAATATACTGCGGACCAGGTTAAGGAGAATCTTAGAACTGCTGAAATCCACCGGGATTCTACAACCGCACGCTTCAGATGCAAGATAGCCAAGGCACAGGTTCAAGAGGTGTCGGCTGATTTGAATGAAAGGACACGGAGCCACGTTTACGGTGGCTGCTTTTTCGAGCAGGCTGCAGCAAAGGATGGCCGTAAATAAGCCACCGTCACTGAAGCGTGCAAGATGATTCTGCACAGAGGCTGTCAGAAGCTTTAACGCTGGATGAGTGACTAAAAGGCCACTGAGCAAAGCAGAAGACTGTGATGTAGTGCGAACGTAGCCTCCTACGCCATTGTGGAGCTGCTTAAACCTACCCGTGGGGCCGTAGCAGGACCTCATTATTTTACTGAATGCAGAGAGAGCATGGCTAATGGCCTCCTTGGTTAAAGGTTCGCTGGTACAGAAAGAAGGCTTTTTAATGTCAACGCAAGACATCTTTCCAGGTAAGACTCCAGGCGAGACTTAGCGGAATCCCACTTCAACAAGACGCTTTTTAATTAACGATACATACGAGCGTGCACAACACGTGTCTTTTCTTTTACAGTCAAAACGTGACAATGCGTAGGGAGAGGGCAGGACCTCTCTGATATTTAACAAATTGCTATGTTAGTTGAGAAATGTGGCAAATGTAGAAACAGCTTCATTCATCAAGGCCCTTTGATTTCATTTCCATGCCCGATTTAGCAGAGGACTTTGCAGCTCTTTGTATAAGATAGGTCCCAGCGTGGACACCAACAAAGGACAGTCCAGCCACGAGCAGCCAATTCTTTCTAATCCAGCTGATCTTCGTCATCTCTTTTGCTCCCGGAGACGTAAAACAACTAAGTGAAATGTACCTGCAATAATAAAAATATAATATTTCATGAAGCTACAATCGAAGTCAGAGCTATGCATTTGTTGATGCAACTTATTTCAATAAAAACTGTTCTGAAAAACTTGAGACTACTTATTTATTTAAAGTATTTTTTATCCCACTCCTCAGCCCAAAAGGTTCCTGAAACAGCTCGCAAATAATCACTAAAAGAATATTGTCCCTGCCCAATCTAAAAAGACATGACACCCAAGGAAAAAGGAATAGTGAGGGGAAATGGGCAAAAATTATCTTTCAGTAGGGCTAGTGGGCTACAGCATAGTGTATATTCAAACTGGCTGAAAAATTCAGGTAGTTTGTCCAATTATCTCTCCCCTACCCCAAACCCCTCAATACATAATGCAAAACTCCGAAATGATTGATATCTTTAAAATATAGAGGAGGATAGCATTAACCAATGTAGGCAGATATTGGTTTTGCCAAGAAAACTCCCTCATTTTGTAGGGTTTCATTTCACTTATATTTTGGGGCATGCAGCAGAAATGTGACTGAAATTTTCACACCTTTTCTCAGAACTTATTGAGGCAATTCACACTAAGAAGATCAGTAGGATTATCATTCTAACAGTTTGGGCTTATTTAAAGCCCTGTCATATGTCTGACAGGAGACGATCTGGCACCCAAAAAACCCAAGGCTGTACTAGAGGAGACATTTACCAAAGGTGGGGAACTTCACATTTCTTTATGTTAAGGAATTGCTAAAATGTTTGTGTATACACTGGAGAAGAGAGGGCTTATTCATTTCCCAGTTGCAGGATATTAGGTGATGCAGCTGAATGGTAGAGACTTTAATGGCTTTTTCAGGATTCCGACAGAGTCTCTAGTGCTCATGATTTTGAGGGGAAACTGTGCAGGCTATTTCAGTTAAATTTACAGAAAGGGAAACTAGGAAAGGCAGGATTATTCACTGCAAATGTTTTGCTTTTTCTTGACCAACCAATTCCTGTGCTTTTGTTGTTGTTTACTCATTCAGTCGTTTCCGACTCTTCGTGACTTCATGGACCAGCCCACGCCAGAGCTTTCTGTCGGCTGTCGTCACCCCCAGCTCCCCCAAGGTCAAGTCTGTCACCTCCAGAATATCATCTATCCATCTTGCCCTTGGTTGGCCCCTCTTCCTTTTGCCTTCCACTTTCCCTAGCATCAGCCTCTTCTCCAGGGTATCCTGTCTTCTCATTATGTGGCCAAAGTACTTCAGTTTTGCCTTTAATACCATTCCCTCAAGTGAGCAGTCTGGCTTTATTTCCTGGAGTATGGACTGCTTTGATCTTCTTGCAGTCCAAGGCACTCTCAGAATTTTCCTTCAACACCACAGTTCAAAAGCATCTATCTTCCTTCGCTCAGCTTTCCTTATGGTCCAGCTCTCGCAGCCATAGGTTACTACGGGGAATACCATTGCTTTAACTATGCGGACCTTTGTTGTCAGTGTGGTGTCTCTGCTCTTAACTATTTTATCAAGATTTGTCATTGCTCTCCTCCCAAGAAGGAAACTTCTGTTTTCCTGGCTGCAATTAGCGTCTGCAGTAATCTTTGCACCCAGAAAAACAAAGTCTGTCACTGCCTCCACGTTTTCTCCCTCTATTTGCCAGTTATCAATCAAGCTGGTTCCCATAATCTTGGTTTTTTTGAGGTTTAACTGCAACCCAGCTTTTGCACTTTCTTCTTTCACCTTCATCATAAGGCTCCTCAGCTCCACCTCGCTTTCAGCCATCAAAGTGGTGTCATCTGCATATCTGAGATTGTTAATGTTTCTTCCTGCGATTTTAACTCCAGCCTTGGATTCGTCAAGCCCAGCACGTCGCATGATGTGTTCTGCATACAAGTTGAATAGGTAAGGTGAGAGTGTGCTGCTATACCCATTTTTCTCCATTGGGTGCGCCATGAGTCCTTATCAATAGATTCCAAATTCTGGCAAGGGGTAGGAGAAGACCCAAAATTTCTGGCCCAGCTTGGAGTCCAAATCTGGCCTTCTAGGGTTCTCCAGAAAGCCACGCCCTCTTCCCCAAAACTTTTGATGGTTTCCCAGATTTGCACATTTTTTCCCACTCTAAAAAAGTTAAAATGTCTCGTAGTTACTGGCAGCAATAGCTTTAAGCTAAAATAAGCTGGTATTTTTGTTTCTTGGCCCCGCCCCTTTATCTTTGGCTCCACCAACCACTGGAATGCAACCCCCAAGAACTTTTCCCAAACGGAATTCGGCCCTCGGGCTGAGAGGTTTGACACCCCTGTTGTACAGGCATGAGGTCATCCGTGTGGCCTTTGTCAATGTCCAGACTGTGACCTTCAAAACACCAACCATACTTCCGTCGACTCTGTGCGTGAGCAGGCAAGGATCACCCGTGGCTTGTAAATTGCCATGGGTACTGAGCATTGGAGAATCACAAATAGTTATGCCATCACCGAGGCTTTCACAATTCATATCTCCGTGGTGAGAATTCTCTGTGGACATTGTATCTGGTCAGCAACAGCCATCACTGTGCTGGTAGGTATTCACCATTTGTGAACTTGACCGACCTGTGGCAACTTCTTGAATGTCCTTCCTACAACACATGTCTCTCTGCTGAAGGGGAGAGGGAGGCTGCTATAGCCAGATATCTGAGGCTGGGTGAGTGGGTGGTTTGAGTGCTATACTGGTGTATCTGAATTTTGTTGTGAGGTGGCTATGGAGTTTTGTTGTTGGGGGTGATTTATCCCAGTAGTCTATTCTACTTTTAGAATGGGGGGGTTGGCTTAGTTCAGGACCACACCTGCCTGTTACATTTTATTGACATGTCCACGTCTGCTCATATAAATCAGCAGGAAGGGCTAGAAGAACTGCACTGACATTTGAAAAAGATATCGATAGCTAATATTTTTCTATGCTCACGGGAACAGATTAGTGTGGGGGGACCTTTTGGTGGAGATCACTGAAGTTTGCAGACAGGCAGGTCAAGAAAAATAATAAGGGGGGCGGAGCTGGACGCCATGAGAGGGTAAGACTTCTTCTTGAGAGGCTCCCTGACGGGGGATCTGAGAACTCAATTAACTCATTTAAAAAGGCATGGGTCTCTAATGAAAATTAATGGAAATGACTATGACGTTTAACTTAGGGTGAAAATGTTATTTTTGGAAGCATAATCAGTATAAGGAGTGAGGAAATTAGCCCGGTGCTCGGGCTTGTAAATCAGTCGGGTGGAGCGGAGAGCGGAAAGAACGAAATTGAAAGTAGAGAGTTGTTATTGTTGGAGCTCTTCCATCGCCTGGTCTGATAAATTACTGTGAAATATACTCCTTATCTGGGAAGAAAGAGTAATTGGCAATAAATTCACCCATCAGAAAGCATCGAAAGAAGAAAGTGGTTTTTATGCATGGAAAGAGAGACGGTGTTGATTGTTATTCGGAACATTAAGCAATAGTTATAAATAGATCTATGCCGAACGTTAGAAAATAAAAAAAAAATTCCTGGAAAAGCTACTTGACAGCGGAAATGCCCCTCTAATCATAATCTTGCCCGTCTTGAAAAGGTGCCCACAGAAGAAGTTATACAAAGTAGTGGGAGTGGGAGCGAGAGCGAAAACGGGACTGACAAGATGGCGGAGAAAGCTGGCATGGCGCCAACTTCTATGGAGGAACTTAAGAGCTTGATATTGGATAGCAACGCAACTCTGATTAAAAAGATGGATGAACATTCGAAGAAGGCAGATAAGCGGATGGGGGTGCTGGCTGACAAGATTGCCCAGAATGACAGAGCTATAAAGATGTTAGAAGTTGAAGTAAAATCATTGGAGAAAAGGCAGGATGTCTTTGAAAAAAGTTGTGATGTGAAGTTCCAGGAACAAGAATTAAAGCTGATCCATTTACAAGATCAAGATCGAAGATCTAATGAATGAATTAAAAACTTTATTGAAGAACCAGGAGAGGATTTGAGAAAAATAATCTTGAAGTGGTTTAAAGACATGATGCCTGATCTGGAATTAAAAGACTGTGAGCTGGAAAGGATTCATAGAGCGGGAGGAGCAAACTACAGAGGAGCAATTAAAGACATCCTAGTGAAATTTGGCAGTTACTACAAAAAGGAGCAACTTATGAAGAAATTGAGGTCTATGGTTATGATAAAATACAAAGGCAAAGCAGCGCAAATCTACAATGATCTTTGTCAGCAAACACTCCAATGGAGACGCAGCGTTAAGCAAATAACTGAAACGTTAACAAAGAATGCAATAAAGTATGCTTGGGGTTACCCTGTTTTTTTAAGGTTTTCACATGGTGGGAGGCAGTACAGAGTAACCTCTTTGGATCAGGGCAAGGAGTTGCTGAAGAGTTTGGGTTTGTTTAAGGATGCAAGTCTGGAAGCTGAAGTTGGGAATGGAGCTGAAGTTGGGGCATCTGGGACGCAATAATTTGATAAATGGTTTATGAGATAATACATAAAAGTTGTTAAATATAGAGGTCTTGCCGCTCAGGCGGAGCACCGCCTCCCCCCCTCCCTTAAAGGTAGATAATGGCCGGAGTGGTAGACTTACGGGGATCGGGGGGGGGGGAAGAGGTGGGGGTAGGATGGGAGGAGGGGGGTTTAATAGGGTGGGAGGGAGGGATTTGAAGGGGGGGTTAGGGTTTTTGTGTTTTGTTGTATGTGTTTATGAGTTGCAGAGCACACGGGATCGGAAGGAGTATCAAAAGATTAAATATGGATAAGAAAATTAAAGTATCAACGCTCAATGTCAAAGGTCTGGGGGCAGTCGTGAAAAGGAGGAGAATTGAACAAATGTTAAACAGAGAAAGATCTGATATCATTATGTTGCAAGAAACTCACCAAGGGTTCGAGGGAGTAAACAAAATACGTACAAAATGGTCAGTTTATTATGAAAAGTCACTGGGGACAACAACAAAAAAATGGAGTGGCTGTTTTGATTTTAAAAAAAGCGGATTTACATTAGAAACTATAAAAAAGGATAATGGTAGATATCTTATGATAAAGGGACAAATTGAAAGTGAAGCATATACATTAGTTAATGTTTATGCCCCCAATGAGAGACATAGAGAGTTTTATATGGAATTGTTTAAAGAAATAGAGGAGTTTAAGGAGGGGTATGTTATTTTAGCTGGGGACTTTAATATGGTAATGGATAATAGATTGGACAGGTCAAACCCCACTAATGCGGAAAAGAGAAATAATATTACTATATTGAACAAGTTAGTAAAAGAAAAAGATTATGTGGATTGTTGGCGTTTACTTAGTGGGGCGAACCCTGGCTTTTCTTACTACTCTTCAGTTCATCATACATACTCTAGGATAGATTATATATTTGTTTCAAAAGAGTTTGCAACTAAGGTATGTAAAATGGAAACGGGGGTAATAAAGGTAACAGATCAAGCATTGCTAAGTTTAGAGTTTACAGTTAGAAAGAATTATAAAGAAGCGTTTAGGTGGAAATTAAATACAAAAATTTTGAAGTATAATAAAGTGGTAGAAAAAATGCAAAGGGAATTGTCAGAGACTTGGGAAATTAATGAGAAGGGAGGAACGACAAGGGCAGTTGTTTGGGATACCATGAAGGAGGTAGCAAGAGAGATATGTATTAGAGAAATGTGTAATTTAAGGAGGCAACAATTTGTAGAGCAGAAAAAGTTGGAGGAAGAGATTAAGAAATTGGAGAAAGATTATTGGCAACTTAAAAATAAACATAAATTAATAGAAATACAAGCGAAGAAAAAACAATTAGAAAATTTAAATTTAGAGGAAGTTCAGAAAAATTTAATTTATATGAAAAGGGAGTATTTTGAAAATAGCAATAGAAATTCTAGATTGCTTGCCAGACTCACACAAAAGGAAAAAGCCAGGAATGGGATAGGAATATTGAAAGATAAACAAGGGAATTATTGTCATATAATGAAGGGCAAAATGAAAAAATTTCAAGGATTTTATCAAGAATTGTATAAGGGAAAAGATATTCAAAAAAAGAAGCTGGAAGTTTATACAGAAAAGTATATAAAGAAGCGAATAAAAATAGAACATAAAGAGTTAATGGAGAAGGTAATAACTCAAAGAGAAATAGAAGAAGTAATTGAAAATTTGAAAGTGGGTAAATCACCTGGGGTAGATGGTTTAGGATCAGAATATTATAAGGTTTTTAAACCTTTTTTAGTATCGAAATTATTGAAGCTGTACAACTCCATATTGGAAGGAGAAAGGACACCAGAATCATGGGAACATTCATTAATAATTTTAATACCAAAACCAGATAAAGATTTGACTGTCCCTGATTCATATAGACCTATTTCATTAATAAATCAAGATGCTAAGATTTTTTCAACTATTTTAGCAAGGCGGTTGAATAAATTTATAGGTGAATATATAGGGGAAGATCAATGTGGATTTGTAGCAGGTAGACAAATGCATAACTTAGTGGGAAGAGTTTTGAATGCAATACAGGTGATAAAAAAGTCTAAGATTAAAGCGGGAATTCTGGCATTGGATATTTTCAAGGCTTTTGATTGTGTGAGCTGGCAAGCTTTAAAGATGCTTTTAAATAAAATGGGATTTGGGAATAAATTTAAAGCTATAATAGAACAGTTGTACTCTCAAAATACAGCCGTAGTGGTAGTGAATGATGGAGTTACAGATAAGATATGACTAGCCAGAGGGACAAGACAAGGATGTCCACTCTCGCCGGTCCTGTTTGTAATGGTAATGGAATTATTGGCGAATGCAATAAGAGATGATGGGGAGATAGAAGGAATAGGTAGTAGTAAAAATATAAAATTGAATATGTTTGCAGATGATACTCTGCTAACTATTAAGAATCCAATAGGAAAGATGGGAAGAATTAAACAGCAACTGAGAGAATTTGAGGATATTACTGGGTTAAGAATAAATTGGTCCAAATCAGAGATTATGTTATTTAAATATACTAAAAAGGAAGAGAAGGATTGGGAAGAAAAGGGAAGAGAAATGAGAGTTAAGGAACAGATTAGATATTTGGGAATTAAAATTACACAGAATTTAGAGAGTTTAGAGAAAGAGAATTTAAACAGTTTAAAAAAAGAGATCTTAGTAAAACTGGAGAAATATAAAAGATTAAATTTATCCTGGTTTGGAAGAATAGCATTAATAAAAATGAAGATTTTAGCAAAGATTAATTTTGTGTTTAGGATGTTACCAATAAAAATCTCAGAATTAGAGATAAAAAGTTGGCAAAATATTATAAACAATTATTGTAATGGAGATAAGAAAGCGAGGGTAAATAAGAATAAATGGTATTTAAGTCAAAAAAAGGGAGGATTGGGTCTCCCAAATATTAAACTATATTACGTAGCTAATAGGTTAAGACATATAGTTGAGGCAATTATAGGAATAGGAGAATTAGATTGGATGGATGATAAAACTACAAGTAATATAGAGATTAATTTGGAAAATGTATTTTTTAGTGAAGGAAAAAAAAATGGGTGGAAAGCATAGGTAACCCGCTCTTGAGGTTTCACTGGGAAATTTGGAGTAAATATAAAGGGGAGTTGCTCCCGAGCAACTCACCTCTATCACCGGTAATAATGTTAAAGAATTTCCCAGAGGAATTAAAGAGTAGATTAAGTAAAGTTTTAATAGAAAAAAATAAAATGAAATTAAGGGAATGGTTAAGAGAAATGAATACAAGAGAGGATTTGGAAGAGGTTTTAAAAGATAAAAAATTAACTTCGTTAAATTATTGGCAATTAGAACAGTGGACTAAAAAGTGGGTAAGAGAAAATGGAGATTGTAGAGAATTGATGAAGTTTGAGGAATTAATAGTTAAGAAGAAAATGATAAGGGAAAAGAATAGTGTCAAAAGGGTTAATGAGTGAAATATATAGAATATTGGTGGAGAAAGGGTTGATGGATAGTTCAGGTAAAATGGTTTGGGAGACAGATTTGAATGTACAAATAGGACAACAGAGGTGGGAGGGACTATGGAAACAAAGAGCGTTGAGAAATATGTCAGTAAGAATAAGAGAATTATTTTAAAATTATATGGAGGTGGTACCTAACCCCGGTTAGATTAAACAAGATAAATAATCAGCATTCAGCAAATTGTTGGAGAGGATGTGGGGGAAAAGGAACCTATTTACATATGTGGTGGGAATGCAAATATGTACAAAAATGTGGAAGATGGTGTTTTTGGAGATTGAAGAAATTGTGGGAATGAAGCTAGAACGAACACCAAAAGCTGCATTACTGTCACTATTTGAAGATTTTAAATGTAAAAAAGAAATTAAGGAATTGATAACAAATTTGCTGACTGCAGCAAGATTGATTGTAGCTAGGAACTGGAAGATTCAAGGGGAATATTCTATTGAAGAATGGTACAAAGAAGTATGGGATATAGCTATTAATGATAAATTGACTTGTAATATTAAATGGAGAAGAGGTGTAGCTAAAACAAATGATTTTGAAGGAATTTGGAAACAGTTCCTAATATTTGTGTTTTCTAAGGGAAGTGGGAAACCGCCAGCAGAAGAAAGTATGAGATTTTGGAATCAGGAATGAGATCCCGAGGTGGGGGGTGCACTTCTATGTTAAGTTTGATTATGTTATTTAGATACGATATTATGTATTCAACATTTATTCAACATTTATGTAGTATGTTGTTTTCTTTAATTGTAATGCTGTATGTTTTAAGTATTGTAGAAAATAAAATAAAAAAAATTTAAAAGAAAAATAATAATACATATTTTGCAAAAGAGCAAGATACAAGCTTCACTTTAATAGCTTCTGCTTGCGCTGCTCTGAATTATGCATAAAGACTGTATTTACAGCAGCTCTGCTGAGGCAGGTGGTGAACCGCAGCTGCACTGCGTCACATTCATTACAGATGTGCAGCAGTGCCTGAATCCAGCTTTGCCACATGTATGAAAATATAAACTGATTAAAAATACTAAAGCCAATGAATTTAAGCCGCTGGGAAAGTAGGTTTAAATACTATAAGCAGATGTGTGTGTATATATCTATATCACATGTGCACATATATACATATGCATACATATACATATATGATAACTTATATTTAAAGCATGTTCAGATTTACCTGTGTAACCATAAATAATGAAAACTCATACTCTCAAGACATCTGATTGCCCACACTTGTTTCAAAGGTTCCCAAACCCAATCCATTTTCACGGGTCATTTTCATCATTAAACGGAAGAAAATTAAAACCACGGTTACTTTTGTTGTTTGTTATGAAAACACAAACCCTTCTTTTGGTTTGATCCTATGCTGCTGCTTCAGCCAGAGCTTTGCAAACAAGGACGCCATAATATTACTTAGCATCTGAAAACTCCAAAGCCATCCACAAAGCGCTTCCCATTGTGTTCCATACAACAATCCTGCAAAGTATGCTTTCTCCATTGCTGATTTGTAGGTTAGCCTCTTGGCTACTATGCCACTGCAGCTGCTGCTATTATTATTATTATTATTTCAGTTTATATGCCTATATACAGAATACCTAGACGACATATGAAGTTAAAACAATTTAAACAAGATAAAAACAAAGTTCTCTCAAAGGTGCTGCTGCTGCATGCCAAATCATACTATGCTAGGCAAGCAGAGCAGATATTATTATTATTATTATTATTATAAATATTTATTTGTATCCCGCCTTTTGCCCAATGCTGGGCCTCAAGGCGGCCTTACAAAGTTTAAAACATACATGAGGCGGGGCGGGGGGGCGGGGAAACAAAACCATAAACGTTTAAAATACACAACAAAATTATAAGACATTAACATAGATGGAGGGCCAGATTATTCTCCAAAGGCCTGCTGGAACAAAAAAGTTTCAGCCTGCTTCCGAAAGCCCATTAAGGAGGAAGCCAGCCTAGCTTCCCTGGGAAGAGAGTTCCAAAGCACTGGAGCAGCCACCGAGAAGGCCCTCTCCCATGTTCCCACCAAGCGCACCTATGAAGATGGTGCGACTGAAAGAAGGGCTTCTCCAGAAGATCTCAAAGCACGGGCAGGCTCATAAGGGAGAACACGGTCTTTCAAACGTAAGAAAGAATTTACAAGATATCCAGCTCTGTCCACTTGCCAATTAAACCTTCTCCCCCCATCCCTCTTCTTGATTTACTTTTAGAAACCACCGGTGTAAATCTGTGCCTGCGCTGGAGAAGCAGGGTCACCATTATGAGTTGATGCAAACCGCTGTTCCATGCAAAGAGGGATCTTGAAACTGTAAAAACTGGATGAAGGGAACCGATTTCCAAGATGGGGAGTGGGTTTGAAGAAAAAAAGGGCAATCCCGAATGTAATTGCATTAACAAGCTTCTCTTTGATTTACGTTCTTGTAACGACTTTGTTCTTGCTGCAACAGGAACTTACCTTTCAGTTATTCTGCAGCACTGTCTGACTATTTTCCTTTATTTTGTTTCTTCTGCTGCAGCACATATGTCACATTGCCAGACTCTGGGAGCAGGTCATCTCTCTTGGGATGGAAAATGGGACTGGACTTCATGTTATACCAGCCCCAATGTACCAGCGCAAGGCCAGTTCCCATAACAATCAAAACTCTGTAGTTCTTCCAAATGGTTTTAAGGCCCATAGTGTGTACTGGCCACTACCTATGTAAAGAAGTTGAGAATTTTAAATATGTTCTATTAAACACAAAATAATTCTCTGAACAGGCAAAATTACAACCAGGGAGAGGGTTCTAGCTTAGCTCTCCCCCAGATAAGCTAGGCTTCTAAATATATATACAGTGGAATGTTTTGATCATGCTGTTTCCCCGCCTGCTGTCTGAAGAGATGCAGCACAGGCCAACGCTTAAAGTGTTTGATACCAGGTTTCTGAAGGACTGCCTACATCTGTACGAGTCTGCCCACACTTCAAAATCCATGTCCAGCGCCCTATACTCTGATCAACTGGTGAGAGCTGTGAGATTGACAGGGCCTTTTCCATGGTGGCCCTGCATCTTTGGAAAACCCTTCCACAGAAAATGCAACCCCTCTTTGCTGGTCTTTAGGAGGAATTTCAAGTCTGCATTCCATTAAATTTAGTGTACTGTGTATTTAACTTAAGTATTATCTGCCGCTACTATCTTATTTGTTATTTTATGTATTAAATATTGCTTGTTGCTTTTATGGTTTGATTATTTCATTTTTAAAGTACGTTGAAATACACTTCTGTGAGGGTTTTTACCCTGAAAAACAGGATACAAATCTATTTAACAACAACAACCTCAGTAAAATCTAGGCTTCATGGAGTAAGTAAAGAAACATTTCTCATCCCTTCAATGCATACTTATGAACAAAAAGAAAACCATTTAGGCCACCCTGAGCTCTTCTAAGGGTGGGATATAAGTGTCATGTGGTTTTTTTTAAAAAAGAAAGTATTAACAGTTGTGAGTACCGAACCAAGAGAGGGTAGTTTTTTAAAAAAGTTTTTTAGCATGAATTAGAAGAGTGGAATAGCTCAGTACACAAGATTAGGTATTTACACAGCACATACTCTATCCATAAGGAACCAAAGGACACAGCAAGCAGTCTTCCTATACAGCACCAGTAACTCTGAAAGGGGGAAGTCCTTCCTGACCATTACCCAATCTGATGATACCAGATGACATATACACACATACCCCACCCACCTTATCAACCTGGATGTAGCAAGTCAGAAGCCTTAAAAGCTGAGCCAAACTGAAGGAAGAACGATAATAGTGGAGGGTTGTGGCATCATAATCTCCAACTTCCACCCTGCACCAAGCACCTCAACATTTGTGAACATCGGGCTTAAGTCAAACAATTAGTGCAATCTATACAGGTCTACTCAGAAGTAAGCTCTAGTGAGTCCAATGGGACTTACTCCCAGATAAGCCTGTACAGGATTACAGCCTAAATCTTTCAAATATTAAAAAAAGTTATTTATCTAGCTAGCTAGCTCAAGCAAAAAATCTCATTCATCTCAAGGGGGCGGGAGGCTCAAAAAGTATGGGGAAGGTGGAGGACGAGGAAGAACCTGCAACTGCACCCAAGCACAGCATTTTGCATGCCAGAACTGAGTTGCTTCTTCCCTCTTGCTCTTCTCCAGCGGTATTTTGCAAGTAAACAATGGGAGTGTTTCTGGTGATGGTGGGTAGAATAGATGGGCCAAACTTAGTGGAGGCTGGTGGCTCTGACTTTTGAGGACCTGTGAAGCCATTCTGGGTTTCAGTCAGAATCAGCCAGAGCTCTAAAGGAGCTTTCTGAGGTGCTGGGACATATCACCAAAATAGGGTCAGCACCTATGTAGAGTTCTAGGTGGTTCTGACTGAAACCCAGAATGGATTCACAGCCCCACCAAAATCGGAGCCACCAGCCTCCGTTGGTCGAGGGCCTTCCTTCCTTCCTCTCCTTCGGAAAGGTCAAAAACTTTTATCATTTCAACCCCTCCCTCCCCCGGCAATTCGTCTGCTCTAATTCCAGGCCAGTACCTCTCTCTCAGCCTCTTTCTTGTGGGGTGAGCTAGCAAATGCTCTGAAGGCGCGCCGGCCACCCACTCTCCAAGCCTTTCGACTCCACTTTTCTCTCCGGAAACGGAATCCAGGAGGCCGAGACTACAAGTCCCAGGACACACCACGGCCCGAGGACCGACCACCAGCCCAAGCAAGCATTACCGGATACATGTTGGGAACTGTAGTATGTGCTACAACGCTTCCTTCTTCCAACGGCCACCGTTTCTTCTCTTTCTCTAGGGTGACCCTATGAAAAGGAGGACAGGGCTCCTGTGTCTTTAACAGTTGTATAGAAAAGGGAATTTCAGCAGGTGTCATTTGTCTGCATGTCACACCTGGTGAAATTTCCTCTTCATCACTACAGTTAAAGCTGCAGGAGCTATACTGCAGCTATACTTTGACCAGATACAAAAGAGGGCAGGGTACCTGCAGCTTTAACTGTGGTGATGAAGAGGGAATTTCGCCAGGTTCTCCATATATACAAATAACACTTGCTGAAATTCCCTTTTCAATACAACTGTTAAAGATACAGGAGCCCTGTCCAACTTTTCATAGGGTCACCCTATTGTTAGGGAGCTTGATGGCTAAGGGGGATTTTGAACCACCACACTAATTTAATTATGTACGTTTCAAGTAAAGGCGCAACGCAATGCACAATTGCAACGGCGTGTTTTTGTGTAAAAATGTATAGATCAGGTTGCTAGTTTCTCCTGCAGTCCTATACCCATTTACCTGGGAGTAAGTCCCGCTGAAAGCAACAGGAGTTACTTCTAAGTAGACCTGTAAAGGATTGGACTGTAGGTGTGTTTAAGCTTAAAAGTTTCAGCCATGAAGACCAGTCCTATGAAGAGTTGAGCAGGCTTGAAGCCACTGGCGGCAGGACGTCTAGCTTTGCGTAGAATAACAGCAATTCGCCTTTCCTCGAATTAAACTGGCGGGGGGGGGGGTTCTGTCCCCCATCACGTGGTCCAGCTCTAGCCGAAGCGCCCGGATGTCGTGCATTAAACGGGGAAGTAGCGGTCGACATCTTTGAATAGGGCAGGAAGTGCCGAGCCTACGCAAGGCCTCCTTTTTCAATGGAGCTTTGTAAAGTGGCCGCCATTTTGAATGGGGCGGATAAGAGGGCTCATGAGGGGCCACGTTCTTTTGTGCGCAGACCGGATTTCGTAGTAATTTTTGAAGCCCTGGCACTCTATTTATAGGGGGTAAGCTTAAGGGGCGCATAGGAAACAATAAGTTGCATAGGTCTGCGACTCCACCCCCTTCCCTACTAGACTCAAAATTCAGGTTTTCTGGGATATGGTTTAAAATTTCAATACATTAAGGGCGCAGTCCAATGCATGTTTAGACAGGGGCGGCAGTCCTACAACTCCCAGCATGCTCGGCTGGGAATGCTGGAAGTTGTAGAACTTTTCCTTTTCTTTCTGGCTAAACATGTGCAGGATTGCGCCCTTAAGAAAACTGTTCCAGAAATGCTGCCTGTGCTTATAGCAGAGGGAGGGAGAGATCGTGACTGACATCAGCGTGGTGACGGAGCCTGGGTGAATTCAGCTGTTGCCCATTCGCACTTCGCCCCCCGCCCCAGGCTCGTCTGGATGCAAACACGTTGTGATCCCTCCTCTCAAGGGAGATGGAAGGAGCCCCGCACGAAACCGGAAAGCAGGCGGCCGTGCGGACTGCTTCGGCCTCTCCCCTCCCTCTCTAGGGCTGTGCAATAGGGCGCTGGAGCAGAGGCTTGTGATACCATGGTGAGTGGATGTGGGGCTGCTAGCGAGCGAGCGAGCCCTGGGCTGAGTTCGGACGACACGCTAATCACCGGTTTCCCATTCTGTTCCTGTTACCCCTCCCCATTTGATTAGCGTGTCGTCCGAACCCAGCCCTGGGCCTTTCTTCACTGGGTTTGGTCTTTCTCATCCCTTCGTCCTCTGTCCCCGTTCTCCTTCTATCTGGAGCAGCTTCCCCCCCTCCCCCGCATGGTGCCTTCCAAATGTTTCGGACCACAGCTCCCATGAGCCTCAGCCAGCATGGCAAAGGATCAGGAATGCTGGGAGTTGTAGTCTAACACATTTGAATTTCCGGCAGTGGGTTTATCAGGGCTGGTCTACAGACTTTCATACAAATCAAACGTATGTGCAGGGCCGGTGCCAGACTATTTTGCTCCCTAGACAAAGCAAGCTACTTGCACCACCACCACCCCCAAAAATTGCACAGAAGTCCAACCGTGTGTGCCGAGTGGAGAGCTGGGACTGGCTCACTTCGATTTGGGACCAAGCCATCTGGAATTCACTGGGACTTACTTCTGTGCGAACGCAACCCGCTATGCAGCCTGGCGTCCCGATCCCCTCCGCACGTTTACTCGGGGCAATAAAGCTTCCGAGTAAGGAGGCATAGGCGGATCGGGCTGCACCGGTGCCTCCTGGTGCAACGCTTTCTCGGATGCAAGTCCCGTTGATCCATACGCGCAGGATCTGGAAGCAGGAGAGTTTGCCTTGTGAGGAGTCCACAAGTCCCTAGCTTTCCTGGGGGAAGGGAGAGGGAGTCCCGCTTGCCCACCTGCCTGGACATCGCGGCCTGTTTGAGGAGAGAGGCGAGATGACCCAGTGCCCTTTCCTCGGGAGTAAGGCAGAGGCTGGCTTGAGCCAGGGTGGAGCTCGCCATGTGCTTTTTCTTCTTCTGGCGTTGACCTCCTGGCTCTGGGAGGGCGGCTTCTGGGCGGAAGTCCAAATGTGGAGCTGCCCCACCTCCACCCCAGCGTCCCTGGCTTCGCTTCGGCTGGGTGGGCGTAGGGCACCCAGCTGAATCTTCAGGCCAGGCTGGGCCAGCTCACAGCCAACAACGCGTATGAGTGCTGGTCTGTGCGGCGCCCCTCTTAGCTTGGCGCTCTAGGCGGCCGCCTGAGTGACCTCTATGGTAGCACCGGCCCTGCGTATGGGACCTATGCTGCAGCCTCTTTGGCAGGGTCTTCCTTTAAAAAGCAGAACGACTTCTGGCCTTTGAATATATACGTTCTGCCTGTCGCTATGTCCCTAATAAAGCACTGCTCTTACTTTTCATCTGGGAGAAGCGTTAACCCTCCTTCACGTGTGAAAAGGAGTCGCATGTTACGGAGCTGAAATCTCAAGGGAAAGGCCGACACGCTTAGACTTCTATGCACCCCCAGTAGGCGGGACATTTTGAAAATGTTCTGTTTTCTCCCTGCCACCCACTCACCGCCGCCATTGGTTCCTATCCAAAGACAGGAAGGGTACAATCCTATGCATATATTTAGACAGGAAAAAAGTCCTACAACTCCCAGCATCTAAGGATTGCACCCTTGCTCCTCCGAAATCCACCTACTCGGAGGCTTCCAAGATTCCTACACCCTGCATGGTGGAAGGAATGGCGATCTTTGCCTCATCATCCTCCGATTGCCTATATTTTTGCTAGACAGGCTTTCAGTCTATCTGCTTGTTGTTTCTATTTCAATTAACAACGTCGTTCTTGGGTTATTGTTATTATTATTATTATTATTATTATTATTAATTTATATAGCACCATCAGTGTACATGGTGCTGTACAGAGTAAAACAGTAAATAGCAAGACCCTGCCGCATAGGCTTACAATCTAATAAAATCATAGTAAAACAATAAGGAGGGGAAGAGAATGCAAACAGGTACAGGGTAGGGTAAGCAGGCACAGGGTAGGGTAAAACTAACAGTAGAAAGTAACAGTAGAAGTCTGCACAACATCAAGTTTTAAAAGCTTTAGGAAAAAGAAAAGTTTTTAGTTGAGCTTTAAAAGCTGCGGTTGAACTTGTAGTTCTCAAATGTTCTGGAAGAGCGTTCCAGGCGTAAGGGGCAGCACAAGAAAATGGACGGAGCCGAGCAAGGGAAGTAGAGGCCCTTGGGCAGGCGAGAAACATGGCATCAGAGGAGCGAAGAGCACGAGCGGGGCAATAGTGTGAGATGAGAGAGGAGAGATAGGAAGGAGCTAGACCGTGAAAAGCTTTGAAGGTTAACAGGAGAAGTTTATATTGGATTCTGTAGTGAATTGGAAGCCAATGAAGAGATTTCAGAAGCGGAGTAACATGGTCGGAGCGGCGAGCCAAGAAGATGATCTTTGCGGCAGAGTGGTGGACAGAAACCAACGGACTGATGTGAGAAGAAGGAAGGCCAGAGAGAAGAAGGTTGCAGTAGTCCAACCGTGAAATAACCAGCGCATGAACAAGCGTTTTGGCAGAAGAGACAGACAAAAATGATCGAATCCTGGCAATATTATACAGGAAAAATCGACAAGATTTAGCTACTGCCTCAATATGAGGAATAAAGGAGAGCGAGGAGTCGAATATAAAGCCAAGGCTACGAGCTTCCTTGACCGGAGTAAGCGTAACATCATTGACAGTAAGAGAGAATGAGAGATGAGGAGAAGGTTTAGGAGGAAAAACAAGCAATTCAGTCTTTGCCATGTTAAGTTTCAAACGACGATGAAGCAGCCAAGCTGAGATATCTGAAAGACATGCCGAGATACGATCGTGAACATCAGGAGAAAGTTCCAGAGATGACAGATATAGTTGTGTATCATCGGCGTACAGATGATATTGGAGGCCATGAGATTGAATAAGCTTGCCCAAGGGCAACATGTATAAGGAAAACAACAAGGGGCCAAGCACCGAGCCTTGCGGAACCCCTACTGAAAGGGGAAAGGAGGAAGACGAGCTGCCATTAGTCAACACGCTGAAAGAGCGACCCGCTAGATAGGAGGCAAACCAGTTATAGACAGAGCCACAAAATCCAAGGTCATGAAGGGAATCTAAGAGAAGATCATGATCAACCGTGTCAAAGGCTGCAGTTAGATCAAGGAGAATAAGAACGGAATAATGGCCTTTAGACTTGGAGATCATTGGTGATCTTAGTAAGGGCTGTTTCAGTGGAATGCAGAGGACGGAATCCAGATTGAAATGGATCCAAAGCAGAGTTACTAGAAAGAAAGTCAAGACAGCGAAAGTAGACCGCACGCTCCAGGATCTTTGAAACAAACGGCAACAAAGAGACAGGTCGGTAGTTAGACAGAGATAGCCTATCAAGAGTAGGTTTCTTGAGAATGGGAGAGACTGTAGCATGTTTAAAAGCAGAAGGAAATGAACCAGAGGACAGAGAGAGATTAATAATATGTAGCAAGGAAGGGAGGATAGCAGGAGTAAGATTAATAAAGACGCGAGAAGGAATTGGATCACGAGAACAAATGGAAGGCTTCGAAGAGCGCAGTATTGTAGACAGTTCATCTGCAGAGACCGAAGGAAACGCAGAGAAATTTGCAGGAGGAGCTGACAAATGAGGAACAGGAACTGGAAGAGGAGCAGAGCTGGCCAGATCAGAGCGGATAGTTTGGATTTTAGCATTGAAAAAAGGCAAAGTTATTAGCAGACAGAGAGGCGGGGAGAGATGGCGGATTAGGCTTCAGAAGAGAATTGAAGGACGCAAAGAGCCGCTGAGGATGCCTAGCATTTGACTGGATCAGCGTTGAGTAGTACTGCTGTTTGGCCAGTGAGATGGCAGAAGAGAAAGAGGAGAGTACAAATTTGTAATGGACAAAGTCTGCCCGGTCCCTGGTCTTACACCAAAGGCGTTCAGCTGCCCGGGAACAAGAGCGAAGGTAGCGGAGGGAAGAGGTGAGCCACGGTTGGGGTTGAGAAGGGCGAACTATCCGAGTTGTAGATGGAGCAAGATTATCAAGAGTTGAAGATAAGGAGGAATTAAAGAAGGAGACAGCTGAGTCCAAGGAGACAGCCGAACAGACAGAAGGAAGGGAGGAGGCTGGAGACTGGGAAAAAGCCTCATAATTGATAGATTGCAAGTCACGACAAGAGCGAGAAGCGGGACGTGAAGGAGGAGGATTATGAGTAATATTGAAAGAAACTAGGTGATGATCTGACAACGGAAAGTGAGCAGTAGAAAAGTCCAACACAGAGCAATTCCGAGTGAGAACAAGATCCAGACAGTGTCCAAGGGAATGTGTGGGTGCATCAGACCAAAGCTTAAGATCATAAGAGGAAGATAATGAGCGAAATCGTAGAGCTGCAGCATCTTGAGGGTCATCCCCATGAATATTGAAATCACCCAAGATAAGAGTAGGACAGTTATCAGAGAGGAAAAAGGACAGCCACGAATCAAAATCAGAGATAAATTTTGAGGACGGGCCTGGGGGGCGGTACAGAACTGCAATCCGCAGTCGCAGTGGAGCGAAGAGCCTCACCACATGTACCTCAAAGGAGGAGAAGCAATGTGAAGGTGGAATGGAAAGAGGCTGGAACTGGCACAAATAATAAAAGACCCACACCACCACCCCGACCCTCTGGGCGACTGTGAACCTGTAAACTGTGGACTGTTCTTGGCCATGGTTTGTTGTTGGGGCAACTCTTCTTTGATTAATTCATAAATGAGCCAGAGTTTCTGGGTTTGCTGTCATGAAACAACCCAGGAAAAAGGAAGGAGAGGCATTCCTGTGTTGTTAATTGAAAATGGAAATTTTATTTCATTCATTTCATTTATTAGGGACCTTCGGCTGTTGGGCAGTATAAAAATGCAATGAATAAATAAATAAATAATACATTTTTATACTGTCCCATAGCTGAAGCTCTCTGGGCAGTTCACAAAAATTAAAATCGTTAAAATACATTATGAAAAGTATAAACCCATTCACGTAAGGATATAAAACAGACAGCACACACAACAACGTATATCTAAAACAATTTAAAACCACCAGCCAGAGACAATCCAGGACCTGATTTAAAAAATGAAAGCGTGGAAGTTAGCATGTTCACTGGCAATTCCTGGGTTCCACAACCCAGGAATTGTAGTGTGATGTGCAAACAATCATCATTGGGTTATTTTAGTTGTGTGTGTTTTTCCCTATTTAAGGTTAGTTTGGCTTTTAAACTGTACTTTCCTGCTGATACTGCCTGTGTGTGGAAGGTGTTGTTTTAGCTACAGAAGGGGTCCGCAGTTAGAGAATGAGTTCAATGTTAGTATATGGAATACAGAATTACGTTTATATACTCACTTTCCTCCAAGGAGTTCTTCTTTCTTGTGAACCGCCCAGAGAGCTTCGGCTATTGGGCGGTATAAAAATGTAATAAATAAATAAATAAATTTCCCCCCCCACCCCCATATTTGTTATCATCAAAACAATCCTGTGACTGGCCCAACGTCTCTAGTGAGCTTCAGGACTGAGGAGGGAGTTGAACTTAGGTATCCCCAGTCCTGGTCCCGCAGTCAAAACTACTGTAGCAGAACGGCTGTTACTATCTCCAGGTTGTTGTTTTTATTAAGAAGGAGATACTTACGATCCGTCTTCTAATGGAACCTGTTACAAAAACTTAGGACAAAAAAGCCAATTGAGTCTATGGCTTGATTCAGGCATAAAGCTAAATAGTTCAGTGCTGCATAATGTTAAGGGGGGGGATCTCCTTCTTGCTCATCCTTCTTGTTACTCCAAGCAAGGGAGTAACAACAAGGTGATGCAGGCCTCCCAAGGGGAGAGAGTTCCAGTCAGAATTCGGCAAGAGGAAAAACACAAAATGGTGAGTCTGTCTGGAATTTGGTTTCCAGTGATTAGGGCACCACCTCCCCCAAGTATGAATTCCCTGTGGAAGGCACAAATGAGTAAGGGTGAATAGGCAAGGGAGGGTTATAAGGCTTTTTGGAACTACGACTAGAAGCTCAAATGACAAGATCATATAGTGGGGATTTGGGGCCCAGGCCAGTTCTGTTGGTGAGTGACATGGTTCACATATAACAAGCCAGAGTATGTTGTTGAATTCTGGGTTGCTGTTACATGTGAACCCTGCACTATAGTTTAACTATGGGTTGTTAACCAAGAACAACCCAGGAAGAGAATCCATGTTTTGTTGTTGGTTTGTGAATGTCAACCTATGATTTAATGACAACCGATTGTCGTTACATGCGAACCAGGTGTGTGTGTGAGAGAGACGGAGATTAAGATGATGCTTGAGGAGTTAGAAAACCAAGCCAGGAATCACAACATAAGGCTGTATCGTATCGGCTCCCAGAAGAGGAAGAAAGTGGTGTCATTGCCAGAAAGCTGTTGTAGCATAGTTTGAGCTACAAACCTACAAGCCCAAATCTCACCTCTGCCCTGAACTCACTCAGTGCCCTTGGGCAACCCTATCTTAGCCCTGTGCCTTTAGTATGAGGATAATAATACTGACCTACCTTACAGGATGGTTGTAAGGATCACAAGAAGGAGGAGGTTCGCTTGGCACCTACATTATATGCTTTTAGACACCAGGTGAAGACCTTTTTATTCTCCCAACATTTTAACAATCTATACATTTTAAATAACATGGTTTTAAATTTGTAATTTTGCATTGCTGCTGTTTTTATCTGGTTGAGCTTTTATATTGTATTTTATATTATGGTTTTATACTGTTGTTTTATACTTTGAATGGTTTTAATTTTTGTGAACCGCCCAGAGAGCTCCGGCTATTGGGCGGTATAGAAATGTAATAAATAAATAAATAAATAAATAATAAAGAAGATAATCTATGCAAAGTCTTTCAATACCACAAAGTGTTTTTAAAATTTATTTATTGAATGAATGCATCTGTTTAGAGCCCTTCAGTGAGGATTCCCAAGGCAGTTGACATAATTATATCTTCATACCTTATATACAGACATACAGTGCTAAGCGTTTAAACCTGGCTAATTCAAGTTCACAGTTATGCATCTCCTCCCTGGCTATTGAATGTATGGAGAGCTGCAACACCCCACCCCCTCAAACAATAAGGCCTTATCAGTATGGCAGCAAGAAATGCAGTGTTAAAGAAAGCAAGGAGCAGATTCTAGTGTACAAAGGCCAGGAAACTTTAGAAGTCTGGGACATTTGTGCCTGGAATGTTGCAGGCAGACATTCCAACATATTGCAAAGACGTTAAGAAGGTAGTCGTATCATCGTTTTGTTGCCTCCCACATAAAATGTCACCGTGGGGGTGGGGAGGAGGTAACATTTATTCTGTAACCACCTTAAAGGAGGGCTATAAGATTCTGTCTGTGCTAGGCTTGCAGTTTGAGGAGGAGGATCCTTTTGACAGAAGCCTCACTTAAAGCTGTGTAGTGTTTTGGCTATGATCTACAAGTCTGGAAGTGGCTTTATCTCTGTACCCCGCCACCTCCAATTCAAATCTAATCTCTGTCATTAATTCCCTTAAGTCAGCCCTTGCATCGGCTGTAGTATGGGGACAATAATACTAAGCTAGAATTTTGAAAGACTGTATTCTCCCTTATGAGCCTGCCGGTGCTTTGAGACCTTCTGGAGAAGCCCTTCTTTCAGTCCCACCATCTTCACAGGCGCGCTTGGTGGGAACATGGGAGAGGGCCTTCTCGGTGGCTGCTCCAGTGCTCTGGAACTCTCTTCCCGAGAAAGTTAGGCTGGCTCCCTCCTTGATGGGCTTTCAGAAGCAGGCTAAAACTTTTTTGTTCCAGCAGGCCTTTGGAGAATAATCTGGCCCTCCATCTATGTTAATGTCTTATAATTTTGTTGTGTATTTTAAAAGTTTCCCCCCCAATGTATGTTTTAAACTTTGTAAGGTCGCCTTGAGGCCCAGCATTGGGCAAAAGGCGGGATACAAATAAATAAATATAACAATTATAAATATAATAATAATAATCTACCGTACACGGTGGGTTTAAGAAGTTCTTGTGGCCACAAGAAAAGAAATGAACGCAAATCCCTTCCGACACTGTAAATTTAAATTCCGTAAATGCTTAGTATTATTATTTAAGGAAAACTGAAAGTTGATGGCTCAAAGGAGAGGAATGGGGAAAGAGCAAAAGGAAATATGATCACCAGAATGGGAATAACATCTTAACAGAAATCTCCAGACACATGGCAGCAGAGAACAATTGGAGCAGAAACTGTGAGGCTCCAGTTTTATGTAACTACCCTATTTCTTCGATTCTAAGACACACTTTTTTCCCCATATAAACATCTCTAAAAATGGGGTGCGTCTTAGAATTGCAGGTGTGTCTTATGGTTTGTTTTTTCTGTTGGTGGTACTGAAATTAGTGTGCGTCTTACAATCGAAGAAATACGGTAGCAACTCTCCCTGCAGTAATAATCTTGTTGAACACTAGATGTTGCTGTTGTGTTGTGAGGACAACTCAAGATGGGCAGGTTTTCTCATAATTGGGTACCAAAGCTTGCTAGCATGAAAAGAAGGGAAATGAAGGACTTACTTAATGGTCGTGTTCAGACTATCAAGTTTCAGTTTAATAAATTGAGATGTGCATGAGCTGAGAGTAGCCCCGTGCAAAGCGTTTTGCTCCCCGCTTTGTGTGAGCGGCAAAACAAGCTGCAGTTAACCATAGCTTCTTGTTATATCTGAACTGGGTACAAGCAAGCCAGGATTCGGGATCCAACTTTAAACCATTGATTCTTATTCTGGCATGTTTGGAAGCCACTATCCATAGTTTCCTGGCTCAGACTTAATGAGGAAGTATGCTTAATTTCAGCTTCCTGGCTTGTTTTGCGACTCATGTAAAGGAAGGAGTGGAGCAGCTGTGTGTGAGCATGCAGACGATTTTGGCTAATTAAGCTGAGATTTATGGTTGTCCGAATGTGGCCAACGTTGACCCCACCAGAATATGGGGTCATATGTTCTATCAATGCGGAGAGCAAGGCTGCACCAAGCAGCCCTACCGTACCTGTGTACAAGCACAAACTGTACACATGGATGGTGTGCATAGCTGTAGGCACAGAGCTGTGCCTACAGCTCTATGCACAAAGGTTCGCTCCTTGCACCGTTCAGCTAGAGAGAGGGCTAGTTGGTGTCTGTGATGCCTGCACCGATAGAACAGGGCTAAATAGGGCTGTTTTGAAATGACTCAGTTTGGCCACCTCTGTGCAAACTTGGTCTATTTGTTCTCAGCTGCTGAAGCCTGTGTTGTGAAGAAATTGATGGAGGGCTCCTTTAAGGTCAGGATTCAGATAAATTGCCCCAGTGTCTGATGGCTTAACTGCCACTGTGCCATAAACCCAAGAATCTACCTTATCTATCCTAATGAGAGGATCTTTGCTATGACACAAACCAGAGCATAGTTGGATGAAGCCTACTTCAAGTTATCTGCCCATTTTCTCTGGCACAAATGTAACTCCTGAAAAATGTGGGTTGATACAAGGCTTTACCGAATGAGAGCCTCATTGAAAGCTCTTTGTTACAGTTCATGTTAGCAATTTCCATAAGATTTTTTTTTTTTTAAGCAAGGTATGATCACCAAACGTTACCTTCAGCATCCTTGTGCTAATTTCCATTTTGTGTTGTGATTTCTCCAAGGTTATTTGCGGCTGAGCTGAGAATCTGAATCAAGATCTTCCCAGTCTCTATCCTGCAGGCAAGTAAGAATGCTCTACGTTCTTTCTACGTTCTACGTTTGCAACAAGGTTAAGCCACATATAGAATCATAGAATAGCAGAGTTGGAAGGGGCCTACAAGGCCACCGAGTCCAACCCCCTGCTCAATGCAGGAATCCACCCTAAAGCATCCCTGACAGGTGGTTGTCGAGCTGCCTCTTGAAGGCCTCTAGTGTGGGAGAGCCCACAACCTCACCAGGCAACTGATTCCATTGTCGTACTGCTCTAACAGTCAGGAAGTTTCTCCTGATGTTCAGCTGGAATCTGGCTTCCTTTAACTTGAGCCCATTATTCCATGTACTGCACATATCTAAATATACCTGTATACCTAGGCTGAACTTACCTTGGAGCAAGCCCTGTTGGACGTAAGTGGACAGGGATAGGATTACACTGTTAGTTGCTCATTGTCCTCAACATTTCACAAGGCTCTCTTCCCCCACCCTCACCATATATCTTGAGGACTAGCTTTTTTTTAAAAAATACTTGCGATAATACAGTCTTGCAAATATATTTTTCCACGATCTGTCTGCCACCACAGCTTTTCCCCTGCACCCCCACAACCCTCCTATCTGTCTGCTCTCCTTGCATCTGCATCATTTTCTTTCCTTGATCAAGAAGAGTAGCACAGCAGCACATGACAAAGCTGGTTTCATCACTACAGGCAGTGCCCTGCCACTGGAAATCAAGAGCCCTGGACTTCACGAGTGCGGCATCAGCATGACTTGCTCTCCCGTCCTGTGAGGACGGAGGTGGTGCTGCTTGCCTAGGGCAAGTGGCTAAGATAACATTAGGAATTAAGCTTCTGCTTGAAAGCACAGGCAACTCTGGAAACATTTTTTTTCAAAGTAGGGTTTCAATTGACAGTTTCACTGGAATTGTTTTTTTTAACAGAACTTGAAGTTCCTGCTCTGCTCTTTGATGCACTTAGATTTATATCAGATCTTTCTAATGGCATCAGCTTTTTGCTCATGCCTTTTAGATCCTGTATGCAATCGCTTAAAAGTGCATTGTGGCCAGTGACTAATCCTGCTGAAGTCACTGATAGCACACCATGTGCAAAAATCTCTGCATCAGTTTTTTTCCCCTTTTAGATGGGACTGCAATCTCTCTCTCTCTCTGTCTCTGTCTCTGTCTCTCTCTCTCATTCCTAAGTGCCAACCAGTAATTTTAGACAGGGATTTTTCTACTGCTGCTTTGCTTGATTGGTTCATGAATTACATCCTTATTTTTATAGGAGTGCAGTTTACAACTCACATCATTTAAAGATATTCTGAAGTGTCCATTTAAGGCACAGAGCATTTGCCACTTTTTTCCCAGTCTTCCCTAAGAAAAGAGACTGCAGAAATTGCACAAACAACTAGAAAATTACTGTTGAAACCAGAGCTGGGAAATTGTTCAGCATTCTCAAATGCAAACTGAAAACTTGACCAGGCCTCTATTATAATTTCAGATTTTAAAAGAATGGGCAGGATTGTGATGGTTTAATTCGTAGCCGATTCCTATACTACCAGAGGACAAGGAGGATTTGAGAAGGCCAAGCAGAAGAAAATACTTGGAAGGGCAGGTATTAAAGGGATTGTTTAGGCAAAAAGCTAGGGCAGAAATCTTAACAAGCTGGGTGATTGAGAGTTGCTTAATACTTTTTAGGGCTGCAAGGTATAGGACATGATCCTAAGCATGTTTAGACATACAAAGTAATAATAATAATAAAAAATAAATAAATATTTGTTACCCGCCTCTCCCTCTGGATCGAGGCGCGGTACAACACAAATGCAAACACCATAAAATACATATAACTAATTAAAACATTTAAAACTAATACATTATTAAAAGCAGCACATTATTAAAAAGGCATCTTAAAATTCGACTGGGTATGAATTTATTATTAAAAAGGCATCTTAAAATTCAACCGGCATGGCCGGCTGGGGCATATTGAAAATTGTTGGACTTTTTTCTGCCTAAACAAGCATAGGATTGCATCCTTAATTGATTAATTGGCTAGGTTAATCAATTAAATTCAATCCTATGCATACTTCTCTTGGAGTAAGTCCCATTGAATTCAGCAGGACTTAATTCTGAGTAGACCTGCATAGGATTGCATTGTAAGAAAAGAAACATCTTCTGGGCAGTAGATTTTAAATATATAAATTTTAAAACAAGTACTTATACACTACAGGTGGCAGAGGTATTCTCCTTTCTTTTTCACACAGGAAGGATCACAGCTTCTACATCAGCTGGCCATACTGGCTAGGGATGATGGGCACTGTAGTCCCCAACACATCGGGGGGGGAGCCATGTTGGGGAAGACTGTTTCAGAGGATGGTTGCTATGACACACACACACACACAATTTAAAGATAAAGAAAGTGTATGGGACGTCCTTCCAAGTAAACATGCATTGGATTGTGCTTTAAAACTGTACAATTAAATCAACTAAGATTTCTTTACAATCATCCTAGGTCCTATACAATATTTCTGTATTCATGAACTCCAAGAAACAGATGATTTGTTTCTTACCACACAATTTCTAAGCACATCTACTTAGAAGTAAAGTCCCATTGAGTTCACTGCCTGTGAATAGTTAAAATTTACTTATGGACGCAAACAGGAGTCATAACATGAATACAAATGAAGATGAATTTCAAAGTTTGGGGATGACATACCATTTCAGATTAATTACTTGTCATATTTCAGAAGTGAGGCAAAATCAACTGTAGAAACAAGAGTATTCTAAGCCCAGGCTCCGATGTATTTCGTGTATTTGGGAGAGGAACATGTTTCAATTGTAGAAAAGAATATTTGGGGGAGACCTTATGGCAGGCTTTTGGTTAGGGCTTGTACTTGATGCCATATTTTCGTTCGCTTGGTTTATTTGCTCAAGTGACCTAAGATTTATGTTGTGCAAACACCTTGATCTGGATTAATCTCTGAAGGGCAGTTTTTGTGAACGAACCTGCCTTACTGAAGATATAGAAGATGATTTTTCAATCTTCTGCATTTAATACCTCTCATAGAAAATATTGGAGTAGCTATATACAAGAGTGAGGATGACATTACCCAACTCTTGGGTAGCACGGCTGCACTTTAGCGAAGAGCACAGCAGAGCTATATCTGTGATACAAATAAGGTTCCTTTTTCATGAAACTTTGTTATGATGGCATATGATGATGATGGAACATGTTTTAAAGCTGCCTTGAGTGCCATTTTCTTGGTAGAAAGGCATGGTTCAAATCAAATCTATATAAGAATACGGTAGTGTAAGGCTTATTACTTGAGATCTACCAGACTGATTTGGCTCATTTTGTTTTAAACTGAAGCTTGAGCAATGTAGATGTGCAGAAAAATTTGAAAAAGTTTGAAAAAAGTTCAAAGTTTGAGCTTTAACAGTAATTAAATTCCTCTGCACTAAACAGGCAGGGCACCCTTCCTCCACCGGGTTGAGTGATAACCCCGGGCGGGCAATTATTGTGGTGCAAAGGTGGG
Organism: Elgaria multicarinata webbii; assembly: GCF_023053635.1. Classification (NCBI taxonomy): domain Eukaryota; kingdom Metazoa; phylum Chordata; class Lepidosauria; order Squamata; family Anguidae; genus Elgaria; species Elgaria multicarinata. The sequence continues at coordinate 143,336,419 of NC_086174.1, forward strand.
CCTGGGAGCAGTTGTGCAGTTAGGCTGTGGCCACCAGCGCGAAGGGGGAAGGGGATGGAGGCGGCCAATTGGGCACGCAAAGGAGGGGCCAGGGCTTTATTCATGAGGGGCAAAAAAGCCAGAAAGGAGCAAGACTACGATAGCCATGGTGACATGGGCGTTACACTAGTAAATAAGTAAGCAGTGGAGGAGGTGCACAGCAAGAACTTTAAACGTTGGCTGAGGGCCCCAAGTAAATCCTATGGTGGTTGTTAAAGGGTTAGGGTTAGCTCTAAACAAAAACATACCCGTGCATAGAAAACTAGCTTGTCAGGGCAAAGAGTTGTAGCCTAGCATTCTCACTTACATGATAGTTTTCTACATACAGGGATTTGATTATTTTGTGTGTGTGTGGAGGAGTGGTACATCCCAGACACTGCTTGAGAGAACTAGACCTTGCACACAGAGTACATATGCTAGAACACCCACCCCCCATCTAGTTTTAAGTATTCTGTTTATCTAGGATTTTGGATTATACCCACATAGACATAGCAGGTTGTCTCAAAACTGTGCCTAGTTGAAGGCATCGTAGGGCACAATCCTATGTATGTTTAGATAGAAAAGAAGTCCTACAAGTCCCAGCATCCCTTCAGTCAACCTTCGATTGCACCATGTCACTCCACTTCTGAAATCTCTTCATTGGCTTCCAATTCACTTCAGAATCCAATATAAACTTCTCCTACTGACCTTCAAAGCTCTTCACTGCCTAGCTCCTGCCTATCTCTCCTCTCTCATCTCACACTATCGCCCCACTCGGGCTCTCCGCTCCTCTGATGCCATGCTTCTCGCCTGCCCAAGGACCTCCACTTCCCTTACTCGGCTTCGTTCTTTTTCTTCTGCTGCCCCTTACGCCTGGAACGCTCTTCCAGAACACTTGAGAACTACAAACTCAATCACTGCTTTTAAGACTCAGCTCAAAACTTTTCTTTTCCCTATAGCCTTCAAATATTGAGTTTGTTCTGACTTTACACTGTTGGTTTTGTCCTACCCTGTGCCTGTTTACACTTCCCTGTGCCTGTTTGCATTCTCCTTCCCTCTTTATTGTTTACTACAACTTATTAGATTGTAAGCCTATGCGGCAGGGTCTTGCTATTTACTGTGTTATCTGTACAGCACCATGTACATTGATGGTGCTATATAAATAATAATAATAATAATAATAATAGTTGCTGTTTGGCCCTTCTGAATGGAATTGTGTGTTTAGGTCCTCTTTCACTAGGCTGCTATTGGGTGCCGTGTCGGATTTGGAGCTTTGGTTTTCTTTTCAGCCTAAACATTGTTTGAGTTGTTTGTTGCACTTGAGCCCTCTTCCTGACACGGAAGAGTTCTCCCCCTGGCTCTTTATTCCAGAGCTTTACTCAACAAGCTTTTATCCTGTCCTGTTTTATTTTGAATTCAGAAAACATTTGCTTCTAATTAAACCGCATTAGCCCTTCTGTCAGACTGTTAAGTGTTGAAGTCCAAAGATAAGTCATAAAAGAATCTGCTCTATTTTTCCCATGGCTTGAGGAATGTAGAAAGCATTTTGATTTGTCTGATGAATGGCCTGTGTCCGTCCCCCGTCCCCCCACCCCCTGGCCTGAAGCATGATTCAGGACAGCGTCTGGGGAGCCCAAAGGGGAGCTGAGCACTTATGCAGTATGTGATACAGGACAGACTATTTGGAAGCCTTTCAATCTAGGATTGTCTTCTCTGTCAGAGGGGGGGGGGGAACAGGCCACTTGCTAGATTACAGTCTGTACAAGAAGCCCTATTCAGATGTTTCCCTCTACAGGGAATCAACATTCGATGGAGCTACATTGTGGTTGCATGCGCTAGCCCCATTTCATTATCATGTCCCCTACTGCCTCTGCCTGCATGCGCTGGGAGAAGGTCTGTCAGGGGAATTGTGCCAAATGCAAGTAAGCTGTCACTATGAGCTGCAACCCTAATCACAGAGCAAAAATCAGTTGAATAGGGCTAGACATGCATACACGTCTGGAACCACCACGTTTTCTTTTCTTCCTGCAACTTGAGCCAGGCTCCCCCACTTCAGGATCCATTTAACAAACATACTGCGAAGCAAACTGAATGCTGTTTCAGTACCCTCTGCTGTCCCTTCCCCAACATTCTGCAGGCAAGCTGCCTTTTTTTTATTTTTACATTTATGCATGTTTATTCAGTTAAAAATGATATTTGTCTTCCTCCCTTGAAAACTGAAATCCATTTCCTAAATATTAGGAAATTGATGGTGGGAGGAGAGGGAGAAGTGGGTTTATGATGTCACTAATTCCAAGCCAATTAGCACTGCTTCTCGTACAGGCAAGAAAGTGTTTCTTTCTTCTGAGTCGATCCAGTGAGAGATGGTTGTACATTGGTGTTGCACTCACTGTGTTTTGGTCAGCAGGCTCACTGCTAAAGTTTTGCATGACTGAATGCGCTCCTAGGGAACCAACTATATGGGTAACTTAAATTTCTCCCTGCCTGCCTGTTTAATGATTACAGCTGAAGTTATTTTAATAAACTAAACAAAAACACCAAATCTGATCTTTATATATAAAGCTGAACTTATTGATGGGTTTGTACGTCCAGAAATGTTTGCCCATTTCTAGATGATCTACAAACTTCAAATTTGGGGTGCTGATAGCTCTTCCTGTACAATGTACCAAAATTTCCTAAAAACCAAATTTTTGCAGTTTACTTTTTAAACAATTTAAAACCAATCCTCCCAGCATGCCTACAGCTTCCAGCAACTGCCAAGGAACCGCTGAAGGCGTCCTGGGAGGTGTAGGCATTTCAGAGATCTCTGGGGGATTGCATGTGGCCATGTGGGTGATCGCCTGAGATCTCTGAAACGGCTACACACCCCAACATGCCTTGTCCAGAGCTGCCCGAGTCCACTGAGAGCCACTTCCTTCCACTCCTTGGCGATGCTACTCCTCAAGAGAGCAGCAAGGAGCAGCATCAGCAACGAGTGGAGGGAAATGGATTAACATTATTCGGGGACCCGAGTAACACCTGAAATATCTGCTAGTTTTAGTATAAACCAGTAGCCATCCCAGTTGCGCACTTGCTCAAGTCATTTAGTCTTGTTTGTATTTATGCTTTTTATGGTTTTAAATGTTGTATATTTGTTTTTAATGTTCACTGTTTTTAACCTTTGTAAACCGCCCAGAGAACTTCAGCTATCGGGCGGTATATAAATGTAATAAATCATTATCATCATCGTCATTTAGGGCATAATCCATGACTGGCTGGGGAATACTGGGATTTGTAGGACATTTTTCTTTCTAAACAAGCATAGGATTGTGCCCTTACTGTTGTTTTCACTCAACTCCAGTTTTGACCTTCTCTAATAGCCACTTTTTGCAGATTTATCAGTGCAAAGCAAGCTACGGCATTCGTCCTTATGTTGTTGTTGTTGTACTTGTTGTACTTGTTAACTTTATGAGTTGTCCTATAGCCAAAGTTCTCAGAGCAAAATACATAATAAAAACAAATACAATAAAATAAATGATAAAACACATTACAACAACTTAGAGGAATTTAAAAGCAGCCACTACAAGAATGTTTTGTTTTTGTTTTTTTAAAAATAGTTCTATAAATATCAAAGCAGCTAAAACATGGGAAATGGTTATTTTAAAACGCAGCTGGGGAAAGCGATCCCATGGTCCATGGGAGACCATCCTACAAACTATAGGATTGCCGAGAGTGCCCTTGTGAAGGCCGTAGATTTTGGGAGAGGGACTCCAAATACCACCTCTCCGCCCCTACCCCTTCACAGCTGCTGTGCAAAGAACCGAGGTCACAAGTGCAGCCTCCGAAGGAGGCAAAAGTGGGTGTTTCAGTGGGCGGGGAGGGTAGAAGAAAAGCCAGGACACGAGAAATCCTATGGCTTCTCCAGTCCTCGCCCAGCCCAGCCCCTGGCAGCTGACCTTATCTAGACAGGCTGAAAGGCTCACCTAGAGGAAAAGATGTAAAAAGAAGAACCGAGAGGTGTAAATCGTCTTCAACCTCCTCTTATCCTGCTGGCAACAGCCTGGCACAGTGTTGGATATTCGGAAACCTCTGAGATCAGAAGCTTCCATCTAATGAAGGAGCAACCAACAGGATTACACCCATAAACATATTAAAAATGAATTGGGCAACAGGTTTTTTCTTTTTTTTTCTTCTTTTTTTTTTTAAAGATTGCTCAGTTATTTAGAGTTATAGGAAGCCAGATTCCGGCTGGACATCAGGAGAAACTTCCTGACTGTTAGAGCAGTACGACAATGGAAGCAGTTTCCTAGGGAGGTCGTGGGCTTTCCCACACTAGAGGCATTCAAGATGCAGCTAGACAACCATCTGTTAGGTACGCTTTAAGGTGGATTCCTGTACTGAGCAGGGGGCTGGACTCGATGGCCTTGTAGGCCCCTTCCAATTCTTATGATTCTATGAGATATATGTCATTCTGTGTGTACTGCCTGTTTGTGTGTTTTTGTGTAAATAGTTTTTAAACTTCATATACTATATTTTTAGTAGTTTTTAATCTTTGTGGTTAATCTTTAGTGGTTTTAAACCACTCAGAGCTTTTTCTGGAACCAGTAATGTCTGAGGGTGGGCCATTCTAATAGATCCCCCCCCTTGCAGAGATTTGGAATCCCGGCAAATCCTATCAGTAGTGATCTGCCCAGGACAATGGAGTTCTTTCAAACACCCCTTGCCACAGATCACTTTCATCCTAGCCAGCAAATACCAGGTTAAGAGTGTGTCCTATTAATGTGCCCTGTTCCCATTGTGTGATGCACTGCAGACATATAAGAATCATTGTGGGACTCTGGAACAGCGCTGTGTAGTAGGGTGAATGGTTGGTAGCAATGGAGAGGAGAGCTACTATAGGCTCTCATACAGGTCCCCTAATGGTTGCCCCCCTTTTAAAAATAATGCTTTTATTAAATATTTTCATTGATTCAACATATCACAAACGATATAATATAATATAATATAGTATAATATAATGTATCTCCCTCCCTCCCCTAAATGAATAATGGTAATTGTGGTGGAATCGCTCAGTTTGACTCAGTGATTCCTAGGCCGGAGAAGGGGGGTCTGACTCAGCCAACCCAGACACACGCCCCTTCACTACTGCCTGTTAACCCTTTAGAGTCTAGGTTCTCAAGGAAGCAACACCACACTCCAGAGATAGGGACCAGACACTTTTATTCTTCACACTACACACTTCCGTAAGGGTCCACACATTAAGGTAAACACTTAAGAGGTTTGGGGGGGAAACATGGACAAAGGAATGACACACTTAGGACAGCAGGGACTAATACCTCCCCATCCCCCTTTACATGCTCAAGCCAATTAAATTCACACTCTCTTCCCACTTTACCACCCACCAGCTGTAACTCTGGCAAGGTCCCTTGCCCACTTGTACCCAAACCTAGACTAAAACATAACAAACATTTAACTCTGCAACTCAACCTCTTTGTTGCTCCCTCCAACTTGACTTTACGCCACTCAAATTAGAACTCTTTGCCTCAGCGGCCGCGTGGAGCTTCCACCATCCAGCCAGCCCAGACTGGATGCTCTAACTCACCACACACACACTGGACTCCTGACACCCACAGGAAAGAGAGCGGACCCTTGGGTGCCTAGGCTTTTTATCCCTTTCTGGAACTGCCTTGTCACCAGACCCACCCTGACCAATAGAAACCCCATAGCAACTCACACCTCTCCCGAAGGGAGGGGGGAATACTCCCAGGCATTGCACAGCTGCAACTTGTTACTCTTCCCCTGGTACCAGCCCGGGGAGGCGTTATCAGATGCCAGGCACTTTTCGCCCACCGTGGCCTTGGCATTTTGCTTGCTACTCCCTTTTCAGACACAAAGAATCCCCTCTCCCTCTCCCTGGGGTGAAGCAAAAGATGTTCTCTTAAAGGAACCATGGGCTCAGCCCATGACAGTAATAATAATAGTAATGCGGAAAAAATGAAGGAAACAATGGAGTGAAGCTTATTGCCCTTATTACCTTTTTTAATTCTTGATATTATTATAATATTTACTACAGATTTATTCTGTATCGGAAATTTCATACCATTTGTACAGTCCATATATCCCTAGCTGGGTTCGACATATATGTCAACATCTCAGAGTCAATTGTGTGTGAAATGAATTTCCAACATATAGCACTAAATACTCGTGGCTCATTTTGCCTTGTAGTACTCGTAATTTATGTGTGTGTTTTTTCACAAACTGCAGTAGACCACATGTTCTTATAAAATGCCTCTTTGTCAAGATGATCCAAGTTTTTCCCCTGTTGTACTATTGTTAGTCTCGCAGCTGCTATTAAGAAAGTTACTAATTGTTTGGCTACAATAGGTTCATTTTTATTATAATACAAGGATAATAAAAATAGTTCTGGGGTAAAATGAATATATTCCTTTGCTATCTGTAATAATTCCTGATGCTCCATATGCCAAAACTGTTGAACCTGTGGGCATTCCCACCAGAGGTGATAATATGTGCCTCTGGTGGAACACCCACTCCAGTTGCCCTCTTGAAGGCAAAATGTAAGAAAGGGGGATTTAACCTGGTGAAGAAAGCACAATTGGCTATGACTTTTTTGCCACTGTTTATACTATTCCAATTTAAATGACTTTATAACGGGTGGTGGATAAGCCCTAACCTCACAGTTTCTGATGTGCATACTTAAAATTAAGAACATAAGAAGAGCCATGCTGGATCAGACCAAGGGTCCATCTAGTCCAGCCCTCTGTTCACACAGTGGCCAACCAGCCATTGGCCAGGGATGAACAAGCAGGACATGGTGCAACAGCACCCTCCCACCCATGTTCCCCAGCAACTGGTGCACACAGGCGTATTGCCTCGAATACTGGAGATAGCACACAACCATCAGGGCTAGGAGCCATTGATAGCCTTCTTCTCCAAGAATATATCCAACCCCCCTTTAAAACCATCCAGATGGCTGGCCATCACTACATCTTGTGGTAGTGAGTTCCATAATTTAACTCTGCACTGTGTGAAGAAGTACTTCCTTTTATTTGTGCTGGATCTCCCACCAATCAGCTTCATGGGATGACCCCGGGTTCTAGTATTTTGAGAGAGGGAGAAAAATGCCTCCTTGTCCACATTCTCCATACCATGCATACTTTTGTACACCTCTTACGGTAAAACCTTTCCTTGTAATAAGATTTAGTACACAAGTCATTGTGGGGGTGGGGTGGGGATTGCAAAGTCCTAAATGCCACATTTTTGTGTGAATGGCTGCCTGGGATTTGCACAGCGCTTCATCAGTATTGTAGATTTTGGGCTGTATTGAATCAGGTACATTTGCAATGAAATGTAGCAGCTGGGGGAAAAGAGGACAGATTTCTTAGCTGTTTCTCAGAACGGGATCTAAAGAGCTAAGCTGGATCAAGTAGATGACTTCATGTGCTTTCTTTTGGGAACTGCCTTTTTCAAAACTAGACATTTTCCTTTTCCTTTGTGTTTATTTCTGTTGGAGCGAGGCTATAAATTCACTCGTGCAACCTGTGTCCTATTATGGGAATGGTCCTGCTCATGAAAGCAGCAAATGAACAAATAGTATTTATGGAATTGTGTTATTTACTTAAATAATAGCATTGCATTACTTTTGAAATATTTCTCAGTATAAGGATAGATATATGCTTGGGTTAGATAGGATAGATAATGCTTGGGTTTCTTTTTTGTGTTTTTTTAAAGAACTTCCACAGTGGAAGATGCTGGATTGTTGTAACGCGGCCTAGATATGGAAGTAAAATCAGAAATGCTAGAGTGAAACATCAGTATTCTAGGGTTGGTTTACACATGCTTGATCATGATGTAGGCTCTATTGGTAATGTGCATGTGTGAATACAGATGCAGTTTTCATATTGCTTCAGACATAGTGCTTTTCGGTAGCGTCTACTCAAATACTTGGGATGCAACATCGCAAGTACATGAAGTATCTGCCAGTGTGTGTTTTTATTTTCTTTCCGCAAGGTGACTCCAACTCTGTGCTATGGAAGGGATTGTTTAAATCTGCGCTCCCCAACCTGCTTTTCTCACCAAAAGAGCAGATATGTGCACCTGGTATATTTTTCCTTGTAGGTGTGAAAGCAGTGGTTGGGGGAGAGATTTTGATCAGAAATGCAACTCACAGGGAAAGAGTTAAACTCTCCCATTTATTTTATGCTCCCATTTATTTTACACTCTCCCACACTAGAGGAAATCAAGAGGCAGCTGGACAACCATCTGTCAGGGATGCTTTAGAGTGGATTCCTGTATTGAGCAGGGGGTTGGACTCGATGGCCTTGTTGGTCCCTTCCAACTCTGCTATTCTAGGATTCTATGATCTGTCATTCAGGGCAAAGCCCTCTCAAGGAACTGAACCTAAAACATAAAATTACAATATACCATTCCAAATAAAATGCAGTAATCTAAATCAGCAGTTTAAAACATCTCACCTAATTTTCATATATAAATAAAGCCATTGGAAAGCAATTAAAAGCCAGTAGCAAACTACTAAATAAGGGATAGTGCACTAGATGTTTTGGCTTACATCTCCCATCAGCCTTAGCCAGTATAGCCACTGGTAAGAGAAGATGGGAGTTGTAGGCCAAAACATCTACAGAGCCATAAGTCAAATACTCAATTAACAGCACTCGAAACAAAGCTGGTACTGATGGAACTGATGAATCGTATACTATTTGGGTGGGAATTGCACAAATATGGGATCATCAAGAAAGTCTTCTCCTAGTGCTCATTGTTGCTTCAAAAGCAGAACCTTCTGTGGCTGCAGTAAAGTAAAACACACACTTCATGTGTCATCTATGTCATGTCTAGTTTGGCTCTCAATTCTGAGAACATAAGAAGAGCGCTCATGGATCAGCTGAAGGTCCATCTAGTCCAACATTCTGTTTACAGAATGGCCAACCGAATGCCTCTGGGAAGCCCACAAATAGGATATGACATCGAAGGCATCCTCTTGCTCATGTTCCCCAGTTGAAGTTACATATAGAGGTAGCATATAGACATTTTGACTAGTAGTCATTGATAATCTTAACCTCCATGCATTTGCCTAATCCCCTGTTAAAGCTGTCCAAGTTAAAACCAAAAGGAAGGCAGTAGTTGAGTAATCTAATATATACAGAGTGCACAAGGCACACAACTACAAGACATACATTCAAAGATGAACAGTGATTACACTTATTTATTCACAAATATAATGGTTATAACTGATACATCACCTGCATGGCGAAATAACACAGTCATCAATGGCAAACTGCTGGTTGCCTAACAAAACTGTACATGCAAGTAACTCCTAGTACAATCATCTCCACATTTTTATAATGAGTAATTTCTAATGCATAATATAGATAAATCGAAACCACCGTCACAGTTTATAGTTCAACACAGTGCTGGTGATGACATCAGTATAGTAACAAGGTTATGTTTATTGTTCTTATTCTTATCAGCATTGTAAACTTAATTGTGTTTTTTTTTCTTGTTGTTTTTATCAGCGTTGTAGATTTTTAACAGGCCCCCGGTTTGTTTGTCCTGTTTGCGTGGTAGCTTCTTCAGAAAAAATGCAACAAAGAGTCGGCTGTAACCCATTATTGTGGGGTTCACACCTCCAAAATGAAAACACCCAGTATGCCTTGAACTTGGAAAGACGCGGAGAGCAGCTGACTCTTTGTTGCGTTTTTTTCTGAGGAAGCTACCGCGCAAACAAGACAAATAAACCGGGGGCCTGTTAAAAACCTACATGCATCGCCATGCAGGTGATGCATCAGTTATAACCATAGTACAATATGAGTGATAACACTCAACCACAAAGCTACTAAGAAAGTTTTATAGACGAATAGTTCAAAAGATATCACAAATGTACAAAAGACAGGCATATAAACATTTACAAGGTGTTCATCAAACATTCATAATGAAGCCTACATTAAGTTAGCATCCATTAAACATTCATGACAAGAATCAAGAATCTCATAAATATGCGTCTAATAAATAATTTCCTAAAGCGTCTAATAAACAGTAGTCTGGTACAAGTCCTGTTTCGAGAATTCTTCGTCAGTAGGATGCTGTAAAATGATACAAAAACACCTTACTCAGCATTTGTAACCACATACGTTGTCATTTACTACATACAATGCAAGAAGACAGAGGGTTCTGTTATCTATATGCCTGTCTTTTGTACATTTGTGATATCTTTTGAACTATTTGTCTATAAAACTTTCTTAGTACCTTTGTGGTTGAGTGTTATCATTCATATTGTACTATTGTTATTTTCAACCACAGCCTTTTTACTTTATCAGTTATAACCATTACATTTGTGAATAAATAAGTGTTATTATCACTGATCATCTTTGAATGTAAAACCGTCCAAGTTGGCAGCCATTACTACATCTTGTAGTAGCAAATTTCAAAGGTTAAATATGCACTGCATGAGGAAGCCCTTTCATCTGCCCTGAATCTCCCACCATTCAGCTTCATGGGATGACTCCAGGCTCATATCATGAGAAAAAGAAAAAGAAAAACACCACCCTGCTCTGTACCCACTTTCCCCACACCATGCATAAGTTCCTACACTTCTGATTAAGTGGAGAGAAACCAAGTGATATACATGCATGTGCAGAAAGCATCTCGGCTCCCCCCCCCCCCCCCCGGCCTTCTCTGAGAATTGTTGGCACTTGGGCATCAATGTCAATGTCAGTTGCCTTTTCTCTAAAGTGACTCTTTTTTTTTTTTTTTTTACTTTACAGGCTCCATTTAAAATTGCAGAGACTACCATGACGTCACACAAATCGGTTATTAAGGTAAGCTTTCCAGAATATGAATTGCATCAGATTATTGGCATAGTACACTTTTCTTATCTTGAAGTGCACAGCCTAAGAGCCTAACATATTCCAGTGCGTGGCAGCATAGCATGGTGAAGTATGCCATTTGTTTAGCCAGCTGTTCTTACGTACAACAGTAGCGAATTATGTGACTTTCTGAAATGGTGTAGGTAGGGATGTAGAGATTTTGATAAATTCGTTCCATCAGTGTTGTTGGGTGCCTTTCATTTCATCACCCGCTCATTGACAGAATTGGATTTTTATAACTAGAATTAAAACCATCCGCATTAGCGCTACTGCACACTCACGCAAATGTGCGTATCCGCATTAGGTAATGTGGATTAGCGCATTTGCGAAAGTGCGAATGGTTTAATCCTGGTTAAAAATACATATTAGTCAATGCGGATTAGTGCAAATCCCCATCAGAAGTGAAACACCAGTCTGCAGAATTCATGTGACTCAGAAAAAACTGGTATGCTGTGGGATCCACGGGTCAGATTCATGGAAATCCAAATTCATTTGAATCTATTACAGATTTCCCTGACATCCCTAGGTATGAGTATGTGCCCATTCGGGCAAAGAGCTTCAGGCAAAGACTGTAGTATACTGATACTTATCACCATGAAAAATGAACCAGATTTCTGATTGATGAAAGAGTAAAAATGACACACCAGCCTACTGTCAGTGAGCTATATTAATGGGTTGGTTCCTAAGAATCATGTGTGAAAGGGAAATAGCCACTAGAGCTGTTCTACAAATTGCCTGTGCAAGACTTCATGCACTTCTGTAATCTGTAGGTCCCATAGCAGTTCTTAACCTTCTGTTTCTTTATGAGAGTGTTTGTTTTGCTTAGGTGAAAAGGCACCTTCGTACTTACACTTTTCCTGTGCAGTACTCTAGCTGAAGGTATAAATCAGTATTCCATGAGCTGAACGTGCCCTTCGCATGCAGAACAACTCCTTTGGATCCAACCCAGTGGGTTGTTGTTGCTGTTTTGTCATTTTCATGTATTATTATTTTTTAAAAAACTATGAACAGTAGTCATAAGTTTGAATTAAGAGTTTTATTCCCCTTATACAATTTTCCCATGTCAACTGTGCAAAGCTCATATCAGATAACACATGATTTTTGTTGTCTTGGGAGTAATTGCACACTTGGGTGGTCAATCTGTATTACTTTACTAATGGCTACATGCAATCTTTCATTTTCCCTGCTACAGCTTTTAAAGAGATAGCAGATATTATTATCTAAATCCATTCTGCTGGGCTTTCAGAGCTGAAAGTGGAGTTCCATATTTATGATCTTCGCACACAGTACAGCTCTGCTGTCTACAGAAGAATGCTGGTGCCATACGTATTAACACTTTCGGCCACCGTGTAACTTTGCAAAATTTGAAGTGGGGGTGCTACCAAGAGAGCAGGGCTTTAAAGTACCCATTCTCCCTGGGGCATTAAGTTAACTTTGAGTCTATAAAAAAGCCTTCTCCGGTCTGGTGCCCTCCAGATGTTTGGGCCTTACTACTCCTAGTAGCCCCAGCCGGTATGGCCAATAGTCAGGGATGATGGGAGTTGTAGTCTGAAACATCTGGAGGGGAAGTGCTTTTCCCTCACCACTTGCTAACCCCAGCTGAAGTATTGGGATTCTGAGTTGCAGTTCGTGCAGTGGTGAAACTGTTCAATTTATACTAGTTCCATTCAGTTTAATGGGATTGCATTAGTTTGTGGCTTGAGGCGTGCAACTTAAATAATTAAATACTATTAAGTCACAGGGACTTGGAGGGAAGCAATCAAAATGGAATTTTATGTTTCCTAGTCCAAGTGCATTTAAAACTTTTCTAAAGGTCAAGTTTAAAACTCTGATATCCACTTCTTTTGGGCTTTCTGAAGAGTCACTGTGTTTATTGCGAGAGCAATATGGCAGTGTGCTGTGAGCTCTTTGATTTAAATATCGTGCCCCGAGTTTTGTAGGTGACACCAGATTGCACTAAGTGTGCTGCTGATGGCTATATCGAACCTTAATTTAAGTACCATTCATTTCAGTATGTCCGCTCTGAGTAGGGCTAACATTGGATATGCTCCTTGATGTTCTCCCAAGAAGCCTGTGCTATGCATGCCGTATCGCACCCTTAATCTGTAGCACCTTTTACCCCCTGGCTTTGTAGTGCCAGTTAGCAACACCACTTAGTATCTCTCCAATTCAGTCACTGAAAATCTTGGAAGACGCTGCCTTTTCCCCACTCCTTTAACTATTCTGGATGTTAAAACGTTATTAAGAAGAGAGCTAATCCACGTTAAGTGATTGTGAATAGCTGAGTCTGTGTCGTGCCTTCAAGACTTTCTAGCCATGGTCCGAGCTAGAATCCCCCTACCTTGGGCCCTCCAGATGTTTTGGACTATATCTCCCAGCATTCCTGACCATTGGCCATGCTGGCTGGGGATGATGGGAGTTGAAGTCCAAAACATCTAGGGGTGCCTGTGATGTTCAGCACTATATATATATATATATATATATATATATATATATATACACACATATATATGTAAATATATATACAAAGTTATTGTTTATATTATGTATAAGGTTCAGGAAATAAGTAGGCTTCAAGGTACTTACAATTTGTAAAGGGGGGTTGAATGCCTGAGTGTTGATTGGATGGTTAAGGAGGAGTGCCGATTGGCTGAGTAAGAGTGGGAGGAGCTGGAGGAATGTATCTATATATAGTGAAGTGAGTGAGATGAGATAGTATGAGGGGGTATGAGATGGTATGGTGTGGGTTAGAATTTTGTGAAGTGAAGGTAGAAGTGGGGTAGAGAGAAGTGGATGGTTTTTTAGTAGTCTGTAGTGGAACCTTGTAGGAAAGAAGTGGCAGAAACCAATACGCTTAGAACCTTGTAACTAGGGGTGTGCATGGACCCCCCGCTCTGCTTCACTTCCAGATCTGCGATTTTCGGATCGGGCCGCTTCGCCCCGCCCCCGCTCCGCCCATTTCCGCTCCACTCCGCTCGGAGCTCCGGATCTGGATCGGAGCTCCGTTTTCCCCCCCCATAGGGTTGCATTGAAAGCTAAAAAAGTAAACAACTTTTTTTCGGTTCAAGTTAGAAACCTCACGTTTGGCACCATGACACCTCATGGACGTATACACACGCATGCCAAGTTTCAAGGCAATCCCATCATCGGGCACCCCATTCAGACCCCTTGGGATAGCTCCGTCAATTTGCACGTTAGAAACCTCAAACTCACCACCATAACAGCTTATCCATGTGTCCACATGGACGCCCAGACTCAAGGCAGTCCCATCATCCCCTGATTTTTGGCGGGGCTCTAACCTCTAACGCACTACCCATAACCCTAAGTCACACCCCTTTCGATAGCTCCGTCAATTTGCACTTTAGAAACCTCAAACTCAGCACCATGATAGCTTATCCATGTGTCCACATGGACGCCAAGTTTCAAGGCAATCCCATCATCCCCTGATTTTTGGGGAATTTTTGAAAATCGGGCACCCCATTCACACCCCTTTCCATAGCTCCGTCAATTTGCACGTTAGAAACCTCAAACTCGCCACCATGAAAGCTTATCCAGGGATACATATGCACACCGAGACTCAAGGCAGTCCCATCATCCCCTGATTTTTGGGGAATTTATGAAAATCCAACACCCATTCACACCCCTTTCCAATAGCTCCGTCAATTTGCACGTTAAAAACCCCTCAAACTCACCACCATGACAGCTTATCCAGGGATACATACGCTGCACGCCAAGACTCAAGGCAGTCCCATCATCCCCTGTTTTTTGGCGGGGCTTAAACCTGCAGACCTCTTAATGGGGCCATTTCAAAGGAAATCCCAACATGCCATGAATTGGGGAGTAGAGATCAACCTATATGAATCTTCTTCCACACTTGAAAAATGGATTTGGAATTTCCAAAACTCCAAGTGAGCGCAGGAAGGACTTCTCCCCTGAGTCAAAGCCAGACACACACACCATCCCTGCAAGGCGGGCAGGGGAGGAGAGAGGGAAGGCGGGCAGGCAGGCAGCAGACATTTCTGGGGGCATAAGGAAGTGAGCCAAGGATAAGCCAGTAATGCATATAAAATGGAATAAATAAATAAATAAATAAACGAAGGAGGGGTGGAATTAAAAGCAGCAGTGTTGCTGAATAAACAACAAGAAGAACTTTTTTAAAAAGGTTATGTCTGTCTTTTACCAGTAATAGGGGGACGTGCCCGGGGGAGGGGGAAGCAGCTGCCAATTTGACTGGTCCTAGTAGTGACCAGTCTTTTAAGAAGCAAGGCTGTCAGTTCAACTCATGAAAGCCATTGCTCCACCGCTAAGAAGTGGAACTGTCACTTCAACTCATGATAGGCATCGCTCCACCACTAAGAGAAGTAGACCGCTCACTTCAACTCATGATAGGCATTGCTCCACCGGGTTACTCTCTTTGGAAGGCTCTGATGGCCTTCCAAGTACAGGAGAGAGTGGGGGCACATCCACAATGAGATGCCCTAGGGGAGCTCATCCCCTTGCACCACATCTTTTCAGTTGTTCCCCAAAGTTAGGGTGGGTAGCAGTGCTGTGTTTCTATCTCTTATTATTGGCTTAGTATATGATTTCACAGGTTGTGTTTGTGCATTTGGTGGGGCTACTGTTTTAAAAAAGACTGGGGAAAGTCCGTTCAGACTAAGAAAGAGAAGTTTCCCAGAATCCCAAGTTACCCGTTTTGCCTATCCCCTCCTCCAACTTTGGGATCATGTGATCACGACTGGGAGTTGACTCTGCCCCTCAGCAATCGAAAAGGTAATCTTTTTCCCGCCTTTACCCTACTTTTTAAAAAATTCTAGCACGCGACCCGCATGACGCAGAGAGCTGAGAGTAGTCTCAAAATGACCCCCATCCACGACTGTCTAAGCACAAGAATTTTCAGAACGATAGCTTCAGAAACAACCCAGTTATCTATGGGCGAAATGTTTCAAGATGGCGATCGGAGCGGTCCGCCTGAAAGAGGAGCTCCGAAAAATGGTCGCTTCTCTTCGCCTTGCTTCTAGGGGTCCGCGGTCCGCTTCTACTCCGCCTCTGGGCAAGGCGGAGCAGGCCAATTCGCTCCTGCTTCTGTGCTTCTAATAGGAGCGGAGCACATGCCTACTTGTAACCATACGCATTTGAGCTGAGGAAACCAATAAGCTTATGTACACGCACTTATTTGAGTTAATAGATTCCATTTATATTTACAACCAACTGGTATGGTCTGTGGAGGTGTCTGAGGAGAAAACCATTAATGGTGGCAGCTGAATGGAAAACGGAGGGCTAGGTTGCTGAGCTGTGGGGCCTGAAGGAGAGGCAAGACAGGAGCAGTAGACTTAAACCCTCACACATGCCATTAGCACAGGGGGGGATTGAAGTGGTCCTGGGTGCTAGTGGCATGGACAGTCCTGTCAGGTGCTTGTGGGTGTCTCAGGTAAAGTTGAGATGACACAGGGAGGCAGGGCGTCACAGCGCCAGGTTGGGAAAGGCTCCGGGAAAGAGGCCTGAAGAATGGGTTGGTAGGCTGGGACCTCTCCCTTCCCAGGTGGTATTGGTGACTGATATATATATAGGAAAATTCACACACATATTGTGTGTGTGTGTGTGTGTGTGTGTGTGTGCGCGTGCTAACAGATTAACATTTTTAAGGGTACAGTGGCTTCAAATTATGCGCTATCATCATGTGCAACAAATCTTTACACCAACCTGGTCTAACGATACGCCTTTGCATCACCTATTAGAATGAGTGATGGCTTGCATACATAGTGCTGAAACTGTGAGCTTCCACCATCGCTCTCGATGGAATTCACGACAGCCCAGTGATTTTCTATCAACCTTCAATCTTGTTCATGGGCTACTGCATTCAATTTCCACCAAGGAATGCACTGGTGGGGGCGAGGGGGGAGCGGGAGGAAGACCGCTGTTGCCATTCTCGGCCCCCAATAGAGCAAAGCTAATTTTACCATGGACGTCCAAACCACGTTGTGCTCTGTAGACCACTGGCTCGTAAACAATGAACCCAACTCATGTGATGAGAGGACTAGTCTAAGAAGGGCTCTAAGAAAGGCCATTAGCTTGATGATTTGAGTCCTGATTTCCTTTGGAGATGTGAGACTGCCAAAGTCAACAAAGTGGGTCAAGTTTCCATGCTGTATTGGGAGTCCAGAAATTGCTATGGTGGCTGATCAGCAATCTTGTGTGGACTCCTGCTGCAATGTAGAAATTCAGACACTCATAGTTTACCTCTCCATTTATTTTGGCAGTCGGCTTTACCAGTGATATAAGGATAGTTGAGCAAAATAGTGGCTTCCTCTAGAGGACTTATTAGTACCACACAAGTAAGTATATCCTCAGCATGGCTTCCACAGATTGAGCGAGGCTCGTTTAAAAATGTAGATATATTTGTATTTCTGCTGTTAAAAACAAATCCACAGATTGTTAAAAGGCAAAACCACAACGGATTTCATCATTATGGGTATCTATGAGTACTTTGGGCTAGTTGATGTGGATTTCATGTACAGTGGTTGCAACCATGTGCTACTTACTTATTGGGACTTACTTCTGCGTAAGTAAGCATAGGATTGCACTGTGTTCCATGAATGTTTCACTAAGTCATACAAGCCAAACTGTCAGCCTTTATTCTGCTCCTCAATGGAGGAAGCTATTATTTTCTAGGTATAGAGGTTTATAGTTCTTTTCCCCCTCTCCTGACAAAGTGTTCGCTGTGTTCTCCTTTTTCGAAGTGGGTATATTTCACTTTCAAAACTGTTTACCAAGAATGTCTCTCTTTGAATATTTTATGGTTGCCAAAACAGTGGAAGGAGCGTGGGAGCATAAAACTATCCATTCAATAGGTTTCAAATTATAAATCAGTGCCAGTCTGTATGGTAATGTGTTTGGTATCAAATTGAAATACAGATTTTTGTTTTCTGTGCAGGGTAAATCATGGTTCCTGCCCTGTAATATATTATCCAAAATGTTTTCACTAAGAACTGTTAGTCAGACTCTGGAAAATTTGTCTGCTCATCTGTTGATGTCTCAGCGGTTTCAAATGTAATTTTAGGAAGAGAAGAACACCTACAGTCTTAATAGATTTGCTTCACAGGAGCACATGTATTTTATTAGAAAGCTCCCAGAGGATTTCAGAATATTTTCCTGTTGCAGTAATGCAGTATTTTCTATAGAGGGAGCAGTTGATCTATATTTGAACCGCAATCAACAAACATTTAGTTTTAAAATTAACACCATGTTAAATTTGAATTGTTTTACTCCTCTTACAGTGCTTTGTGGAAGGCTATTTCATTCTAAATTCATGCAATTCGTTTGCTCCTTGGATGGAATGCCACATGTTGCAATAATATACAACAAATGTGATGCAAAGTAGCCCTCAATGCACTCAGTTGGATGTGAGCCCTGTTGATTTGAAAAAAAAAAGTAGTATGACTGTATGTAAGTTCAAAGGTAATGGCATTGGGAACACTGGTTTCATTTCTGAATAACTGCCTGTCTCAGTCCTTTCTAAAACAGACTAGCAGTAATTGGGCATACTTAAACAGGGGTCCCAAACCTCTTTCAGCCCCGTGGGCCGAATTCACGGGCCAAATTTCATTTCAGAAAAACTCTTGTGGGGGAGGGATGATATTCCAGTGGCAGGCAGGTCCAGAAGCACATGGGACGGGGACCAAAATATGAGACATACCGGCATATTTTTAAAATCCCATAAACTAGCAGATCTCCAGAGATAGCAGTGCCTTGCTTTGGCTTTTATTCCCTCAGCCGCACGTTAGGTTTGACTTATAAGTGAATTTAAGGAGGTTGATAAACGACTGTCTTCTGCACAGCAAATAATTTTAGAAAGGGACCAGCAAATAATTGTGTTCCTCCTTTCCTGGCTGAAATTTCTTAGCTAGTAGGTGTACCCGCCTGTTTCATTCTTAAGGCTGTTTTCAAACTACGGCTCTGTGTGGCGTGTATCGTTCTCTGCTGCAGGCCCCGCTTGAGGGAACGCGGCTGTCTCCTTTTCTTTTCCCCGGTGAACAAATACACTGTTGCCTAACAAGCGAAGGTGCTCTTGCGATCTCTGATGGAAATGATAGCTGTGATTAAAATATTAAATGCTCTCCCACAAAAACGACTTTGGAGTTCTTCACACTTCCTTGGGGCACTCTCTGGAAGGCTTTAAAGCAGAAGGCTTCTAATAAAATTGGGATTATCTGCTCATTCTCTAACTTCCCTACTCATTCCCCTGAGAAATTGTTCGCTTGCCAGACAAGCGTGCATTTCTGCCTTGTGGATTCATATCGGTGAATTGTGAATCTCTGGCCAAATATTAGGCCTGAATGCTTGTGAAGTTCTGGGATACAAGAGTGTTTGAGGTTAGGGCCTGGCTCCTTTGAATGATTGTATTAATTTTTCTGTCATATGTATTCTGTCTGCTGAGCGGCCAAAATCCTTGGTAACTTGGGTAGACTTTTTTTCTGACTTGAAAAACTTGTTACAGTCAATGGTTTTGTAAAGTTCATCTGCCTTGAAATGTCTAATGGGTCTTTGGGGTTAAAATCCCAATCGTATTGTGGGAAGAAGACCCAATGCTTGTCTTGGCTTACATGCCACAAACTCATTGTTCATTATACTTTCTGAATAGTGAAGAAAATCAACTCCCCCCACCCCCAAACATATTTTAGGCTTTCCCTTAAAACCAGAGGGTATGTACTAGATATTAAGTTATTTAAAGCCATCTGTGAGATGTTACTACTTATTTCAATCTGTATCTTGTTTGCAGCTGGCATGATAGTTGATGGAGGCAGTGGCAAATGATGGGAGAAAGGTTAACCCCTCCTTACAATTAGTCTTGCATACTAAGTGCACGCACGCATGCTAACTTGATGCCTTTGGGACTTGTATGAGTGATGCTTCTTGTAAGACTGCTTCAGGAGGAATCGGTTCAAGTGCTTCCTTGTAAGCCCAAATCCGTTTTCATCCCGATGCCTACCTTTTCTTGATGGGGAAGAGAAAGCAAACTGCTCCCATGAGGTCTTATACGGCTAACAAACATGGCCCATGAGGTCTTATAGTAACAATGATAGCAATAGCTGCATCTCTCTGGGCCCATTCAGAAGACACCTTAAACCATGGCTATAACCATGGTGGTTAAGCCAGAAAGCCAGGCCGTGTTCAGAAGACACCTTAAACTATGGCTTTAACCATAGTGAATAAAGCAAAAAGCCTTATTCACTGTGGTTAAAGCCAGGGTTTAAGGTGTGTTCTGAACACGGCCTGGCTTTCTAGCTTAACCACCATGGTTAAAGCCATGGTTTAAGGTGTCTTCTGAATGGGCCCTTTGCTATTTATCCCAGTGGTGACGTCCAATCCGCTGGATTGGAAAGACCTTTTGCAATTCAACTCCATACTGGTCACTCGCGTGACGGAGAGGTGCTGAAGCTCTTTAAATCGGGGATGGTGAACCTCTTTCAGTCCAAAGGCCAAATTCAGTTTTGAAGGACCGACCTCTCAAGAGCTGTATTCTGCTGATGGGTGGAAAGAAAGGAGCGGGGCCAAAATAACACAGTTACCAGCACATTTTAGCATAAAGCTCTTACTGCTGGTAACTAAGCCTTAGGAGAAAGGCATTTCAGCCTTTTAGAATGTGGGAAAATTTCAAAAGCAGGAAAATCACCAAATGAGTCGTGGTTAGGGGAGAGGGGGAGGAGCCAGGGGAAAGGCTTGAAAATGCTTTTGACGTTACCCTAGCTGCATGGTGGCTGTTTTTTTGTGAGTGGCGCTCACCTGGGTTGGGTAATGTTTTTTTAAAAAACAGCCATTAAGATTAGATATTAGCATGATGAAAAAAAGGAGGAAAATTCACATTATTGATAAGTGGTGTGGGAAAAGTTATGTTGGATGTACTAAATTTGATTAAGATTGTATTTTATTTTTCCCCCTTTTGGAATTTGAATGGATATTTCATTATATAGCCACATGGATGCAGAGGAAGGAATTGCTCATTTCCTGACTATGGAATCCAGCACCCCACCAGGAGGGGTTCTGATTCCTTAGCACTCATGACTGCCCATGTGACTGGGTCGTTTAGATGTTCTAGCTGCATGAGAGCCACTCAAGGAAAAGTGGTTATCACATGGGTAAAGGTCCCTAGGTGGATTTGTAGCAGAGATTATACCAGTCACAGGACTTCCTGTGAACCACCCATACAACTGATTCCCAGAGCAGTGGTCTTCAACCGGTGCATTGTGACCCAAAAGTGGCTCGTGAGATCAGTCCAAATGGGTTGCGGCAAAGCTGTTCCTGCCATGTTGGGCAATTGTGAAAGTGGGTCCCGTGTTGCAGGTTAGGAGTCCAAGGTGGGTCTCAGGTCTGGACCATTTAGACACCACTGCCCTAGAGGACTTGCTGCTACTCTGCAAGATTGCTCTGTCCCTCTTACCTATGCATTTGATCGGTGGTGCTTCTTTCAGGGCTTGGATACACATTACATTCAGCACATCAAAAGCTCTCCCGAAGGTAGTCAGAGAAACCTGGAGGGGTTTGTTGGCAAACTCACCAGGAAACCCCTGGCAGTTGTTCATAACCGTTAATGTTATATTTCCTTAAGTGGCTAATTGTCTCTCCCCTCCGCCCAACCCCTAAGGAAAATTAGAAAGGAGAGATGACATGAGAGTGATAGACAGACAAAATGTGGCTAGTATTGACCTGCAATCCCCTTAAGCTTTCTCTGCCTGTGTGTTAGGGAACAGTCTTCGGAACTGGTGAGAATTGGTCTATTTTCATTCGCAGTAATCAAAGTCTGGCCAGCCTGCCTTACATGTGGCTACTATAATCATAATGAATGTAACTTGTAGCCAGGCTCTGCATGCATGCTCATTTGGTGGTGCTCCTTTAGAATGCAAATTAATTAGCCTAGTTAAACTTTACTGAAATACATAGCATAGCATACAAACAAGCGGTAAAAACATTAGATGCACTGGCAGCAGCCCTTGGTGAATGTGGTCCAATAGG
The DNA here is from genome assembly GCF_023053635.1 of Elgaria multicarinata webbii. NCBI lineage: Eukaryota > Metazoa > Chordata > Lepidosauria > Squamata > Anguidae > Elgaria > Elgaria multicarinata. The sequence goes on from NC_086174.1 coordinate 143,358,321, forward strand.
ACTCCACTTGATCCCCAAATGGTCTTCGATTGGGTCTCTGCTGAAAGTAGGAAGTTGATGAGACAGAAAGGGGCTTTACATCCTTAAATGACAATACTTGGAGAAGATGGAGCTTTCATTATCGCTTGATGTTACTAAGACTATGTGTAATATCTAACTGTGCCCCAGTGTTAGTGACATTGTGCTAACACAGTGGTTCTCAACCTTTTTTTGCTCCATTCCCCCCTTTCACCATTGTTCAGAAAATAATTCCCCCCTTCCCAAGATAGTCTAATTCAAAAGGTGCATTCCAAATAATATGCATATAATATTGAAAATCTTTTTTTTTTCTATATTAGTCCCATTTAAAGGGGCAATGCAAAGCCCCTTTTGCATTCTCAGTTCCCATGCTTTGCATTGCCCCTTTAAATGGGAAGCTTGAAATTTCTAGGATTGCGAGGGAGGGAGGAAAAAGAGAGCAAAGGCCTGGCTTTTGCAGACGACATGACACTTTTCTGGGAAGTTTTTAATAACATGTGTAGGAAGACATAATCTACAGGACATCATACTTTGCTGAATAGTGGTCCCAATTCCCCCCCTGGAACCCTAAAATTCCCCCTGGGGGGAATTCCCCCCTTGTTGAGAACCCATGTGCTAACATAAACCAATACTGCTTTTCCCCCTTGTCCTAACAAGCAGAAGCATTGGTTTACACTAGCATAGTGTCATTAGCAGTGGCGCTGAGACCCAGTTGGATATTCCCTCGGGCTCATGCATTCCCTCTCCTCCTCCAGTATGACGAAGAGGAAATCAGAAGCATTTCAACTATCAACAGCTTGTTGTTATGTGCAAACTAGTACAAACTCTGGTTGGTGTTAACTCTAGTTTCTTTAAACAAGCTAACTTCGAATTGTAGTTACTGATCCTGGCTTCAGTGAACCATAGTTAATAGTTTATTGCTGTTCAAACCTAATGACAAAATCCAGTTAGTGGAAACCGAAATGAATGCTTCTGATCTCCTTGGGGCCATGCTGAAAGTGGAGTGGAGAGGAGGCACACACAAACCTGAGATTTGTAGACTTAACCCTAAACTGTGGCCTAGCATTATTTCTGAACCAAGCTGTTGTGATGATACTGTCCTATCAGATAATTCAAGGAAGCTAATTTCTCAGCAATTAGAGGTTGAGGAATTAGTGGACAGATTAAAATGACGGGTAGAAGCCGAAACAAAAGGGGAAAACTCAAACTTGCCTCTTCTTCATATGGACGTCCTTTTTGCAATTTACATTTTTTCCTGACTGGTCTCTCTCCCCACCCCGAAAGCATACACAAAAATAATTCACATGAGTTCATTGTGTGGCGAGGATGTGGGTTTAGTTTCACTTCTCTAATAACTATGGTGTCCCATGTGTTAATTTTAACAATGTACCATGACTCTGCAAAACATTTTTGGACTACAATTCAACAGCAAATGTTGCTTTTTTCCTTCTGTAATTATAGTTAGTAAGCATTCTGGAGAAGTCCCTTTGCAGTGCTGACTAATGGTCAGCTGATGCGAATAACTGTGTGTTCACTCCCTATTTTACAAACTTACCGTTGGTCTAACAGAGGGCCCATGTCCTTAATCTCTAATGTGCAGCAATAGTTGTGCAAGCGCTTCATCATGGTCGCCTACAGCTGAAAACTCCCATTAGCTAAAAATAAATTAAGGAACTAAAAATCTCTCTTGAAGTTGAAGAAATAACACTTGTGCTGTGAAATGGCCTTGGATACTGTCATACCCTGCTTGCCTTGGGATCCCTTCCCTGAGGCTATGGGTACATTTGATCTATGTAAAAGAGGGTTCTCTCCTTACACTTCAATCCTCCCCTTTATACACCCTCACACCAAGTTTGAGGAATACTGTTTTCCCCGCTAGGCTTGTCCACTCCCTTAATACCACTGCCACACTATAACCCTTTATTTAATACATTTGGTGTCATTGAGAGACTACTTATAATGAAAGATGCCACACTATGCTGTGAACAAAAGAACTTATAAGATATTAAAAGCTCTGAAATTAACTTTTCATTTATTTTTAGCCTAATCTAACTCCTCCCTCTATATCTACCCCAAAACAACAGATTGTCCCTGCACTCTCTAGCTCTAAACCGCAACTGTCCTTAATTAACTCACCCCAATTTAAACCCCACTCACTCCATGCTCTCCACCAATCATAAGCCAGCACACCAACATTGAGAGCCAGTGTGGTGTAGTGGCTAAGGTGTTGGACTGGGAGTCGGGAGATCCAGGTTCTAGTCCCCACTCGGCCATGGAAACCCACTGGGTGACTTTGGGCCAGTCACAGACTCTCAGCCCAGCCCTACCTCACAGGGTTGTTGTTGTGAGGATAACATGGAGAGGAGGAGGAGGATTATGTACACCACCTTGGGTTCCTTAAGAGGAAAAAAGGCGGGATATAAATGTAATAATAAATAAAATAAATAAAACATTCCATTCAATCTCTCTTCCCCCTCCTGCCTTAACTAGCTTACCATATTAACTCTACACAAAGGACATAAATGGCATTACCATAAATATACATACCAACCTTCACCATAACTCATATTACATAGATGGACATCACAGACACCTGCCCTGCTTAATGCCTCCACCTTGAATAGTGCTAGTAAAGTAGGGCTGTTTCATTGCAATAAGCCTGAATGTCTGAGATTTCTGACATATCATGAACAAGTAAGCGTGCTGGAGCTCCTGCTTGGTTCCTCCTGCCAGCAGAAACAGCAAAGCAAACAAGGGAACCTCCATGGTTTATTTAGGGTTACATCCGAACTGGGATCCCTGACTAGTTAGCCTGCTAGCAAGTGAAGTCATAAGACAAGATGGAGCAATTGAGAAGCATGCACTTGGTTGTTCACGATAAGCCAGAATTCTCAGATCTTCTGGCTTACCATGACATGAGTATCCGCACATACATACCTGATGTTTGATGCAATTGATTGAAGCCAAATACTTCTGACGCCTTCTCTATATTTTTCTTCCTTATTTTGTTTGTTGGAATGCCACGAACTGTAACTGAGGAAGTGATTTACCTTCGCTCGGTAGCATTCTAAATTTCTCTGTAATTGACAGCAAGATGTGGGCGCTTGACAAGTTACAACTCAAGGGTGATGAGGTGCTTTTGGCTTCTAATGGATGTTGCTGTGGCAGAGTAAAGTTTTATTTTCATGTAGATAGAAATGTTATTAAAGATAACTTTATAAATTTCTCTGTTTTTCCGTGGTCAATGCCAGCCTTGCAAATGCATCAATGCAACTTATGAGCACGCTCCAAATTTTGCTAGATTGCCTGCCTATGCATGGCTATATTGCCCGGATCAAAGGAGTAGTAATATAGCTAAGACTACCCAAGTCTTAGCTATATTTCTTCCTAATCCTCCTTTCTCCAACACTTAGGCCACAGCTAGACCTAAGGTTTATCCTGGGATCATCCAGGGTTCGCCCCTGCCTGAGCACTGGATCCCCTGTGTGTCACCTAGATGAACAGGTTTGACACCTGGACGATCCAGGGATAAACCTTAGGTCTAGCTATGGCCTTAGTTTTCCTATTTGCCACCCACTGAAAATATTACTTAAACCTCTGCTAAATATGTGGGATTGTCACACAAGAGAAATTAATTCAGAGCAGAAGTAGTTGGCGAACATTTCTGAATTATTGAGAAGTCGAACATCGGTTGAAGAACAATGCAAAAATAAAGCCTGATCTATAGCCTGATCGAACGTAAGAATAGCCCTGGTGGTCAGACCAAAGTTTCGTCTAGTCCAGGGTTTACTCAGTGGTCAGACATCTACTTACGGAAAGCTTAGAAGACCTTCATGAAGACAATCATCCTCCCTTGAGCATATTTACTTTGAAAACTCCATTAAATTCAGCAGAGCTTCCAAGTAAGTGTGCGCAGAACAGTAGCCTAGGTTTTCCCTGCTGAAGGGAGCCTATCACAGGAGATAGGAGACTTACCTATTTACCTAGCTCTCCGTCCCTAATTTCTTATCATATCCTTGGTTTCTGTTATGAAGTAGAATTGATTTTGAAGTTCAAGCAAGAGATATTGAAGTATCCTGTTGCTGGACTTTTCTAGTAACTAACATTAATTACTAGAGAAGTCACGTGTTGTGTAACCTGTTCCTTGATCAATCAGATATTATCAGTTGACCACCTATTATTTGTTTATGGTGCAATTGAATGCCCTTGCGTAGGGGAGAAGCCAACTTTTAAAAACTGCATCATGGCATCATCTGATAGTATGGGATATATAGGATGCTAAGGATTAACAGTGGCCATGAGGGATGTACGTAGGTGCAAGGAAAAGAAGCATGTCCTATAGGGGAGGAGGTTAGAGGAAGCAGCATACTTGATTCATTAACTCTTGGTACATTGTGTGGAGGACAGGATGGGAGAAAGGCTGAATGGAATGCAAACACAGCAAGCATTCTGCTTAGACAACCCAGGAACTATACTATGTGAGTATAGAGTATCGTTCCTGTCAGATTTGACAGATTTGACAAAAAAGTTTGACAGATTTTGGCTAATCAACAGACATGAAATAACACTTATTCTTGCTGCTTTCCTGCTATAAATTTGTAAACTATTATAGTCAACTATTACTATTTATAACAAACAATGCTCTGCAAATATAAATGAAGAGCTGCAGGGGGAAAATGTGCAGTTTATATATTCTTCTGCCGTTGTTGTTGTTGTTGTTACATGCCACCTCCTGAATTAAATCCTTTGATTTTTAACAATTGGCTGGATCCAGTTACTTTTCCGCTGAGGGGAACACTCCCTGAGTGGAGTTCTGCTCAGAATGATCCAGCTGGCAGAAGGGCAGCGGGAAGAGAATTTTGCTGCTTCCCCTCTACCCCAGAGGATCCAGCTCCACCTCCCCCACTGTTCCAGAAGGTCTCCCAACCCACCGGAGCAGATTCTGGTGGGTGGGGGCAGAGGGGATTGGAGGGGGAATGAACAGAGATTGCTGATGCCTCCATTCTGTCGATAGGGTCGCTGTGTCGGACCACAAGCCACCCCAGGCAGAAGGAGTCCTTCCGTCTACATGGTGGGGCAGGGGGTGGGGGTGGGCAGATTCTGGATCCAACCCATTGTTTTTCAACTGAAATCGTTACCGATTACTCTAACTAAAGTGTATTTTATGACTGTAAATTCTTTTGTTGCTTAAAACAGAGGTGGGCATTAAGTAGCTCTCCTGATGTTTTGGCCTTCAGCTCCCATCATTCCTGACTTATCGGCCATGCTGGTGCAGGCTTCTGAGACTTGAAAACACAAAAATCTGGAGATCTAACTTCTGCCCACCCCTGAAACGTATTAATTGCAACTTGCAAAAGATTTAGATTCATTACATTCATTCATTTGTTACATTTCTATTTTAAAGCTGTCTGGGTGGTTTACAAAGATTAAAATCCTTAAAAATGCAATATTGTACATTATATATATATGTGTGTGTGTGTATGTGATATTATATACACACACATACATTACATACAAAAATGTAAACAGGCAACACGTACATAGAGATGTATAAACAATTTTAATAGTTAAAAATAAGAAATCCAGAAATCCAATGCCTTGGAGTTAGAGGAGGGTTTTGATCTGGCTCTGAAAAGATAATAATGGCTGGATTCAGACAACACGATAACCCACACTCAAGGGTTGAGTATGGCCTGTTGTTGAATACTGGGTTGTTGTTGAAACATGGGTTATCGTGTTGTCTGAACCCAGCCACACTAACAAACCATGGTTTGTTAACTCCGGACAACCTGTGAAGAGAATCCGTTGTCGTTGGATTGTGAACTATGGTTTGATGGTGGGTTCAGACAACACGACAAATGATGTTTCAACCCACGGTTCAACAAACCACACTCAACCCTTGAGTGTGGATTATTGTGTGGTCTGGAACCAGTCAATGTTGGCACCAGGCAGGCCTCACTGGAGTGATTGTTCCATAATCGGGGGTGGGGAGCCCAACTGAGAAGGCCCTCTCCCTTGTTGCCACCTTCCAAGCTTCCCTCAGAAGAGGCACCTGGAGGAGGGCCTTGGATGAGAACATTGCATATGGGTAGGCGCAAGCCAGGAGAGGCACTCTGTCAGGTATTGCTGTCCCAAGCCATGTAAAGTTTATAGGACAAAACCAGCACCCTTTTGTCTTTATTTCTCTTAGTTCTCTCTGTAACATGAACTGTAAGCGTGCCGTTTCTTCAGATCAGCCCAGATTACGCCAGCTGGTAGTAGACAGTAATGGCCAAGTGTGTAGACTATGTTATTAGTCATTCAGGATGTCATGAACTAGCATTTGGAAAAGGTTCCTCTGAAGAGTACTATTTTCATTCACCATGTGGAGTCCCTTCAATTTCCTTTTTAAACACATGGTCGAGAAGACTGCTCTCCTCAACCCACAGAAGGTTGGGGAACTCCACTTTCTGTTGCTATAGCAACTGGAACATTATCCTAGTTCACATGGATACTTCCTTATAGCCGAGCCGTGCAGCGTTTTGCCCGACTGAAACATGCCATTCTTCACTCTCCCATATACTGAATCACTTGAAGATTACGTTACATTTGTCTTGGTTGTGGCATGGGAAAAGATTGTCTCACGCTGCAACATGACCCTTTTAATATTAAAGAGTTTTTAATGGGATTTCTTGTAACAAATGGCTAGTCATAACTAAACCTGGAGAGGTTTGTTAAGTGGGATAATAAAAATGATTCCTTTTTTTTAATGCATTCAAAAGCCTGAATACAAAAACAGATCCTGCTTTTTCCTGCTGCTGTGCAAGATGTCTTAGCACCCAGCTGCAAAGTCCAGTCTATCACCATTTCAGTGGGCCTTACTTCTAAGCAAGGATGTTTAGGGTTGCACCTTAAATGGATTTCTAGGCCTATGTAGGTGCTTAATAAATAAATATTGCGGCCTTAAAGGCTTGCAGCGTGATTCCGAACATATTTACTTAGACGCAAGTTGCCCTTTTGGTGGGCCTTACTTATTCTAAAGTAAGTAGGCCTAGAATCGTGGCCTGAGTCAAGCACGGAAGCTGTGGTGAATTAATAATTTCTGCACCTCTTCTCAGCTTCTCCAAGCCTCTGTCCTGATCAGCTTTTAAAAGACAATGGCCTGGTTCAGAAGACACTTTAAACCACTTTCTGAACCAGGCCAATGTGTTTCAAAAGCCCAGGAGTGGGGGAAGTTCTCCTCAGGATCTCAGCAGAGATTTCCTCTTCTCTCTGCTTCAATTCTTCCTTCCACCATCTAGGCCACTCTTCTGCTATCCGGGGCCCTCCAGATATTTTGGTCTACAATTCCAATAATTCCTGACCATTGGCCATGCTGTTTGGGGCTGGTGGGAGTTGGAAGTCTAAAACATCTGGAGGGCACCAGATTGGTGAAGGCTGTTCTATCCTCCATACAACCTTGTGAGAGTTAAGAGGGCCTGAAAGGAGAATCCTCTTGTTGTGATCCTCTTAACAGGCAAGCCTTTTTTAAAAAGTGTCTCGTGATATATGTGTGTGTAATTAATTACCATGCAAATGTATCTGTCCCCCTGCTACCTCTTCCTGGGCTTTACTGTTACCAGCACACCGGGGCAATCCCTTTACTAGGTGTAACTTCCCAGCTCCTCCCCAACCTCCCACACTTTGAGGTTCATTAAGAACTGTGGTGGAGGAGGGGGGAGACTTGCCAGAGGGAGAAATTCACAACCATGGATCACAGACCCCCCTCGCCTGAAAGACCATACCAGGTTTTTCTGGCAGCCTAATTTAGTGGCTTCAGTGCAACCTAATAAATTATAAATTACATATGATGGGGCATTTATGCCGGCTAGGCTCAGTATTTTACTGTCATTGTTTTTTAGCCATATAAATTGTTTCAAAATTTGGTTTATTTAAATTTTTATCCTGTATTTTAACTTGTTAGTTGTTGTGAACTGCCCAGAGAGTTTCAACTATTGGGCGGTTTAGAAATGATGATGATAATAATAACAACAACAACCTCCTTCCAGGCCTTTGGGCATTCTTGCTTGCCAAGATTAAAGGCTTTCTCCTCTCTGGCTTGTTGACTAGAGGGTTTCCTAGAGGTTCACTCCACCTTTTGGGCCACACAGGAAATCCAAAATGTGGCAATTGGTTGGTAGCCAACAATCTGTTTATCTGTGAACTTATTTTCAGTTTACCTAAACTGGATATCAATAACCTTTTGTTTCCTTTGTTTGCAAGAGTGACTGAAGACGAAATTAACCTTTTCCGCCCATAGTATGATTTTTGAAGCAATCCCATGAAGAGAACTATGCAGTTAACTTCCTGAAGATGATCCCGCGAAAGCAGGATAGACAACAGAGGAAACCAATGTGGCTCCACAAAAAGCTTATTGATGAACTGAAAACAAAAAGGGATACATATAGGAAGTGGAAGGAAGGCCAGGCTACAAAAGAAGAGTACAGACAAGTGGCGCAGAAGTGCCGAAATGGCGTCAGGAAGGCTAAAGCTGTGAATGAGCTGAGATTAGCGAGGGATGCTAAAAGCAATAAAAAGGCTTTCTTCAGATACGTGAGTAGTAAAAGACAGAGGAAAGAAATGGTGGTTCAACTGCTTAATGAGGATGGCAAATTGATAACAGACGACAAACAAAAGGCTGAAGTGCTCAATTCCTACTTTGCCTCGGTCTTCTCCCAAAAGCGGATCTATGACCCCCCTGGAAAAAGTGAAGCAGAAGTTGAGGGGGCAGGATTGCAGTTTGAGATTGATAAACAAATGGTCAAAGAACACCTAATTTCCTTGAATGAGTTCAAATCCCCAGGGCCCGATGAACTGCATCCAAGAGTAATGAAGGAGCTAGCGGAAGAACTCTCAGAACCTTTGTCTATTATCTTTGCAAAATCATGGATGACGGGTGAGGTGCCGGACGACTGGAGGAGGGCTAACGTTGTCCCTATCTTCAAAAAGGGCAAAAAGGAGGAACCTGGGAACTACAGACCAGTCAGCCTGACATCCATCCCTGGGAAAATTCTGGAGCAGATTATAAAGAAGTCAATCTGTAAACACCTTGAAATCAATGCAGTGATTACTAGAAGCCAACATGGATTTGTCAGGAACAAATCCTGTCAGACTAATTTGATCTCATTTTTTGATAGGATAACCTCCCTTGTGGACCGTGGGAATGCTGTGGATGTCATATATCTTGACTTCAGCAAAGCTTTTGACAAAGTACCACATGACATTCTGATTAACAAACTAGCTAAAAGTGGGCTAGATGGAACAACTATTAGGTGGATCCACAGTTGGCTACAGAATCGGACTCAAAGAGTACTTATCAATGGAACCTTCTCAAACTGGGGAGAGGCAACAAGTGGGGTGCCGCAGGGCTCAGTCCTGGGCCCAGTGCTCTTCAACATTTTTATTAATGATTTGGACGAGGAGGTGCAGGGAACGCTGATCAAATTTGCAGATGACACCAAATTGGGTGGGATAGCTAATACCCTGGAAGACAGAAACAAACTTCAAAGTGATCTTGATAGGCTGGAGTGCTGGGCTGAAAACAACAGAATGAAATTTAATAGGGATAAATGCCAAGTTCTACATTTAGGGAATAGAAACCAAATGCACAGTTACAAGATGGGGGACACTTGGCTCAGCAATACTACAAACGAGAAAGATCTTGGAATTGTTGTAGATCACAAGCTGAATATGAGCCAACAGTGCGATATGGCTGCAAGAAAGGCAAATGCTATTTTGGGCTGCATTAATAGAAGTATAGCTTCCAAATCACGTGAGGTACTGGTTCCTCTCTATTCGGCCCTGGTTAGGCCTCATCTAGAGTATTGCGTCCAGTTCTGGGCTCCACAATTCAAGAAGGACGCAGACAAGCTGGAGCGTGTTCAGAAGAGGGCAACCAGGATGATCAGAGGTCTAGAAACAAAGCCCTATGAAGAGAGACTGAAAGAACTGGGCATGTTTAGCCTGGAGAAGAGAAGATTGAGGGGAGACATGATAGCACTCTTCAAATACTTAAAAGGTTGTCACACAGAGGAGGGCCAGGATCTCTTCTCGATCCTCCCAGAGTGCAGGACACGGAATAACGGTCTCAAGTTAAAGGAAGCCAGATTCCGGCTGGACATCAGGAAAAACTTCCTAACTGTTAGAGCAGTGCGACGGTGGAATCATTTACCTAGGGAGGTTGTGGGCGCTCCCACACTAGAGGCATTCAAGAGGCAGCTGGACAACCATCTGTCAGGGATGCTTTAGGGTGGATTCCTGCATTGAGCAGGGGGTTGGACTCGATGGCCTTGTAGGCCCCTTCCAACTCTGCTATTCTATGATTCTATGATGTACAGAGACAACAGAGCGGAACCATGGGTTGTTTATAGGTCGTTTCACCAGCCTACAGAGGCGCCGGGCAAGAGTGGTCAAAAATCCCAGCTGCTCTACAGAGCTGCAAGAGCATTTGGGATACAGGGAGGCAGCAGGTGAAGGAAGAGGGAAACAAACAACATAGGGATTGAGAGACAATCCATGGTTTGTTTGATTGTCTGCCAGCCTGGCTTTTATAGACCATGGGTTAGCATTACATGCAAACCAAATAATTGTTCAAGCTTTGCCTCCAACCCTGGGGGGTAAATATTTATCTGAAAAAATTGAGACACATTCCTTGAATGCCAGATTGCATGCCTCAAAATAACCATCCATATTTGAGTGATGGTCCTGCAAAATAAATAAAAATTACTAGGAAAAAGCTAAGGTTCTCACCTAGAATAAGAGCATATTTTTGTAAAAACTTTGGGTGGTTTTTTTTTAAGAAAGCAAACTTGCTCCTGGCATGTTGTTTACAGCATGCTTTTTTAGAAAAAAACTGTTAGAGCAGTGCGACAGTGGAATCAGCTACCTAGGGAGGTTGTGGCCTCTCCCACACTAGAGGCATTCAAGAGGCAGCTGGACAACCATCTGTCAGGGATGCTTTAGGGTGGATTTCTGCATTGAGCAGGGGGTTGGACTCGATGGCCTTGTAGGCCCCTTCCAACTCTGCTATTCTATGATTCTATGATTCTATGAAAATGCCCCGTTCTGGCATAATGCAAGCATATACACATGTGGGATTTCTTCAGAAGTCCTCCTATGTGCGCCAGAGTTTATTAGGATTGTGTGTGTACTTAAATACATGCAACTGAACTGAATGCATTTTCTCCCTCTGCTTATCCTTGGTCCATCTTGCTGGGTGGGCAGGAAGTCATGGAAAGTAAGTGGGAAGAGGGCCGTAGAGGTAATGGACCGAAAGCAGAGGAAGTTCACTTTTGGAAGAAAGGGGGTTGGCCTGGATGTGGGAGAGGGAATTGTCCAGGGAATTGAAGGGAATAGATAGATTAGTGTATGCGTGTGAGAGAGAGTTGAGTTCACATACCAGTTTGAAATAACCCACCAAATCTTCTTACAGGTCTCTTCTAAGAATAATATTTATCTTACGTATTTGACATATGTGTACACAAACTAGTTCAGTTGTATGCTTGCATGCCAGGGGCATTTTGGTCCTTTGAAAATAAGGCAGGTGTTAACCCCAATTAGCACAGAGTTTTCATTATTCTTCCCTTCTGGCAGATTGAATTTACTTCTCTTAAAAAGAAGAAGAAGAAGAAAGAAAAGGCACAGTGGTATAGAAACCCTGATCTAATTCTAGAATATCTAGCACTTTTTCTCTGTCAGGTGATTTCTTTAGTTTTGATGGTAGTATTATCGTGTTTTGTATGTCATGGTGGTTTTTCTAAAAAAGCATGCTGTAAACAACATGCCAGGAGCAAGTTTGCTTTCTTAAAAAAAAACCACCCAAAGTTTTTACAAAAATATGCTCTTATTCTAGGTGAGAACCTTAGCTTTTTCCTAGTAATTTTTATTTATTTTGCAGGACCATCACTCAAATATGGATGGTTATTTTGAGGCATGCAATCTGGCATTCAAGGAATGTGTCTCAATTTTTTCAGATAAATATTTACCCCCCAGGGTTGGAGGCAAAGCTTGAACAATTATTTGGTTTGCATGTAATGCTAACCCATGGTCTATAAAAGCCAGGCTGGCAGACAATCAAACAAACCATGGATTGTCTCTCAATCCCTATGTTGTTTGTTTCCCTCTTCCTTCACCTGCTGCCTCCCTGTATCCCAAATGCTCTTGCAGCTCTGTAGAGCAGCTGGGATTTTTGACCACTCTTGCCCGGCGCCTCTGTAGGCTGGTGAAACGACCTATAAACAACCCATGGTTCCGCTCTGTTGTCTCTGTACATCATAGAATCATAGAATAGCAGAGTTGGAAGGGGCCTACAAGGCCATCGAGTCCAACCCCCTGCTCAATGCAGGAATCCACCCTAAAGCATCCCTGACAGATGGTTGTCCAGCTGCCTCTTGAATGCCTCTAGTGTGGGAGCGCCCACAACCTCCCTAGGTAAATGATTCCACCGTCGCACTGCTCTAACAGTTAGGAAGTTTTTCCTGATGTCCAGCCGGAATCTGGCTTCCTTTAACTTGAGACCGTTATTCCGTGTCCTGCACTCTGGGAGGATCGAGAAGAGATCCTGGCCCTCCTCTGTGTGACAACCTTTTAAGTATTTGAAGAGTGCTATCATGTCTCCCCTCAATCTTCTCTTCTCCAGGCTAAACATGCCCAGTTCTTTCAGTCTCTCTTCATAGGGCTTTGTTTCTAGACCTCTGATCATCCTGGTTGCCCTCTTCTGAACACGCTCCAGCTTGTCTGCGTCCTTCTTGAATTGTGGAGCCCAGAACTGGACGCAATACTCTAGATGAGGCCTAACCAGGGCCGAATAGAGAGGAACCAGTACCTCACGTGATTTGGAAGCTATACTTCTATTAATGCAGCCCAAAATAGCATTTGCCTTTCTTGCAGCCATATCGCACTGTTGGCTCATATTCAGCTTGTGATCTACAACAATTCCAAGATCTTTCTCGTTTGTAGTATTGCTGAGCCAAGTGTCCCCCATCTTGTAACTGTGCATTTGGTTTCTATTCCCTAAATGTAGAACTTGGCATTTATCCCTATTAAATTTCATTCTGTTGTTTTCAGCCCAGCACTCCAGCCTATCAAGATCACTTTGAAGTTTGTTTCTGTCTTCCAGGGTATTAGCTATCCCACCCAATTTTGTGTCATCTGCAAATTTGATCAGCGTTCCTTGCACCTCCTTGTCCAAATCATTAATAAAAATGTTGAAGAGCACTGGGCCCAGGACTGAGCCCTGCGGCACCCCACTCGTTGCCTCTCCCCAGTTTGAGAAGGTTCCATTGATAAGTACTCTGAGTCCGATTCTGTAGCCAGCTGTGGATCCACCTAATAGTTGTTCCATTTAGCCCACTTTTAGCTAGTTTGTTAATCAGAATGTCATGTGGTACTTTGTCAAAAGCTTTGCTGAAGTCAAGATATATGATATCCACAGCATTCCCACGGTCCACAAGGGAGGTTATCCTATCAAAAAATGAGATCAAATTAGTCTGACAGGATTTGTTCCTGACAAATCCATGTTGGCTTCTAGTAATCACTGCATTGATTTCAAGGTGTTTACAGATTGACTTCTTTATAATCTGCTCCAGAATTTTCCCAGGGATGGATGTCAGGCTGACTGGTCTGTAGTTCCCAGGTTCCTCCTTTTTGCCCTTTTTGAAGATAGGGACAATGTTAGCCCTCCTCCAGTCGTCCGGCACCTCACCCGTCTTCCATGATTTTGCAAAGATAATAGACAAAGGTTCTGAGAGTTCTTCTGCTAGCTCCTTCATTACTCTTGGATGCAGTTCATCGGGCCCTGGAGATTTAAACTCATTCAAGGAAATTAGGTGTTCTTTGACCATTTGTTTATCAATCTCAAACTGCAATCCTGCCCCCTCAACTTCTGCTTCACTTTTTCCAGGGGGGTCATAGACCCGCTTTCGGGAGAAGACCAAACATATGGGAGAAGACCAGACATATGGGCTCTGTGTCTGCGCAGAGTCTCGATTTAGGTAACTTTTATAACATGTCCTTAGCGGGTTCCTGTTCATTCCCTCAGTTTTTCTTTGACTGCCATTGTGTGGGCCTCTTTGGGAATTGAGTCAGAAAAGACTGTATTAGCTGGAAAATTTCCTGAGGTTTTTATCTGACTGTTGTTTTTTCTCTATATATATATTATTATTACTATTGTTTTGTCATTCTTTTTGCCATCTCTTCAGTGGCAAGATTTCCCTTTGGGCGTTTGGCCTCAAAGGCTCCATTCAGAAAGTGTGTGAGGTGCAGAGGCAAACTATTTCTCTTTGTTTGTTGTCCCTTGAAGAAGGCCATTCAGAGAATCCTGTCTGCATTTCCAATCCTTCTCCCAACAAGCCTGGTGCAATTGAGGAGACAGGCTTTGTGCCGAACTTCTGAAAAGGGTGTTTGAGGCTGTAGATTCCCCCAGAACAAAAATGTCTTAAACTCTTGCCCTGTATTGACACATAATGACAACCCATGGTTTAAATAAGCCAGAGTTCATAACCCAACAGCAAATCACGGGTTCTCTTTCTGGATTTTTCGTGGTTAACAAATCATGGTTTGTTAATACAGTTGGGTTCGGACATCACAACAACCCAGAATACGATGAAATAAACCTTGGACTAGTGTTATAATCAAGACATCACTGATTATACATGGGGTCCATTGGTAGTGCCTCCAAGTCCATCTCTCATACTCGCTGTTCCCCGACCTTGTACAAAGTTACATGTTCTTTGAAAACCTTAGAGTTTGAAAGAGAGTACATAGTATTTATTCATTAATTATTGCAGAATTATATGCAAAGAAAGTATATTATATGCACACTCCACTTAACTGGCAGAATTTTGAGGGATGCTCACCACCGTGGTTTGCTGGTAAATACGACTTTTATTCATTTGCGTATTTATAAACCACATTTTCTACTGAAAACCAGCATCGAAAGTGGGATTAAAATGGAAAGGTAGATCATGTTTATGTTCTAGCCACATAGTTCGAAGCTAAGCTTTTATCCGGCTTTTTAAAACCAATATATTTAGGTCCATTTGAAGTGACTTATAGCTTCGATGGCAGAATTCAATTGCCCAATTTTGCCCTAGTTGCCATTCCTGTTATATATGTACACCGCTTAAATGCCCAACTGTTTTTATACCACCCACAATCTATACACAGCTAAGATAGCTGGTCAGACAAAACTCATTTGCCAGATTTATTATCTTAGCGACTGCCACTAGAATGGTGATAATAGTTTCATGTAGGTGGAAAGCACTGCCTCTCATCTGTCCTTTTGTGGTTTGTTAGCACATCTTAGTTTGTCTTCTGTCTTCGGTAAGTCCTGAAATCGCATGTTAGATTTCCTGTCTCTTCTGCTGTAGTTTATCTTGTGTCGAATCGTTTTTATTCAGCATGTGTGTGCTTAAAACACACTTTCGGTTGTATCTTGCGAATTTTCGTAACCAAATTGTGGCCTCAGTTGCAAGTAAAATGATTTCCATGCTGCTCCTCGTTATACTTGAGGTTATAATACTGAAAAATAGACCACACACAGACAGCCAAGTCTCTAGCCACTTAAGCATGTAAACAGTCTGGCTTCTTACGAAGTGGAAAAATTTCTTGTGCGCTGCTCTTAATATGATCAGCATGTTAAAATGTCCTGTGTGCATCTATGTCAGTGTTGCTTGGCATAATCCTCTCTTCTGTAGCCTCCTGATAATGTGGAACTAACTTGTGTACTTGTGCAGATTTTGCATAGTGATAGTGTCTGGAGCGTGTTGACTGTTTTCAAAATATATTCTTAGTTATGTATCCACTTGCCTTTAAAGCAAAGAGAAATGCTTGGAGGTGATGTGGCCTAAATCATGTCTTGAGAAAACCCATTTATGAGCGGTCGTAACTCTCCACTTGGTCTCAGTGCCAATGTGATTGGCGAGCCTCAGTTGTCTTTTGACTTCATTCCACTTCTTATTTGTTGATCTACTTCTCTGTGCGTCATTTGTGTTGGGAATGCCAGCTCAGAACTTGAAGCTGAGATCATCCTCTCATTCACTCTCGATATGCAATGCTGGATGTTCATTTGGGTGGCAGAACAGACTGGACTTCGATGAATTGTTGTTGTGTCAAGCTGCTAATATGACGCTCTTTGTGTGGTATTAGCTTTTGCTCCTCTAACTTGTCTTCTGTCCAAGCTCAGAAGGCGCTTCCTTAGTTTTAACACACTTACTGCAGGATAATGAGACTTTTGGAGATTGCCTTTGTGGAGTTCATATGGTACTAATTTTAAATATGGGCCTCATTCTACTTTGAATAGTAAAGGCCATGTCTTCGTGGAAATAAATATGAAGATGTATTGGTCTAGATTCAGAGGCAGTATTTCCTTGAGGATCAGGTGCTGGGGTGGAATAAGAACAGCAGGAGAGAGCCATTGCCTTCATGCCCCGCTGTAGGTTTTCCTAAAAGCACCGGCGGGCCATTCTTGGAAACAGGAGATTTAGTAGGGCTCTTCTGATGGATGCGGTCACATATCTGGATGGTACTAGAACTTTACTGCTTCACATTCCAACTCCTATGACCACCTTCCTCAACCCAGGTCTCTCCAGAGGTTTTGGTCTACAGCTCCCATAATTCTCAGCCAACTTGGCCAGTGGTTAGGGATGATGGGAGGTGTAAGCCAAAATTCCTGGTCAGACCCAAGTTGGAGAAGGCTGATACAGGTGATAGGTTTCCTGCTTTGTACCAGCCAGGAGTTGAGCAGCAGCCATCTGCTTAATTGTATGTATAAGAACCTAAGAAGAGCCCTGATGCTGGATCAGACCAAGGGCCCATCTAGTCCAGCACTCTGTTCACAAAGTGGCCAACCAGCCATCGGCCAGAGATGAACAAGCAGGACATGGTGCAACAGCACCCTCCCGCCCATGTTCCCCAGCAACTGGTGCACACAGGCTTACTGCCTCGAATACTGGCGATAGCGCACAGCCGTCAGGGCTAGTAGCCATTGATAGCCTTTGCTTCCAGGAATTTATCCAACCCCCTTTTAAAGCCATCCAAATTGGTGGCCATCACTACATCTTGTGGTAGTGAGTTCCATATGCTTAGTAGTCTTCACACCGACATCCACTTTTAAATGTGACTTAAAACTTAGCTCTAGTTGGTAAAAATGTGCACAAGCCAAAGAGAGGCCAAACATTTTATATAATGTAACATTTCAGCATGATTTTCTCTGGTTCTGAACGGCAGAGAAGGAGCAGGATTCCTTTCCGCAGGCTGCAACTCTGTCCTGTCTGCAGTGTGAGCTACCCAGCAGTGTTGCTGGTGCCTCTGAGTGTTCTGTAAAATCTATTTAGCATAAGTTCATCCAATAAATTCCCCATACTGTTTCCTGGAAACAAAATTGAGATGGTGGTCCCTTTCATGTCACTCTCTTCTCTTCCTGCCACCAAAAATGCTTCCTTCTTTGTGTATATCCCGTAACTTTCTCATTGGTGTGCCTCTTTCTGGCATACCGTGGATCCAGAGACTGCATAGCCCAGCAGCCGTGCTCCTTCTGATATTGCTGTTGTAATTTACAGAAGCAACCTGGACAGGAGCTTTGGCCTGCAACGTCCTTCTCTTTGGCTGCAGGCTGTTGCAACGACGCCAATGGTGGCTGCAGCCATATCAGTGGAATGAGGACAGCTTCAGCGTCCCATAATCCTGCGATCGCCAGGGCTAATCTGCCAGCACTGGCATGGTGGAGAGGAAAGTCCTGCCTGTGCACTGGAGAACTCATTTGTACTGTGCTCTTCAAGACTGACTGACTGAGGCCATAGCTAGACCTAAGGTTTATCCCTGGATCGTCCAAGGGTCAAACCTGTTCATCTAGGTGACACGCAGGGGATCCAGTGCTCAGGCAGGGGCGAACCCTGGATGATCCCAGGAAACCTTAGGTCTAGCTGTGGCCTGATTTACCCCTTGATCTAAACGTATGTGTGAATAAGAGCCACTGTGGTGTAGTGGTAAGAGCATTGGACTTTGGCCTTAGCTAGACCTAAGGTTTATCCCGGGATCGTCCCGGGGTCGTCCCTGCCTGCTCCCGGGATCCCCTGTGTGTCATTTACATGAACAGGGATGATCCCGGGATAAACCTTAGGTCTAGCTAAGGCCTCAGACTCAAGAGATCTGGGTTCTAGTTTCCATTTGGTCATGAAGCTCACTGGGTGACTTTGGGTCAGTCGCTGACTCCCACCCTAGCCTGCTTCACAGGGTTGTTGGAAGGATAAAATGGAGACAAGGAGAACCTTGTAAGCTGCCTTGGGTTCTTTGCAAGAGGGCAAAAGGCAGGATATAAATGTAATAAAAATAATACATACAGAAATAAGATAACTACTGAATCTCCACCATGAAAAAATCGCATTGGATCAAGTTAAGATGAATGCTATTTATAGTTAATATTAAACTCAGATATAATGAGACTTCCAGGACAATTGTTCTAACAAGAACTCTTTTCAGACACTTTGAATTTTACAAAAAGTAAAACAGTTGTTTGGGGGCATGATTATATCAAGCTGCACCCCCCTTTTTTAGTGTAAGTAATAATTATAAAAATAAATGATATTAATCTCCCCTTTTAGGGCGGACTTCAAACGCTTCTATTTCTGGATGCGACTGTTTGGAAACGCTATATTTTTATTATTCTGTGTGAGAACTTTGTGTAAGGATTTTAGTTTAATTAGAATTCTTCATTTTATGTGTTAGATTTTAAAGAGATGTTCTGCTAATGGAATACTATAATTTCAAAGATGGGTGAACAGCGTTAAGTATGGTGAACAAAAAGTGTTCAGGGCAGTTGGATTTGAATATAAAATGTATATTATATTATATTATTATACATTAAACAGACAATTAAATGTTGAATAAAACTTAAGTGTCAAGCTGTCCAATCCATGCAGTGAGTATTATAAAAAATATTGTGGGTATTTGTGTGTGTGTGTGTGTGTGTGTGTGTGTGTGTGTAAGATGTCTGGTCAAGTCCAAGCATCTGATAGTAATGTTGAAGGGAAGTCACACGCTGAGCAATAACCCTGATTTTTACTGTCGCTTTCCTTGCAATAAGAACAGGCGTTTGACAGTGGAAACCTCTGGGAGAGATTAGTAAAAGTTGAAGGACACTTGGGAACCGAGACTGATGTAGAGCAGAGCAAGTAGGAGGGAGAAAAGTAATCTTTAAAATTTTAATGTGCCAGCAATTATTCACTGAATGTACAAACCAGAATTTCTATTTTTTACTTCTAATCTTGCTGTGATGATAGATAAAAAAGGACAGAGAGCTAAACATTATTGCTTTTGTTGGCACCTAAAACACTTGGGGTTGGGGAGCGATGTGGGGTGGGGGTGAAAAAAAAATCCCTGTTGAAAGCCCATTTCTTTTCACATTGAAAAACCACTTAAGTGTAAAATATTTTCTCTGAAGGGTATTTATTACTCGCACAGAGTTGTACAAATCAGGGTCCCTGTGACGGGAGGCTGTTTGATCCAGCAGAGGATTCCATCAGCAGAACACGGAGGGAGACCGTGTTTGGCAATTCCCCCTTTCCCCTGTGCAGTCTTTCACACGGTCGCCCTACACTCTGGAACTGATTTGGATGGGACACAGGAGCTGCAGGGGGAGAAGGAAACACCAAAAATCACCTCCCTCCCTGCCCCTCTAATGGAAACCTCTGCTGGATCAAACAGCCTCCCGTCACAAAGAACCTTCATTTAGTGGGATTGAGGGAAACACCACTTGGATCCAATCCACACTCTTGAACAGTTTGGAAGTCTCTTTGTTGATATATTGAGATATATATCTTTCTTACAAGGAAACCTACCTGTCCTAGCACCAGTTTTGAGAGTTTGTACCTTGTGCTGGGCCAAAGAGACCATAGCAGTCTCCCTGCCTGAGATGGCTGGGACTGTCTCAGAGGTGGTGTTGGAGAACTCTAGGACTGTAGTTCTGGGGAACTTCAATATCCATGACAGGGCCTGCTCAGGACTTCATGGCTAGCATGACAATCATGGGGCTGTCTCAGTACATCGCTGGCCGGACACATGTGGCAGGACGTACCCTAGACCTGGTTTTTACAGTTGGTTGGATGGGGAATGATCTGGATTTGTGGCCACTCTCAACAGCCCCATTCTCATGGACAGATCATTACTTTGTGAAATTTGGTTTGCTGGTAGCAGATCCTCCGTGTAGGGGTGGGGGACCGATTAAGATGGTCTGCCCCCAGAGACTTATGGAATCCAAAGGATTCCTGAATGCTCTGGGGGATTTTCCGGCTGATAGGGCTGGCGATTCGGTCGAGGCCTTGCTCCCACTATGGAATGGTGAGATGGGAAAGGCCATCGATACAATTGCTCCCAAGCGCCCACTCCGGTGCTGTGGAGCCCGTAATTCCCCTTGGTTTACAGAAGACCTGTGGGCAATGAAACAGGCTGTACGACAGCTAGAGTGCAGGTCTTGAAGCAAGTATGATCGAAGATGAGCAAAAACTCTTCAGCATGCTTATTATGTGGCAGTGAGAATGGCAAAAAAAGTTATCTTATCCTCGAGATGTCACCCAGCAGAATTATTCCGAATGCTTAAGAGCCTCTTGGGATCAGGATCGGGTTTAGAGAAACCAGGATTGGAACCATGTCATCTGCTGTAATAAATTCACAAGGCACTTTGAGGAGAAAGTTGCTTGTATTCACTCAGAACTTGATGCCTCAGTTATTGCAGGGCCTGGGGAGGTGTCCAGTGCCCCATCTGGCCATGTTTCCTGCGATCAGTTCCAGTTTTGCAACCTGATGATGTAGACAAGACATTTGAATCAGTCCGTCCCGCCATGTAAGCTTGACCCTTCCCCATCTTAGCTAATATGACCTAGCAGAAGTGGATTGATTGGGTGGGTTCAGGGGGTGGTAAATGCCTCACTCTGTCAGGGGGTGGTGCCTGCTGCCTTGAAAGAGGCTGTGGTGCGCCCCCTCCTGAAGAGGACCTCCCTGGATCCAGAGGTATGTGAGAATTACTGCCCTATCGCTAATATTCCCTTTTTGGACAAGGTGCTTGAGAGTGTGGTGGCTGGGCAGCTTCAGACATTCTTGGAGGAAACTGATTATCTGGACCCGTTTCAATCTGGTTTCAGACCAGGTCATGGCACTGAAACAGTCTTGGCTGCTCTGACTGATGACCTGTTCTGGGTGAAAGACAGGGGGAGTGCTACCCTATTGATCTTCCTGAATCTCTCAGCAACTTTTGATACCATTGATCATGGTATCTTACTGGATCGACTGTGTGAGTTGGGAGTAGGAGGCACTGTCTTTGGAAAGCACTTGTTTTGGCTTAGTGGCAGTATCTAAGCCCCTAACTTTCCAACTAATAATATTCAGCGACATGATAATTCACAAATTAGAGACATCCATAAAAACAAAATGTAGGGAGAGAGCCATAGACGTTGTCTGAGGGGACATAGGATAGTGCAGATTCTTCCTGCTGAGGTTGAAGACAGTGCCCCAACCTCGGAAGCGGGAGTCGGAGATCCAACCCCCTGCCCCCTCATTACTAGCATCTGAAGAACCATGCTGGCTGGCTTCCAAGGTTGGAAAATTGATCTCAGAGTGGTGAAAAAGGGAGTGTTCTAGTGGGTGGAGAGGGGAGAACACTGGTGAGGCTGGAATATGAGCTCTGCTGAGTCTCTTTTGACCTCCTTCCCTCCCCCTCCAAAGCGCTGGTCTGAGATTGGAGTTAACAGCGGGGATTCCCCTGCCGACATGCACCAGCAGCAGAACCCCCATTGTTATCTCAGATCAGAGATAGCAGCAGGGATGCCTGGCAATGAGTGTTGGGATTCATGAATGCACGGGAATGGGTCCCACTACCTCTCACACTCGCTGCTGTCTCCGATCTCAGAGGTAGCAGTGGGGGGTTGGGATGTGGCCGTGCACCAGGACAAGCAGGCGGTCTTTCCCCCACATCTGGCAAGCCCTTTTGTCTTTCATGCCCACCGTTATTTCCTATGGCGGCGGGGTTGGGTCTTGACCACATGCGGGGACAAGCGGGCACTTTCCCCCTTGCACAGGCACGTCCCAAACACAGTCGCCAACAAAGTAAAAAAGGGGGTGTTGTAAGGGAGCAGGACCACATTCCTGACATCATCCGGAGTGTGGGCTGAGGGGCTGGAGTCCAGGGCCCTCAGAATCTCCCTCAGAATCTTCTGAGAAACCCGCTGCTCCTGCACTTGAGGGGAATGAAGCAAGAACACTTTTTTCATTTCTTATCTGGTATTAAGCCAGATAGCAAGTTTAGAGCTAACAGCAACTAGTTGACAAGACAAGTCTCATTGGAGGGGCGAGAAGGACCTCCAATCACTTGTTTTCTACTATTTTGGAGATTAAACCACCCAGGGAGCTTCAGCTATTGAGCGGTATAAAAAGGCAATAAATAAATAAATTAAAGCAGCAATCAGGAGATAAGAACGCAGAGGGATAGGAGTAAGACATCATGTCTGACTATGTCTCCATCTCAGCTGGAAATCAGCTCTCTTTTTCTAGGGTTGTCTGAGGCTATATTGCGGTCTTTGTTGTAAGAGCACTTCTGTGGTGAATTTGCGAGAAGGTAGAACCTGGAAATAGTATTTTTTGCAGTAGCTGCTAGAACCGTGATGAGATACACCCAAAGCAATATTTTAGCATTGATGAACTAAATTGATCATACTATTCTAATTAAAATGTACTTTATTTTTAAATGTGCCTTTAACTAGGGTGACCATATGAAAAGGAGGACCGGGCTCCTGTATCTTTAACCATTGTATTGAAAGGGAATTTCTGCAGATGTCATTTGTATATATGGAGAACCTGGTGAAATTCCCTCTTCATCACAACAGTTAAAGATACAGGTGCCCTGCCCTCTTTTAAATCTGGTCACTCTAGTATAGTTCCTGCACCTTTAACTGTTGGGATGAAGAGGAAATTCCACCAGATTCCCCAGATATACAAATGACACCTACTGAAATTCCCTTTTCTATGCAACTGTTAAAGATACAGGAGCCCTGTCCTCCTTTTCATATGGTCACCCTACTTTAACTGCGTAATTACTATGACATAAATCAGCTTCGAAGAGGTGCAGGAGCAGCGGCTCGATAAGCCAGGATAGCCTAGTTGTGTGAATCGACTTCCATCTCATCTATCTCTGGATGCAACCCTTTCTTTTTAATAAAGGATGACCCATCTTGAGAAGGAATGACACTGTTTCCATTCTGTTGTAGATCCACGGCATTGACTCAGAGGGTACAACGTTTGAATGATGGAAGGATTTAAACAGAAATAAGCAGGGAAGGGAGCCCTCTAATTTATTTACGTTCCTGAATTGGAAAGAGCTCTTGTAATTTTGATAGCTGCAATTTTGGTTGGGTATGTTTATGGCACTACAGGTTTTCATAATGAAGTTATTTCATAAAATGCAAAAGGAAGGTTGTGCAGTTAAAATAATAATAATGAAAACTGAAGTTCATCATTTGAAGGAATGTAATGTTTCCCAGATCTGTGTGTGTTTTTGTCTTCCTAATTACTGCCCGTTACCACAGCCGCTTGACATTATAATCGTTTACTGTGGGAAATATTTTCCACCTAGTAACAGAATCCAATGGAAATTAAAAATAAGGCTTTGAAGTGTTAAACCTGTAAGGACACGTTTGGAAATGCACTCCTCAAGACGGCTTGTATCTTGTTTTGGCAGTATATTGGGAAATGGTAGCCCTTGGTCAGTAATATTTCTATAAATGGAACATGTGGGTTCTTGAGAACACTATCTATAAATCGTAAGCCTGTTGAAATTCGTTTGGGGGTTGTTGTCTTCTCTCCCACTGACAAGAAAGCCGTGTTTCAGCTCTAGTCTGTTGGATCCTCTTCAGCAGGTTCACAGAAGTCCCAAATCCCCCTTCTCGCTACGTGTACTGATTCCTCAAGGCAGTTCTTTTGGGATATATTTAGGGAGACCATATGAAAAGGAGGACAAGGCTCCTGTATCTTGAACAGTTGCATAGAAAAGGGAATTTCAGCAGGTGTCATTTGTATATATGGAGAACCTGGGGAAATTCCCTATTCATCACAACAGTTAAAGCTGCAGGAGCTATACTAGAGTGACCAGATTTAAAAGAGGGCAGGGCACCTGCAGCTTTAACTGTTCTGATGAAGAGGAAATTTCACCAGATTTCCCATATATACAAATGACACCTGCAGAAATTCCCCTTTCTATGCAATTGTTAAAGATAAAGGAGCCCTGTCCTCCTTTTCATATGGTCAGCCTAGATATATTGTGCTTCATATTGTGCTTCAGTTCTAAGTTGAAATACTTGTGTGACACTTCAGTCATAAAGGGTGCACAGACATGTAAATTACTTGATGCCCTCTATAAACATCAGAAGTTGTCTCATACGAAGTCTGATCATTTGGTCATCCAGCTTAGCCTTCCAAACCTGGTGTCCTCCAGATGTTTTAGACCACAATTCCATCACCCCTGACCATTGGTCATTCTGGCTGGGGGTGATGGGAGTTGTAGTTCAAAACAGGGGGGCACCAGGTTTGGAAGGAATGCTAGTCTACAAGGATTGACAGTGGCTGTCTAGGGTTTCAGGTAGGAGTCTTCCCAAGTCCTACGTGGAGGTGCCACTTATTGATCCTAGGGCCCTTTGCGTACAAAGCATATGATATGACCCTTCCTGAAGTTGGTTAAAGCTATACATATGCAGGAGACAATTCCATTAAACAAACGATGAGTTTAAATTAGGACAAAATGCTGCAACATTGAAAGCGTGTGCTATCAGTGGATTTCCATACCTGCTATTTAATACAGAGTGGTAAAAAGGGTGGAGAAGGACGAGAAAATGAAGGATCGTCATCATCAGTCCACCAATAGCCTGACACAATAAACATGCATTTTGTATTTGGCACAGGAATCCCCACAAAATGCCTTTTATAGGGAGCAATCAAGAACCTGCTGAGAACCTTCTTCTCCAAATAAAGTTGGTTTGTTAAGATATTTATATTCCATCCTCTGTCAAAATATCACCAGGGCAGCTAACAGTCAATTATCTATGCCACAAAATAATACAATGACAATATAGTTACTTATGCAACAAGATAATACAATGATAATATAACTACTCAAAGTAACATTTAATGCTGTATAATTCCTGTCAGGCTTTCATTATAGAAAAGCCACAAAAGCCTTCTTAAAAAAAAAAAAAACTTCACAGGGGGAAAAGTTCCACAAATCACTGTAGAGGAATCCCGATTCCAAATTTGGTTTGATGGATAGAAGGTAGGTGGAGTTAAGTCTTTCTCAGGTGCACCCAACAGCTGAGCATGCTCATATAGGCAGAAACCCTCCTTAAGATAACCAGGTTCAGACTATTTAGAGGTCTATAGACTAGCACCTTACCCCCTGAATTACCCAGGAATCTGAGAAGCAACAAGTACTGTCTTCCTCCTCAACTAGTTCTGCAGTTCAATCAATCGGTGGGTCTGGAGCACCCTCTAGCTTGGCACTATTGGACAGATTTCCATTGTTGAGGCCTGCGAATGTGAAGAAGGCGCTTGGAGGGGATGGATTCTGGCATCTTCGGGCTCAGTTCTTTTGGGTCAGTGCCCTCCCGGCTTACAAGTTCTCACAAGAGAGGGATGGTTGTCTAGGTCCAGGAACTGAGTAATATCTCCTTGCAAGAGAGTCATCCTAACTGACTAGAAGAAGGTGCTCGTGTGGCTACACTCTCTTTAAATAGTTTTTTTCTGTAACTTGATGATGGTTCTAAATATTGTCCCATACCCAATCTCCTCCTTTGAGGCAAGGTGCTCAAGATGGGTGGTGGCCATGCCATAAAACTCCAAACATATATTTTTATTAAATTAAACTAATTACCTTGATTTGCATGTGATTTTTTTTTCTGGAAAATCCCTATAACTAATCCTAACAAGATAGAGATACTGATGGTAGGTGATTCCTCTGTCACAGGAAGTGATGGTCAGCAACAGCATTGCATTTCATCCTGAAGGAAGTAATTCACAGCTTGAGATACTGTTACATCTGGACTTTAAATCTTTTATCTGCTTTTTATATTGCTGTGAACTCTTCCTCCAAACACACACACAGAGTTCTAGGCTGTTGTCATATTTAGCTTTCTGTCGAAACCTCATTTTTTAAAGATGGTTTTATGATTTTATTCTACACTAGCTGTACCCTGCCACGCGTTGCTGTGGCTCAGTCTGGTTAAATTGAAAAGAAAGAAAAGACAAAGCGGATGTTTCTAATATGTTTAATTTCACAATGCTTGTGGATATACAATATTTTTAGTTGTTCCATTGTCTGTGTAGATATCGAGATTGTCTGGTTTGCAGACTCTAGAACACACAACATATAATTGTCCATGTGAGAAGCAATCTGTGTCTAGATCTAAACCGCACAATTCTAAAGATTGGCCCTGAGCTTTGTTGATGGTGATTGCAAACGCCAATCGAATTGGGAATTGCAATCTCTTAAATTGAAATGGCATATCTGTTGGAATCATAGGAATGCGAGGAATGAGAACATCTTCACCTTTGAAAGGTCCTGTCAAGATTGATCTCCGACTAGAACAATTGATACTTCGTCTATAGTTGGAGCATTGAATCTTCGCACATGTTCTCCAGCAGGCGTTTTGTCAGCATGAATAACAATCTTGTGTGTATCAGATGGCATCATGTCAATTGCTGTTTTGAACAAATGTACTAAATTGGTTTTTTTTGTGAAGTAGCTGTTGCAGTTTTGAAACAATGGACCATTTTATGCCGGTATAAATTCCGCAGCGTGCATTCAATTCATCATTGCCATCACCAATGAAATACATTTGTAGGAATTTATGTTGACTATCTTGAAACGGAAGGAAGGAGCCAGCTTTATGATAAATTTGTCCTTTGACTTTGAAAGTTGGCATAAATGGAGCTGTGATGATTTCTGCGTCGAACGACGTCATTTGGAAGCATGAGTTGTATTTCCTGATGTTAGATAGGAAATGCTTTGATTCAGCGGTATATCCGGGAAGCAAAGTTTGTAATGGCTCTGGTGGTTCTCCAAGTTGAGGCAGTTTAATTTTTCCAGCAGCGCAACACATTCCTTTTGTTTCTCCATTAAATTTAAGAGCCTTGCAATAAGGACACACTTCAGTCACAGTGCCCATGAGAACATGCCGCCTCAAACTATAATCATCAGCTGGGTTGTACCGGAATGCAAGGCGATTGTAATCGTGTGATTGTTTACCACAGAGTCGTGTTTGACGCTGATGTGCTGTTTCTCGTTGACGTCTTTCAGCCCCTCTCAGCCTTTCGCGTTCATTATGTTGAGAACAAAGCAGATCTGTAGCTGTAGTACGCGATTGCCGTGCTCGCAACCGTGCATCCTCAAGTCTGGCTGAACGTTGCTTGGTTGATTCCTTGGCACGTATTTGAGCCATTTTTTTTCTTTTTTTCTCATTTGCTGAAGCCCGTTCTTCCTGAGTCTGATTTGCAATTTCTCGTCGCAGTGCTTCCGCTCCGCGAGTACGACGACCTAAGTGTGATCTTCTGCGAGGCATTATTTGGATGAAGTAAAGCAGTTTGTTTGGTTTTAAAAAAAGGTTTGTTTTTACATTGAGGAGGTTAGTGGAAACTCCTGGCAGTTACCTTTCTTCTGAACGTGTAACTGTCACAGGTGTGACATCTATATTCACTCAGCCAATTGCGAGAGTACATCCAAATAGGAGAGGAGGCAGAGGCAGCGGATTGGCCTAGTGGTTGGTGATGTCACAATGATCAGCAGGACTGGTTTTGAGGAGGCCTATTTCTTCGATTTTAAGACAAACCTTTGACCCCATAGAGAACATAGTTACATAACAACGCTCGCGTATTCGAACGCAACGCTGTGTCAAAATTTCAAAGCAATCGGTGAAGAACTTTCGGAGATATAACGACAGTAACGAACGGTCTTTTTCATTTTTATTTATATAGAAGATTTGTAAGCCTCTCTGACAACCCTAACTGAACCACAAGTTGGGGTGTTACATTTTATAAACAAAACATTAAATAAAATTGCTTTATAATATTATCGCCTTTCTTTCCCTAAATATAAATATAAAATTGTTGTGCCTGAACCCCCTTGGTTGGAAGGGTGAAACACAAGGAAACAGGGAGGGGGGAATGGTTAAGACTGTTTTGCAAGAAAGAATATGAATCAACGGCATTGTATTGTTTCACGTTCATGTCTGTGTAATCAACACATCCTTTAATACACTGAAGTATTCTGGCATGGGAATTTAACATCTGCAGATGCTTTATGCTGGAATATGGTGTGCATATGATGACTTAATGAGTTGATTGCTGCGGTAGGTAACTTCTCAAAATAATGGGAAAATGAAGAGAACTAAGGGACATGGGGCACTCCCTTCCCCTCTGTATGTCCAGTTGGGAAGCTGACTGTTTTTAATGGGATTAACTTCAAATTCTTAGGAAGCTGTTCCCAGTCTGATGATCCTTTAGTGCAAGGGTGGGCAGTTTGTAGCTCACCAGACGTTTTGGCCTCCAACACCCGTCATCCCTCACCAGGGCCAGCCCAAGACATTTTGCTGACTGAGGTGAAGGGTAACATTTACTTATTTTATTTATTTATAATATTTATATACAGCTCCCCATTGAAAATTTTGGAGCGGTATACCAGATAAAATAATAATACATTTATTTCTTACCCACCTCTCCATTCTGATTGAGGCGGGGAACAATAGTAAATATAAATACATAAAACTGAATTGAAACATAATGTACATTGTTAAAACATCCTAAAATCATTTTAAAAAATCCTAAAATTACACTGGATAGGCCTGCCGGAATAAAAACAGAATAAAACACTTTAAAATAGATTTCAAAAGAAGCAAAATGTACAGTGAACCATGGCCGGTCATTAAGGAAAGGCTTCCTGGAATAAGAGCTTTGTGTGGCGCAGAGCGATAAAGCAGCAGTTTCTGCAGCCGAAACTCTCCCAACAGCCTGAGTTCGATCCCAGCGGAAGCTGGTTTCAGGCAGCCGGCTCGGGTCAACTCAGCCTTCCATCCTCCCGAGGTCGGTAAAATGAGTACCCAGTTAGCTGGGGGAAAGGTAATAACGGCTGGGGAAGGCAACGACAAACCACCCTGCTATAAGGCCTGCCAAAAAACGTCAGCGAAAGATGGCATCCCTCCAAGAGTCAGTAATGACTCAGTGCTTGCGCGAGAGGTACCTTTCCTTTCCTTCCTGGAATAATGATGTTTTCAGAAGGTGCCGAAAGGAATACAAAGTTGGCACCTGCCTGACCTCCAGAGGCAGGGAATTCCGTAGGAGGGGGGCCACCACAGTGGACTCCAAAGATGAAGTCCCCTCCCCATCCATTCTGTGTCCAAAAGCCAACAGGTCTGGCATTTGAATCTTCTTTCAACACTGATGATGAGGACAACATCCTCCATTGCACCTGAGGGCTACAGACTAGGTTAGGGATGCAGGACAGGCCATATGGCACACAGCTCTCCCCTCCAACATCTTGTTGCTGCCTCTCAACCTCTGCTGCCTGAGGCAACTACTTCACTTTGCCTACTGGTAGGGCCAGCCCTGTCTCTCACCATTGGTCATGTTGGCTTTTGCTGATGGGAGTTGTAGGCTCCACGTGCCCACCCTTGCTTCAGTGGTGAAGACTGAAAAATAAACTTCCTCCACTTCCTAGTTTCCTGCATTTAGAAGACAGTGCGTATGAAGATGGGTCAGGACATTAACTCTTTCAAAACTCACCAGAGGGGTGTGGGTAGCTCATGCTGCTCTTCCTTCCAGTGTTACCTTATTTGAACTTAGCTTTGAAAGCCTTTCTCAGGCTGTGTCTGACTGGGGTGAATTTCTTAGAACAGTAATAATACACATCAATAGCTGCGAAGATGATAATCTCCTTTCTCCAAATGTATGTATTTTATTGTCATTTAATAATTGAATGTGCTGTTCTACTTCATTAACAATGGAGCTGATAGCAGGATGTTCAGTCCCAGTTCCTGTTGCTTCACAGCTTATATTTATTTAAGGGTGTGTTGTTGTTTTTAAATCCCAACTTTGCACTTTGATAGTCCTCCAGGCAGCAATTGTATATTACAGCCTTCCGCAACCTGATGCCCTCCTGATGTGTTGGATTACAATTCCCATTATCCATGACCACTGGCCATGTTGGCTAAACTGATGGGAGTTGTCATTTGAAACATCTGTTGGGCAGCAGGCTGAGGAAAGCTGGTTTAGTAAATATATTTTCATATTGTGAAAGCATTTTATGCTCTTGCATCTTCATTGTTTTCAGCTGGTCTCTGAAAATCCAGCCAAGCAAGATTTATGGCTTTTCCTTTTGACTATGAAGTTTTGTTTAGTGACCTGTTTTGCATTTTCTGAAAGATTGACAGCATGTGAAAATGTGTTTGGTAGAGAGTTGCACAACTGAGAAACCGTCCTTCTTCCCAGTGTCTTTTCTGAAGTTTTGAGGATTACATTCTTAAGTTGGTTATTTAAAGAAGCACGTGGTGATTGCACGTGACAACCACATATCTGCCAAAATGGACTGAAGTTCTAAAGCAGTGACCACATTTGCTGATCACAGTAAGAGAGAATTGTTGAAAATTCTGATCTGCGCGCTGCTTGATTGCTCCTATTGAAAATGCGAGCAGGTAATCACACCAGATGCCTTTGTCATGGTTTGCTTACTGTTATATCCGAACCCAAATTCCTGGCTTGTTGCTCTCTTGGTTTATGACTCAAGCTGGTATCATAAGCCAAGATGATTCGGGCTTCTTAGTAGAATAACAAGCCAGGGATCCCGGTTCCAATGTAATGCTAAACAAACCACAGATGGAGGTTCCATAGTTTGTTTAACAATTCCCAGTGGCAGGAGGAGTGAAGTAGGATCAGTTGAGCAGCATATACCAGTATGTTTGCTTATTTGCAGTAAGCTAGAATTCCCAGCAATTCCGGCTTACTATGACATCTGAACCAGGCTAGTGCCTGGGCACAATCTTGAGCATAGTCTACCATCATAAGCAAGTCAGAGACGCCCCCTAAGTCATTTTTCTGATTTAATTTTGGATGCTGCAGTTATCTCATCTTTCCTCAATAAGGATCACCACTTGATTTCTTACATTTATGTGCAGCAATGGAGAGAAGATAGGATATCCCATTGACTTTTATTGCCATTTTTCTTTGACTTCAAATGAAGCTGGAATCTGTTGCGAGACATTATAATTAGAACATTGAGGCTGCACATACCAACCTGGAGTGACTCTAGTTGAGATCAATGCAGCTTACTTCTGAGTAGTCATGCCCAGAAATGCACTGTCAGTTATATACCTGAGAAGGGGCAGCATTTTGCAAGAAGCTCATGCCAGAGAATAAAGATTGAAAGGCTCCATATACACCAATGAGCTGGGTAAGTCCAGCACTGACAACACAGTCCTATACATGTTTACTCAGGAGTTTGTCCCATTGTGTCTAGTGGAACTTATTCCCATGCAAGTATGTATAGGATTACAGTCTGAGTGTTACATTTGCAGCCTGTGTACAAATGTCCATTACATATTGTTCAGAAAACTTCAAGTGGTTTCTGTGGTTGATAAAAGGAACATCTGATGCAAAATGAGAAGAGGTTGCATTAAATGTGGATCCATACAGCGCAGTCAGTGATTTCTCTTCTGCTTGATCATCTTCCACCACTTCAGCAGACCTATAGTGCAACGCCTCCATATGTATGAGTGGATTAAAAAAAATAGACTCCTTATGTGTGACTGAGCAGATGTGGTGATTCATCTTAGTGAAGCAGCAGTTGACTAGGAGAAAAATAACTCTTCTCAGTTGCCTGGAGTTATTTTTACTTGCCACAGGGCAACCAGCCTCTTGGCTCTTCATGAACCTCAGCAACTAGGAAGCTGTCAGGCGTGTAATGAGTTTCCAGTTCAAGATACAATCACTAGTTGTACTTTACTCATGCTCCGAGAGAGGTTGCATTTCATCATAATTTGGCATTAAGAAGGGCAAGTGCTCTGGTGGCATCAGAGAGACTAAAAATTCCCAACAATTAAAGTAGTGAGAAGACTCTTTGGTTACGAAATAAGGCCACATTAATTTTTGACACTTTCCTGCCTTGGTTATGAATAATGCTGAGCTGTTTTGGGGGGGGGGGGAGTGAGGGGAGGGGAGCGGCATACAGTAGCCTGAACATGGGGGAGCACATTTCTGGTATTTCTTTCTCAGTAGGCACCATGGTGTCAGGTGCAAGTGGAATATTGCCTTTGCTGTAATCTTTGGGGTTTGGACGACAGTTCTGGCTTAGCACATGATCTCTTTCTTAGGAAGCCTAGGCCCAGAGGGAGATGGGCCCAAAGTGTCCCAGCAAATGTCAGGGCTGATCAGGGATGTGAACCAGGACTTCACACACACACACACACACACACACACACACACACCCCACAGCTGCCTATATGTGACTATGGAGATGTCACAGTGAGCACCTACATTTCAACATTTTTGGCTTCACCACTGGGGGCGGGGTATGCATTCACAGACTTCCCCCTTCTCGTTTTGGCAATTGGGCCAAGGCACCTCCTGCAACTCCAAGATCACAAAGGCAACTTAGAGAGGAGGGAAAGGGTGCATGCCTGTGGGCAGGGAGGGGACTGGGGAAACCAGGATGCAACATATCATAAGGCCTCCCTGATAGAGGCAGGGAGAGATTTCATCTTGTGAAAGAATGTAATGTGCCAAGGGTTAAAGATGGCTTCTCTGCCAAAGGGTGGCTACATGCCAGATTTGCATTCCTTAATGTTGGACATCATTTGCTAGCAGACAAAGACGAAAACTTTCAACCAATGGAGCATCGAATATAACCTATTACTCATTGAGATTGTGCACCTTAACTTGCAAATTGAATGTAACTTAACTTGCTAACCCCGTCCTGACCAATCAAGGGGTTAAAAAGAAAGTAACACCCCCCTGTGTAATCAGAGCACATATCTATATAAATAAAAATGTAAATGTCCGTTCGAAACAGACGTTATATCTCCGAAATTTCTTCACCGATTGCTTTGAAATTTTGACACAACGTTGCATTCGAATATGCGAGCGTTGTTATGTAACTATGTTCAATATGGGGTCAAAGGTTTGTCTTAAAATCGAAGAAATAGGCCTCCTCAAAATCAGTCCTGCTGATCATTGTGACATCGCCAACCAGTAGGCCAATCCGCTGCCTCTGACTCCTCTCCTATTTGCATGTTTTCTCACAATTGGCTGAGTGAATATAGATGTCACACCTGTGACAGTTACACGTTCTGAAGAAAGGTAACTGCCAGGAGTTTCCGCTAACCCTCTCACCGTAAAAACATCTTTTTTAAAAAACCAAACAATCTGCTTTACTTCATCCAAATAATGCCTCGCAGAAGATCACACTTAGGTTGTCGTACTCGCGGAGCGGAAGCACTGCGACGAGAAATTGCAAATCAGACTGAGGAAGAACGGGCATCAGCAAACGAGAAAAAAAGAAAAAGAATGCCTCAAATACGTGCCAAGGAACCAGCCAAGCAATGTTCAGCCAGACTTGAGGATGCACGGTTGCAAGCACGGCAATCGCGTTCTACAGCTTCAGATCTGCTTTGTTCTCAACAGAATGAACGCGACAGGCTGAGAGTGGCTGAAAGACGTCAACGAGAAACAGCACATCAGCGTCAAACACGACTCCGTGGTAAACAATCACACGATTACAATCGCCTTGCATTCCGGTACAACCCAGCTGATGATTATAGTTTGAGGCGGCATGTTCTCATCGGCACTATGACTGAAGTGTGTCCTTATTGCAAGGCTCTTAAATTTAATGGAGAAACAAAAGGAATGTGTTGCGCTGCTGGAAAAATTAAACTGCCTCAACTTGGAGAACCACCTTTGAAAGAACCACCCATTACAAACTTTGCTTCCCGGATATACCGCTGAATCAAAGCATTTCCTATCTAACATCAGGAAATACAACTCATGCTTCCAAATGACGTTGTTCGGCGCAGAAATCATCACAGCTCCATTTATGCCAACTTTCAAAGTCAAAGGACAAATTTATCATAAAGCCGGCTCCTTCCTTCCGTTTCAAGATAGTCAACATAAATTCCTACAAATGTATTTCATTGGTGATGGCAATGATGAATTGAATGCACGCTGCGGAATTTATACCGGCATAAAAAGGTCCATCATTTCAAAACTGCAACAGCTACTTCACGAAAAAAACAATTTAGTACATTTGTTCAAAACAGCAATTGACATGATGCCATCTGATACACACAAGATTGTTATTCATGCTGACAAAACGCCTGCTGGAGAACATATGCGATGATTCAATGCTCCAACTATAGACGAAGTGGCAATTGTTATAGTCAGAGATCAATCTTGACAGGACCTTTCAAAGGTGAAGATGTCCTCATTCCTCGCATTCCTATGATTCCAACAGATATGCCATTTCAATTTAAGAGATTGCAATTCCCAATTCGATTGGCGTTTGCAATCACCATCAACAAAGCTCAGGGCCAATCTTTAGAATTGTGCGGTTTAGATCTAGACACAGATTGCTTCTCACATGGACAATTATATGTTGCGTGTTCTAGAGTCGGCAAACCAGACAATCTCGATATCTACACAGACAATGGAACAACTAAAAATATTGTATATCCACAAACATTGTGAAATTAAACATATTAGAAACATCCGCTTTGTCTTTTCTTTCTTTTCAATTTAACCAGACTGAGCCACAGCAACGCGTGGCAGGGTACAGCTAGTATACTATAAGATTCCTTTGTTCTGGTTGCCCCCATTTTGTAGAACTGGAGAGCACCCCCATACTGCAGTATCGTATCGTAAGTAAATGGATCACATTACGCCAGTCCTTTTACAACTTCATTGGCTGCCAGTCCAGGTCCGGGCCCGATTCAAAGTGCTGGTATTGACATTCAAAGCCCTAAACGGTTGGGGCCAGGTTATTTGAAGGATCGCCTCCTCCCATATGTACCTGCCCGGACCTTAAGATCATCTACAGAGGCCCTTCTCCCTGAGCCCCTGCCAAAGGAAGTGAGGCAGGTGGCTACTAGGAGGAGGGCTTTCTCCACTGTGGCACCCCGGTTGTGGAATGAGCTCCCCAGAGAGGTCCGCCTGGCGCCTACACTGTACTCCTTTCGTCACCAGCTGAAGACCTTTTTATTCTCTCAGTATTTTAACACTTAATTTTAACTTTAACTTTAAATTTTACTGTTCTAACTCTGTATTTTAATCTTATATAAATTTTGCTGCGTGTTTTTATCCTGGTTGTGTTTTTTTATATTTTATTTTGTATTTGTGGTTTTAACCTGTTGGTTGTTCTATTATGGTTTTAATTTTTGTGAACCGCCCAGAGAGCTTCGGCTATTGGGCGGTATAAAAATGTAATAAATAAATAAATAAAGAGCATTCTCCAGCCTCGTGTGTTTGATTGGCTACTAACACAACGTGGTAGGGAGCCTTTCACCCCTTTGAGGGACAACATCCCCAGCCTTCTCCTCCTCCGCTCTGAATCACCCCAGATGGATGGGCAAAAAAAGGCCGTCCAGCCAAAATGCAGAGTGGGAAGAGCTCTGCACTGGATGCTCGTAAGCTTCCAAGGTTGCGCCCTAAATAAAATAAATAAGAAACAATCTATTGTTGTTGTTTTTACAACCGAAACACCATTAATGAGAAAATACTTAATGAAGTCTAACTACAAGTCTCATAGAAGTGACCTGTCAGTTGCATGTTGCCCATTAATGGAGGAGAATAAAAACATTTTGACAATTTACTTGTGTGTAGGGGAATCGTTGTCCGTGGTATTGGGAGCGATAAGGGATTGCAACTATCAGCTCTAAGATACAACATTTCTTCGATTCTAAGACGCCATCGATTTTAAGACGCACACTAATTTCAGTACCACCAACAGAAAAAAAAAGCTTTGATTCTAAGAAATAATGAACGCACCCGCGATTCTAAGACGCACCCCGTTTTTAGAGATGTTTATATGGGGGGAAAGTGTGTCTTAGAATCGAAGAAATATG
This sequence comes from Elgaria multicarinata webbii, assembly GCF_023053635.1. Classification (NCBI taxonomy): domain Eukaryota; kingdom Metazoa; phylum Chordata; class Lepidosauria; order Squamata; family Anguidae; genus Elgaria; species Elgaria multicarinata. Next base: position 143,394,485 of record NC_086174.1, read on the forward strand.
GTAGGTGCCAATTATACACAAGAACCAGCACTTCCGTGGAAAATCATGGTACCTTTACTAATTTAATTTTGAACATGTTTTGGGGAATTGATTGATAAGAGTTTTACCTCTGTATCCTTTGCTTGTCTTTTCCCTCTGTTAAATAACTAGCCAGAGTGAGGAGGGGGGAAACAGTTTGTTGCTATGGAAACCACCGTTTAGTTGTGAGCCTTCATCAATAATTTCACAGTCCATCAGAGCAGAACTTTAGAAGGAAAGGCTGAATGTGGCTTATTGATTTCTCATTGGAAATTCTCCAAACCAGAACCACCACCCCTAAAAAATAAAAATGCAAACTGCCATATTGGTCCATTTAGAAAATATTCAAATGACAGCTGTAATTTACTAACTTTCTTAGGATCAACTGAAAGTCACAAAGATCTTAGTTTGCATTTGGCTTTCACAAAACTCCTGTATGTTACATTAGTTGTGTGGCTAGCAACAACATCTGTTTGAATTTTTTAGATTTTTATTTAATATTCAGGGTTCTTCCCCATTTTGCATCAGGATAAAATTTAACCCTTGACTGCCCTGCTACGATTCTGATGAAAATAGCCTCCCCATGCCAATGCTAGCACCAATAGGATCTTATTATCAGGATCATGGTTGATGAAAACCACCGCCTGCAGCTCAAATTGAGTCAAAGATGGGGGGGGGGATAGTCGTAGGGCTTGTCTACAGCTGGGAAGGGGGAGGATCTCGTGATATGCTGATCGCGAGATCCCCCCTCAGTCCACATGCAGTGTGCAACGTCCAGGGAGGAAGGAGGACGTCACACCCGCTATTCTTAAAAAAAACCAACAACACAGGACCTGGAGTGCACCTGCACTCCAGCGCAAAGGTAAGGTTGTTGTTTTGTTTTGTTTTTAAAAAAGGCCCAACCCGGATGGTCATGGAGCTTTTGAAGAGCTCCTTGCCCTGTGCCTGGTTCCTGGCTCCTTGCATTTACTCACGAGGAGCCGGGATGAAACCAGGACGGCTGCCCACACCTCCCGCAGTCTTGGGACGATCCCGAGACCATGTGAAAAATTGGGCTAAAAGCCGTCCCTATAATCCCAGAGAAATGGAGGGGTTATCTCTCCCTGCCCCTGGGATCCCGGGAAGATCCCTGGGATAAGGCATCGTCTAGACATGCCCGTAGTTGATAGCCACACAACTAACGTAAATTGTAGTGTGACCCTCACGCTATATTGAAACAAACAATCAAAAGAGAAAAGAAGAGAGAAATATGTTGTGGGTAAAGAGCATGGTGCTATCTGAGATATTTTGGACTTGGCACAGATTAATTTAGTTGTCCACAAAGAGCTTCCTGACACACGTTCTTAAGATTACTGCATATTTCAGGCAGGGTCTAGCCACATCTTTTTCTCTTCTTCCCCCCCCCCCCTTTTTGTCAAACACCCAGAATGTGTAAGCGTTCTGTGAAATCTGAAAGCTAGCTCATGACTTCATGACTTTCACTTGGTCCTCGTAAAGGTATGATGCAACTGTTCTTGACTGAGAATGGTGACAGTCTTTGCCCATGCGGTTTAAGTCTAGCACAGACCAGACTCCTGCCACAAGATTGGGCGTCTACTTAAAGCATGAGATTTAATTGATATTTGGAAACTTGGCTCACAGGCACAATTCTGGTTCTGTTGTTTGTTTCCTGCTGAGTGGATTGTTTTATGCTGTGGTTGCAAAACCTCTTCCAGAATTTGGGCCAGGCCATGAAGTGCTGGCAAGTGAAAGAATCAGAGAGGTGAAGAGAACCTCCATGAAGCTCAGCAGCAAAATAAAAAAGTTCCCAGGAGGTCAGGACTCTAAGGGGCAGAAGAAGGCTCAGAGGGTAGTCAGGCTAAAGGCAGGGGGCAGAGTAGGCAGGACTAAGAAAGAACCAGAAGATTGAGGAGAGAAACCAGCAGAGTTGGGAGCTGTAGAAAGAGCTGGGGAGAAACTTCCAGAGCCCAAGGGGCAAATAGGAGTACACAGTTGTCAGAAATGGGGTTGAAGGCAGCAAGAGGAGGCTGGCTGAGAGGCCGGGTGACTGAAGGATGCTAATGAGTTGCAGAACAGTTGCTGGCAGTGAGTTGCAGAGCAGAGTTTTCAGGAAACAGTGGCCCAGTTCACATGTAAAGAGAAGCCACCGTGGCTGAATTTTCCTGTGGGGTTTCTCATTGCAGCCACCGCCATTTTAGATATTCAGGGACGCTGTAACTTCTCGTTACGTGTGAACCCGGCAAGGGTGGATTGTTGGGTTGGTTGACAAGCCACCTGTAACCCTGAAACAGCCCACACCAACCAACACAACAACCTACCCTCACTGGGTTTGCACATAACAAGAAGCTGCCACAATGGCGGCAGCTTGGATTGCCAACCTGGCACTCATGGGCCCTGCAGCCTATGGGTGGTAGTGATTGGCCAAGCCAGGTCAATGAGAGGGTGGCGGCAAAAGAGCTGGAAATGTATTGTAGAAGAAAGCAGCAATATGGCCCTTTTAGTGAACCTAGGCACCGGAGGGGATGCAAGCAGTTGATATAGAGGGATGGGATGGCAAGAGACCTTTGATGAGGGGAGCCGTGGACCAGAAACCACTGGATGTAGGGTTGTCAGGACCCAATACCCCAGAAGCAATTTATTTATTTAAACACCTCATAAAATAACTTCCTCTAGGCATTTTACAATAACAATAAAAACACAATTAAAATCACAATCAAATCATAGAGTTGGAAGGGGCCTATAAGGCCATCGAGTCCAACCCCCTGCTCAATGCAGGAATCCACCCTAAAGCATCCCTGACAGATGCTTGTCCATCTGCCTCTTGAATGACTCTAGTGTGGGAGAGACCACAGCCTCCCTAGGTAACTGGTTCCATTGTCGTACTGCTCTAACAGTAGGAAGTTTTTCCTGATGTCCAGCAACAACATAAAACAAATAAACATGGCAACACTGCATTGCAAGGTCTAGGTTAATATATATCCCACCCTTCCACCTACTCAACATGGCTGACAATACAATACAGATTAGAAATAAAATCTTAACCAAAGCATAACATAAACTCCAATAAAAGCACAATTAAAGCAACAACAATAAAATGAATAAACAGCACCTAACCAATTAAAAAACCCTTCAGCATCAAGTCAGTTTATAATGCCAAAAGCCTGCCTGAATAAAAAGGGTTGTACAGAAGAAAGAATCCCTTCGTGTGGGGCTTCTCCTATCATTGCAGCACTACAGAAGGGAAAGTGATGTCTTGTGGTATGGAGTGCTTTGCATCTTTTAAATGTTCCAGAAAGGCTTCATGTGGTTTTGATCTGGAAACTGAAAGAAGAGAGGTGGGGTTTAAATTTTGTACATCGGTTTGAACTAAGGATGCTGCAAATAAATCTGAGAAGTTCAATTTCCGAGATGGATATTGTAGCTCTGCTGTTATAGACGGTTAGTGCAAGCTTTCCTTCTGTCCAGTTTGATCAGGTTTGTTTTCTGTTTAGGAGGGGGCTAAGGGGAGCTATTTATGGCTGGATCCACATGAGTCATGGGGGGGAGGGAATAGAGGAAGGATGCGAAAGCCATACCTCAAGCTGTTTGGGGGTGTAAGAATCATCTTCATTATTATTATTATTATTATTATTATTATTATTATTATTATTTACATTTTTATACTGCCCCATAGCTGAAGCTGTCTGGGAGGTTTACATAGCATAAAAACACTTAGAAACAATAAACAAAATTTTTAAATCACAAAAGTATACAATTTAAAACCACAAAAACATACAAAAACAAGCCCAGACTAATTACATATTGCTAAATGCTTGGGAGAAGAGAAAAGTCTTGACCTGACGTTGAAAAGATGACAATGTCGGCGCCAGGTGGGCCTCGTCAGGGAGATTGTTCCACAATTGGGGGGCCACCATAGAAAAAGCCCTCTCTCTTGTTGCCGTCGTCCGAGCTTCCTTCAGAGTAGGCACCCGGAGGAGGATCTTGGATGTTGAGCATCCAAGTAGGTTCATGTCAGGAGAGGCATTCCATCAGGTATTGTGGTCCTAAGCTGTGTAAGGCCTTTTAGGTTAAAACGAGCACCTTGAATCAGGAATGAAATACAACTTCGGATGTGCATTCAAATTCACATCCCTTTGAAAGCAATGGAGCAGGAATGCAATATCCACCTTTGGAGATGAATATACATGTATACACACGCACACTGAATGCACAGTCAAACGTACACATCACGGAACACAAGGAAGTGAATAGACAGCATCCACACTGGGGGTATGTGCATGTGATTATACTGTCTGTTCTGGCTAAAAACAAGGATACCCGAGACACTCCACAGAAGCTCCGTAGTAACAAAGAGAGAGGCTGCAGACATCCTTAAATTCAACTACTCAGCAAAATCCATCACAGCAGGAGGAAGTGTTTAGAAGGCTTCATTGATCTGGTCTAGGAATGGATCAGACCAGGCAGGCTTGTTCCGTGGAGGAAAAGACCAGTATTGAAAACAGCAGTGGCACCTGGTTTCATCTGGCCCATTGGGGAAAAAGTTTCCACTCCCATTCACCTTCTTTTGTCATCCTCTCTCGGGATTACAGCACACGGGTGCAGGGACTATGGGTTGCAGTCATTTAGCAGGGATCTCTTTTTTTTCAAGAATTGGAAGAAGACACTTCACTGTTCACCGAGTAGCACAAATGGCCTTTGCAGCTAATCCAAGTAGTATCATCATTTAATATTAATTAATGTGCTTGCACATGGAAAGGGAAAGGAACCTCTCGTGCAAGCACTTGAGTCATTGCTGACTCCTAGAGGGATGCCTGCTTTCGCTGATGTTTTCTTGGCAGACTTTGTAGTGGGGTGGTTTGCCATTGCCTTCCCCAGTCATGGTTACCTTTCCCCCAGCTAGCTGGGTACTCATTTTACCAACCTTGGAAGGATGGAAGGCTGAGTCGACCTGAGCCGGCTGCCTGAGAACCAGCTTCCGCTGGGATCGAACTCGGGCCACGGGGAGCGTTTCGGCTGCAGTAACTGCCGCTTACCATTGCGGTTAAAAATAGACATTCAACAAGTGGATCCCCACAACACAATGTTGCAGTGTTTCCCTGATGTGAGCATATTACCAAAGTCTGTAGCTGAGCAGGTTGAAGAAAAACAAAAGTTAGCACCGAAGCTCTTAACGGGTCTTTCTTGATGTGCACTTTAAAAATGCGGCAGGGTCTTGCTATTTACTGTTTTACTCTGTACAGCACCATGTACATTGATGGTGCTATATAAATAAATAATAATAATAATAAGTTTCTGAACATTTAAAAGTGCAAACAATAATGGAGCACGAGGCTTCTGCCTGCAACCGAGTGCTCGATTTCGCCTCAGAAGAGATCTGAGGGGACAGTTTAAGTAGATTGACCTTTGCTGCAATCCGAGAGGTACGGGGGATTTTTTTTCAACCTGGAATCCAATCCTGCCTCAACCTGACCTTTGACTTGCAATATTAACAGTGGTCTGGCCCAGGCCTAGTTATGCACCCTTGCTGAATGTGCAGTTGTTGTTGTTTATTCGTTCAGTCGTTTCCGACTCTTCGTGACTTCATGGACCAGCCCACACCAGAGCTTTCTGTTGGCTGTCGCCACCCCCAGCTTCCCCAAGGTCAAGTCTGTCACCTCCAGAATATCCTCCATCCATCTTGCCCTCGGTCGGCCCCTCTTCCTTTTGCCTTCCACTTTCCCTAGCATCAGCCTCTTCTCCAGGGTATCCTGTCTTCTCATTATGTGGCCAAAGTACTTCAGTTTTGCCTTTAATGCCATTCCCTCAAGTGAGCAGTCTGGCTTTATTTCCTGGAGTATGGACTGGTTGGATCTTCTTGCAGTCCAAGGCACTCTCAGGATTTTCCTCCAACACCACAGTTCAAAAGCATCCGTCTTCCTTCGCTCAGCCTTCCTTATGGTCCAGCTCTCGCAGCCATAGGTTACTACGGGGAATACCATTGCTTTAACTATGCGGATCTTTGTTGTCAGTGTGGTGTCTCTGCTCTTAACTATTTTATCAAGATTTGTCATTGCTCTCCTCCCAAGAAGTAAACGTCTTCTGATTTCCTGGCTGCAGTCAGCGTCTGCAGTAATCTTTGCACCCAGAAAAACAAAGTCTGTCACTGCCCCCACGTTTTCTCCCTCTATTTGCCAGTTATCAATCAAGCTAGTTGCCACAATCTTGGTTTTTTTGAGGTTTAACTGCAACCCGGCTTTTATTTAAGGAAATTTTAAAAATATTTAAGGTTACTTGAGTACTAGAAATTATATCAATAGCTGGAATGCATCTTTACAGCTGAGTCATTGTGAAATTGGTTTGGTAGGCCTTTGTGTTATAGGTATCACTCACTGAAAGAGTAGAATGCTTTGATCTGTTTATCAAAAGCGTAGCTCCTGTTTTCTTCCAGAGAATAAAGAATTAACTTGCTGTACCAAAACTTTTCATGTTTTTTCATTTGATGAGATAAATGGTTCATGAAAATCTCAAGCAAGTCATTGGTTACCACAGAACTATCTGGGAACTTTTAATGCCATTAAATATTTTGTGGCAATTTCAAAATGTTCTACCTTTAATAACAGGTGTAGGCAACTTGTGGCCCTAGAGACATTTTGGCCTACAACTCCAGTCATGCCTCATCATTGGCTATGCTGGCTAAGGCTGATGGGAGTTGTAGGCCAAAACATCTGGAAGGCCACAAGCTGGCCAACCCATTTTATAGCATATGCCTCTAGCATGTTATATCTCAATAATGGAATCTGCAACAAAATATTGCAGCATGCAGTGCTCCAGTTCAAGATACTCCATTTCTTTTCATTTCCCTCTTAAGTTTTCCATTCCCCGCCCCTCACAACAATTTGTCAGTATTCTGTGCTCACTAAGGATGTTCAGACCTCATTGGGGTATGTGAAGAAACTGACCTTTTGTGAGGTAAAAGTTTAACCATTATATTTTGTTTCAATGTCTGAAGAGGTTAAGCATACAAGAGAAAAATGAATGTGTTTTACTTGAGGAAAAATAATATGTTTTACTTAAGCCTGGGGAGAGAAATATTGTAAATATAATGTGCTGGTAGAATATAAGTTACTGTTACCATTAAACGATGACTATGAGACTAGTTTTCTGTTTTACTGTATATATGGGAAGGTTGGATCGAAATTGGTGCCATCTGATTGGAGAATAGCTAAATATTCTAAAGATGCTGATTGGTCCTAAGTTCAAACTGAGGTGGTGTGATGGGAATGTTGGCCACACCAAAGCTGATTGGCTGGAGGGTTCTGACTGGAGCAAAAATAAAGAGATGTTGAGAGGCATCTGGAGAGACTTTGCTTGGGGAAGATTACCTAGGCAGATTTTGCCTTACAGAGAGTCATCATGAGGTGGATTTCTTCCTGGTAGATGTCCTGGTAGATGTCATTCCTGGTAGATTTCTTCCTGAGAGTCTAGGGAGCTTGAGGAAGACATCCACCAGGAATAAGAGCAGCCGCAGGAAGCGGAAGTCAAACGTGTGAAAAAGATCTGCAGATGAGGACAGGAAAATTCCAGGAGCAGCCTTTGGAAGGAAATGCAGAAGCTGGAGTATCAGCTATTGGAGGTGGTCTGAAGATGGAACAGCTGCTGGACCAAACAGAAGACATCAGGAGAAGCCTGGTGAACATCCTTAAAGGTTGCATAATGCTTGAATACAAACATTCAGTCTTGCATTGTTCTGTAACTGATGTGGGAAAGTTCCATACCGTTGAGCACCAGTGGTCAGGAGGCCCCATATCCTTCATCTATTCTAATTTTCTAGGAACTATGTGCCAGCTTTCTAATAGTTCCCAGTTTGTACTAAATTTTCCCATTAGCTGTACCTGCCCGGACCCTAAGGTCATCCTCAGGGGTCCTTCTCCGTGAGCCACTGCCAAAGGAAGTGAGGCAGGTGGCTACCAGGAGGAGGGCCTTCTCTGCTGTGGCACCCCGGCTGTGGAATGAGCTCCCTAAGGAGGTTCACTTGGCACCTACATTATATGCTTTTAGACGCCAGGTGAAGACCTTTTTATTCTCCCAGCATTTTAACAATCTATAAATACATTTTAACATGGTGTTTTAAATTTGTAATTTTGCATTGCTGCTGTTTTTATCTGGTTGAGCTTTTATATTGTATTTTATATTATGGTTTTATACTGTTGTTTTATACTTTGAATGGTTTTAATTTTTGTGAACCGCCCAGAGAGCCCCGGCTATTGGGCGGTATAGAAATGTAATAAATAAATAAATAAATAAAAATAAATTAGCATTGGTAGTCCAGAGGAAAAATATGGTCAAAAGGATAAGAACCATCTTTGCAGCCACTGGCCAGAACTTCAAGTGTTGGTGGAGCTCCTCAATCTCTCTAAGTGCCTTGCACAGTTTAAACTCTTCCTTGCCATGGCCTTCTTCGGAGAACTCTGGGAATTGTAGTTTGCAATGGTGTCAAGAATTCCCTAAAGAGGTGGAACGTGCGGTGGTTACTGCAGACATGGAGAACAGCCTCCTGTGGAGAGTGATCCCTGTTCCGCTGTGCCATATAGACCTACTTATTTACTAGGTTGGCCATGTGTCCTACTTTACACAGGACTGCACTCTGTTTGAAGGTATACTCTGTTGGAAGAGCTGTCCAGTCCAAATCTAGTTCGAAGATAAAGAACCATAAGAAGGGACAGTGAGGAGGAGAGGCCTTGAAGTTGCCCACCAACTGTTAGCACCTGGGCAACAGACTGAGCAGACACACATGAGGTCATCTGGTCACAATATTCCCCACTATGGTGAGACATATTGTGTTTCTATTTAAATTATGTTAACTCTTTCCAAATTTGCATCTATACACATAAATTAGCACATGAAAAATTCTTGTAAATATTTGTCTACTTTTGGTGGAGTGATACGTTTTTTTCTTCTTTTTCACAATGTGCGAGTGGCCACCATGCCTGGATCTCTGCCATCACTCCTTGAGTCTTCATCATGTTCCTGGTGGCCTCTGATAAGATTTGTGTAGACTCATCACATGATGATTTCCATTTATTTATTTATTTATTTATTATTCTTGACAATCAAAATTCAGGCAAAGGTTGCAGGTACCAGAATGCTGTAATGGCACATATAAAGGTATCCGATCTTTTTTTTTTTTTATGAAGTAAAATAAATAAAAATGGTATCTTAAGATTGCTACAATCATGATAAGGCAGATGTCGGCAGATAGATCTTGAGATGTTTTAGACTTCAACTCCCAGAAGCCCCTGCTAGCATGGCCAATGGTCAGGAATGCTGGGAGTTGAAGTTCAAAAATCTGGGGAGCTACTTTCAGCTCACCCCTGTGATAAGGGACACCCTTTACATCTTGTATTTATGGGTCCTTGTTGTCATGTTTGCATAGCTTAGAGGAGCCTTCCCCAACCTGGTTCTCTCCAGATGTGTTGGACTGCAGTATAACCAATGGCCATGCTAGCTGCAAATGTTGTGAGTTATAGTCCAGCACATCTGGAGGGGGCAGCAGGTTGGAGAAGACTGGTTTAGAGTGTGGCTTGGTAGATGAGAGATTTTCCTCTCTTTACCTTCCATTGGGCCTGTATAGACAACACATTAAGCCATGGTTGGGCTGCTAACCCTTTTGCAGCAAATGGTTAGTGAGCATATTTAAACCATGGTTATGTAGCCACCATGGTTTGGAATGGTTCACACAACAGATTAAGCCATAATGTTTAACTCAAAATGCTTAACCATTGTGGTTCAGCGTGTCAACTGAACAGGGTCATTCAGTAGTAGTAGTAGTTTTGATAAAGGGTTAAAACAGAAGGCAGGTGAGCTAAGTAGTACCTGCAAATGTTTCGAACACTGCCAAGTTATAAGGGTGGGGAAATGTTGCCCTGCTCACCCGCTGCTGACTACTGCTGCCTTAAAGTAATAGAGCACGTATTAAGGAAAGGCCAGTTTGGAGGTATAAATTAATGAAAGGTTGTCCCTGTCATCTTCTGCTGGAATGCATGATTCAAACCTGGCTTTCTTTTATTTGTATTACTATGCTGTGCTGTGTAATATTTGTAATATTTATTTAAATAGTGAAGAGAACAGAAAATTTATGTGGCAGACTGTCTATAAATAGTGCTTATAAAAGGCTTCTCAGACCAACTTCGTACTCTCTCTCCACAACTGAATTTATAGTATGTCCATAAATCTTCACTGAAAAGTCATACATTGCAGCAGCAACAACAACAGCAAACAACCCCTTGTCGTTGTGAAATCGACTGGATGTGTTTTGACACCTGTCTTCAGGAGCTTTTCCCACTTGTGTCATGTGTGGCTCTGGTAGCCATCCTTGAATATTTGCAATTCCGTTTGAACTTTTGAACCTGTGTCGTCTCATCATTCACTTATCAGAATAAAATTTACATTCTTCCAGCAGCTATCTTCTCTGAAACAGTGGAGTGAAGCATTTTGCCCCTATCTGGATCCTAGCCACAAACTGTGGGAAGGGAACCGTGGTCTGTAATGTTAAAATGTGACAGCAGTGTCTTGTTGGTGCCCCCGTGTAGAGAGAACCCTTCAGTCACTGGGCCACTGCAAACCTACTGCTATGAAGATTCATGACATGGTGAGGACAGAAGGCTGCTTTGCATGGCGAGTTGCACCAGACAATGCATTGGCTGTGCAGAGGCTTGATTTAAAGCAATCACTGCATTCTCCCATACAAGCCTGCCTGGGTTTTAAGATCTTCCAGGGATACCCTTCTCTCAGTCCTGTCATCATCAGAGGCACATTTGGTGGGGATGCGAGAGAGGGCCTTCTTGGTGGCTGCTCCCAGGTTCTGGAACTCTGCTCAGGGAAGTTAGATTGGCTCCTTCTCTGCTGTCCTTCCACCATCAGGCATTGTTATTCAAGCAGGCCTTTGGCATGCTGAAGCAGGTTCTATTGGGTTGGGTGCTGTTTTTATTTCTGTTACTGTGTTTGTACGTTTAATTTATTTGTTTTTATTATTGGGTTAGCTAAATTTTAATCTTTGTTTTATTACTCTCAGCACCATTTTTTGATGGGAAAGTGGGCTATAAATCAAATAAACAAATAATAGCACTCCATGTGAATCACTGATGTCATGAGCCTAGACCTGTGCTGTACATCAGGAACAGTGCAGTACATCTGTAAAGTGCTGACCTAGTGGTCCCTGTGCCGTGCCGTCCCCCAATGGATCATCTACTTGTAAGGATGTTAATGTCCACATTTTTCTTCTTTACTGGTCAGTAGCAACCAGCTCTTACTAGCAAACTATCTCATCAGCCACTGCAGAAAGTGGGTGCTCATAATCCTCAGCCATAGAGAGATCCTTGAGTTCCAGGTGAGCTCTGGATCATACTGATCTTCCCACGGTGAGACCCACCTTTGCATGTTACATGAAGTACCAGGAATTAGAGTAGTGTTCACATTTTTTTAGGCCACCATATCTTACAATCTGGTAAAAGGCAAGCCCTATCTATTTTAAGTAATGTCTCCTAATGTGAAATGTTAGACAGGAATTGATTCAAAGTTGATTATCAATTCATTTAAAATATAGGTGGAATTTTAGGATGGTTTTAGACTGTTTTTAGATGTTTTAACAATGTATATTGTGTTCTTAATTCAGTTTTACGTATTTTGTATTTACTATTGTTCCCTCCTTGATCAAAATGGAGATGCGGGTAAGAAATTATTATTATTATTATTATTATTAATAATAATAATAATAATAATAATAATAATAATAATAATGGCAGAGTGAAGTATTTCACTGTTAAAGCTACATTGATGTTATATTGATTAGGTTTTTAATAATGATGTATTAAGGATTTTTTATGGCATATGACATCTTTAGAATGGTCTCTAATAAGGCTATATTATGCCCTAGGGACATCTTCAGTTGTATATATGACCTAACTATGAAATTCAGGATCTACCTAAGCTTACTGATGTGTGTTTATAAAATACAGTATTAAAACATTTTCTTCTTCTCTTCCTCCTCCTCCCTCTCCTCTTCCTCTCTCTCTCTCTCCTTGTCCTTTCTCTCCACTCCCCCAAATATCCTAAGTGTGGAAAATTCGCAGTCCTGGTAGATTTCCACGTTATGCCGCAAGACTCCAATGAATCCCCAGTGTGGTTTTCTGATCGTAAGAGAAAGGTAAGGCCAGGTCATTTGTACTTTAAAAGCATTTAAGGGAGGGTGGGGTGGGGTGGGGTGGAGGATTTCATTGGCTTATTCAGTTTGGGAATGTATTGCACATTTATGCCTAGCCATAATCGATTCTTCCCTGCAACTGTATCTCGGTGTCTTATCTCTATTTATACTGTTGGAGGTTTTTATTAATCTGTCAGTAGGAGGGCTATGCTATTTAGAATTGATCAACTAATTTCAGATTTTAAGATAATACCTGGGTGTGTGTTCATGATCTTATATATCAGCTTCAGCTGCATTTGTGGTGCAGCACACCTTATCACTGCTTACTTCTTTTTACCAATGTGGGTGATATATACAGTATTCTTACATATACAGTTCATAAATAAGTATACAAAACACTTTCTTCTTGCTGATACACTGCCTTAAACCCCTCCAAAAAAATCCAATGGTGCAGAAGCCTCCACCATATAGACAATAAAGAAAACAATAACAATAATAGAGTCCATTGTGTCAGCACTAAAGTCTCAATACCATGTTACCAAACAGCATATGGGGAAAATATTTTTGTAGTAGTACAGAATTTTATCCCCACACACATTCACAGTTCTAGGTGTCCGGTACAATTCCCGTTTCGAGGAGTCTTCATCAGTTGGACGCTTGTTCAAAGAAGGATCCGTGGCCGTATGTTTGGGGTGGAGCCCTCCAACATTGTCTTGTAGTTTTCATGTTTAGTTCAGCCACATAATGCTTCTTTATTGTCTGTATGGTGGAGGCTTCTGCACCGTTGGATTTTTTGGGAGGGTTTAAGGCAGTTTATCAGCAAGGAGAAAGTGTTTTGTATACTTATTTACGAACAGTATATGTAAGAATGCTGCATATATCACCCACATTTGTAATATATTGCGTCTATCTTATATTTCACATGTGAGTCTTTGTGGTTGAGTGCTCAGCACCCCAGTTGTGTTTTTGCTATTTCAACCACAGCCTCCTATTTTCTGTACTTCTTTTTACCACCATCCTTCCCAGTTGCAAGATGGTGTCTGTCTCACTGATTCCTCTGTATCACAGCTGTCCATAGAATGGCATGGGGCGGGGGCAAGAAGAACATTTGTCTTTTTAATTTTGTCTGTGGGAAGAAAAGGGATACTTATTTATAACAGACAGCATTTATGTCCCACCTTTGCATTTTAAAAAAATGACCAAGCAGCACCAATTATTATTGTAACCCCTAGTATTAACTGTCTAGATTTCTCTGTCTGCTTCCTTTCTCTTGGTTTTTTGCTCGTGTGCTTTTTTTTTTAAGAAAAAAAAAAAGGCGGGCGTGACGTCCTCTTCCTCCTAGGACGCTGCGTGTAGACAGAGGGGGAGATCTCGCGATAACCATATCTCGAGGTCCTCCATCACGCTAAACCAGGAAGGTCTAGCCATGGCCTGAGTCTCATTAATATAGGTGATCTAGGAAAAACAATAATGTACTTAAAAATACCTTCCATTGATTTCAAATTTGATTTCAAATCCAGTTTAGGATTGCAACGTGCATTTGTTTGTTTGTTTTCTTGTTTGCAAGAACACATATGCTTGCAAAGGACATGCTCTCTATTTGTGAGTTCATAAGTGATTTCTCAGACTTTGTAGAATATATTTAAATTTACCTGGAAAAAAATTCTCTTCCAGGAAGTCTGCATGCTGCTAAAAGATGCCGTCGATTCAAGAGTGAAACAGTATCTGATCGCTCGTAAACGACATGGCCAGTGGAAGGAAATGGAATATGCAGAAGCAAATCCTTTGTCTCTGAAAGGTGGGACTTGCTTGTAAAAATAAACACATTGATTTCATCATCTGTGGTTTTTATTTACTTAACCTTTTGAGTATTGAGTTGTCTCATTGCATAGCTTGCTGTCAATCAGGCAGAGTGCACACCTTGGAAAAAGCCAAGGCTTATGAGAGATGTCATTATTTTTGATACAATACATTGGCATGGATACACTTGATGGGTCAAGCCAGCATTAGGCTTCCTGCCTACTCAGGTGACATTGGCCAGACTTTTGTACCTCAATTTGAAGTAAAAAAGAAAAAGAAAGCTCTTATATACGTATGGCCACTTAAGAGTGGGTATGGTACCCTCCCTAAAAGGGGAAGGGATTAGGGGGAAAAGAAAGATGGATTAAGTCACTTATCTGTCTGTTTGCATGGTCCTTTATTAATTTGCTCCAGCCTCATAACTTTCTGAGGATGAAAACTCCTCCAGACACCATGAAGGGCAACTACGGGAAATTGGGTTATTTATTTATATATGATTACATTTATATCCTGCTTTTTTTTCTTCTTCTTGAAAGGAACCCAAAGTGCATTGCAAAGACCCAAGGCATCCTCTTCTCCATTTTATCCTCACACCAACCCTGTGAGGTAGGTTAGGCTGAGAGTATACAAAACACCAAGTGAGCTTCATGGCTGAGTCCCATTCCAACACTCTAAACACTACACCACGTTGGCTCTCACCCTGGCTGTTTGCTTGTTTAAGAAGAGCCAGTAGTATAGCATGAGTTGTATGGTGGAGAAATGGTTAGCTGGATTTAGCCCACAAGGTGCCAGTTGTCTGCAGCTATTCTAAAGCTTTTTAAATTAGATTCCAATTATTCTTGATATAAAAGCAAGATATTACATGTGGCTGTACTTCCAGCGCTCCTCTTCTCATGTTCTGGAACTCACGTTGTCCAAACTTATTTTTTTAAAAAGCAGCTTGGCAATCTCTTTATCCCCACACAAAGCTATCTGCATTCTGAGCCTCTACCCATACCATCAGGCAATGCCCATATGAATCTATGGGCAAGAAATAGGAACTTTTTGCTGGTGACCTCACATTTACAGAACTCCTTCTCTTTGGAGATACTGAATGATTAGATTCCTCCCTGTTGTCTTTTAGGTGGGCCCTAAAAAAATTCTTTTTAATCTCAGACTGCTTTTAATTGAGATGGTTGTTTGTTTACAGTTGTTCTTGATGGCCCTGTCTTTAAAGTATTATGGTTGAATGGCTGGCTGAATTAAGATGGAATGACATAATTTTATTGTTTTTTCTTCTTCTTACTACCCTGTTTTGTTTTGTTTTATATTTCTTAGTCTGCCTTGGGGAGATTATTGCATTCTGAAAGGTGACTTATACATTCCCTAAATGAATAAGTGTGTGTGTGTGTGTGTGTGAGTGTGTGAGTGTCATGGGCTCACAAAAGTATCCTGCAAAGAATAAAATGAGTTTAGGGAATATTTTGGTTTGATCAGGGCCTTAGCTAGACGTAGCAGGATGGAGTGGTGAAGATCTCACGATTTTTTCATTGCGAGATCTCCCCCTCAGTTCACACATGGCGTGCGATGACCTTAGACGGAGAGGTGTCGCACCCGCCATTTTGTTTTTGTTAAAGGGACAACAGCACACAAATGCTCGTGTGCAAAAGGTAAGTGATTTAAAAAAAAAATTTACTTTCCCCACTCCCCCCACCCCACCCCCGATGGGCTCAGAGCTCCTGACAAGCTCTGCGCCCCGTGTGCGGGTCCCGGCTCCTCACGAGGAATCGCAAGGAGCTGGGACAAACCGTGGCGCCCAGGCCTAAAGGGGAGGGCAAGATCCCGGGGCAAGGGAGAGATGATCTCTCCATGATCTCGGGATCCCCTGTGCATCATGTGGACGCACAGGGATGATCCCGGGGATAACCCCGGGATTTTGCCCCGTCTAGCTATGGCCCGGGTGGAGATAGAAAAGCCTCATTGACTTTCTATAGAATGTATAGAGATGGAAGATTTGCCCATGTCCATTGGGAGATCTTCAGAGACTAGGCATGGCATCACTTCCTCCTACTTTGTACCACAAATCCTGCATAAAAGTTAGTGGTGTTTCATTCTAGCATCCAGGTCGCAGGGGAGACACACTGCTTCTATTCATGGGAAGAGAGTATAAGAGGTGCGGAGGAGGCTGGGAAGAAGGTGCTGGGGGAATATTATATGAACAGTGCAATCCTATACATATCCACTCAAAATAAGTCCCGCTGAGATCAGTGAGGTTTATTCTCAGGTATAGGATTCTACATGTGTATAGGATTGCAGCAGGAATTGTAGACAGGCATGTGGAGTTATGTCTGCTTCGAAGAGCATGCTTCATTTATTGTTACATCATTCAACCCAGTTGAAAACAAGTCTTCAAGATGTGTGCAGCAGCTAAAAGTTAGGATATATTTTAATCCCTGCACATTAGTCTTTACTTCTGTGTTGTGGTCAACTATGATCTTTGAAAAGAAACCTTTCTGCATTTCTCACTTGGGCCTTAAAACTATCAAGGCTTTTACAATTAAGCATATGTGTGAATGTTTTCCAGCATCAGGACTTAAATAGCAAAAGATATGGCCTGACATGGTAAAAAGGGAGAGGAAGCATTTTATATAAAAAGGAAAAGAACTGTAAAACTGCCAGCACTGGAAAAGAGAACTGAAAAGGATGTGTGACTTCCTTACCTCTAAACTTTTGATTTGATGTTTAATAGCTCCAACTCTTCCATTTTCCGTGAGCAAGATTTAACTGCAAACAAATTGGACACAGGTGGAATAAGGTTTCATCATAGATTCATACGCATTTTCTAGAAGTAGATGAAACCCTATTCCACCTCTGTCCCATTTGTTTGCAAAATATAAAGCCACATCTTTTTGAATTATTTCTCAGCAAGCAGTGGGTTTTGATCTTTATAGTTCAGGCTGGAAAAATTCCAGGCACCTACCCTGGTCCTACACTGGAATGAAGACATGGGATACGGAGGTAATAAACGGCCACGATTTTATTGAAAATTGACTGAGATCTATGATGAGTAAAATATTCCCAAAGCAGAGCTCTAAAACTCAGTAGTGTTGACCGTCCTGCCTCTCTACCTTAATATGAATGAGATCACCCTAGGAGCTGATCTACGCTTTTCTTATGCCAGGGACACATAAGGACTTTTGCTCAACCCAGCTGGACAGCCTTAGTTGGAAGCAGGCTGCCAAAGCTTTAAGGTAGCTCCCTTCCCAACTCCTCTTGAACAGGCAGCTGTGAGAGGCAGTTGGGCAAGCATCCCTTCCCAATCAAGCAGGATGATCACTAGCCTCTTTTGTCCTCAATGCCCCCATAGCCCACACTGAACCTTCCAACTGTGGCCATCAACCTAAGCTAAAGGACAATGACTCATCCCTCAATATTCCTTGCAATGTAGAGTCAGTGAAAATCCTGAAGGTAGCCCTGACCAGTGACTGGTTAATCCTATGGTGCAGGATCCTGCGATGAGGGGAGGTGGGCAGGGGAGCTGGCCTTTTGAGGGAGGATGCCCTCTCCTTCTTAGTTGGCCTTTTGGCCCCAAAGCTGTTTGAATACCACATTTCACCCTGCAAGGGGTGGGGCAAATTTGAATGTCTGATTACCATCTTAAGGTCTTTAAAACTGGGTTAACAAGTCTGTTCACTTTTATGTCCAGACTTTAGTTCTCACAAATAGCAGATTAGATGGTAAACCTGTGTCTGGACTATACCACTTCAAAGAAAGAGAGTTGACAGGGCATTGGTGGTCTCTTCAGGAGCTGTTGACATGAACTCCTTGTCCTGGGTTTTTTTTCTTCCAGTATTCAAGTAGCCCCAGGGATGGAAGGAGCCCAGGCTAACCTAATGCTTCTTTGAGTCCATTGATAGTCCCTGCAGAACTTCCTAAATCTTTTTCAGTTCAAAAGTTTCAGGTTAGCCTGGTCCATCCCACTATGTTTCCAGTTTAAAAGTATTGACAACATGTATGTGGGAGGAACATGGAGGAGAAGTCATCTGATGAGGTTGGTTCAATAATTGGTCTAATTCAGCTGCTCCCAATCTGGTGCCACCATACGTTTTGAATTACAACTCCCAGAGTTCTTGACGATTAGCCATGCTGGCTGAGGGTGATGGGAGTTGAAGTTCAAAACATCTGGAGGGCACCAGGTTGGGAAAGACTGGATTAGCCCTGCAGCACCTTTTAATGTGCAATGCATGAAGCTGTTCTTGATGGACTTGGACTTGCTCACATCACATGCTTTCTTCTCTCTGTGGTCCTGTTTAGAAGATACCTAAACCATGGCTTTAACTATGATGAGGCCTTTTGCCTTATTCACCATGGTTAAAGCTATGGTTTAAGGTGTCTTCTGAACAGGGTCTGTGACACAATTCTACATGAGATTTCTTGAGTGTTTGACATCTTCTGAAATTTTTACAAGGACCCGCACATAGAATTCAAATGAAAGCACTTTTCCGTAGCTCCAAGCATGGTGTTGAAATATTGAGTGAAGAAAGATAATTAAGGGATTAGTTGTAATTAAAAGCACTGAAAATATAGAGTGCTATATTCTAGTAGTGGTAAATATTTATGTGCCTGTGTGGGCTAATACATTTTATGCTTAAAAGAAATTAGCCAGAATTGACAGTCAGGTTTTACTTCTTTCACTGTGCTTCTCATTTTTTTAAAAAAGTTGCTTTCAATGTTATCTACTTTTCCAACACTGAGAGATTTTCAGGTCTTTGCAGCATAGAAAAACAGCATTTTCAAATCATAATTGAGAAGCAAAGAACATGGTATTTGAGATCTAAAATAGCTGGGTTGTGAGGAGGAAAAATACATGTTTTAGAAAGGAGCAGGAGTGTCAGGTACAACAACATTTTGAGATCACTTAGGCCTGTCTTGTGGTTTTGGAGAAGACTGCTCGATTCAGTAACAGAGCTGTTCAGGTGCCAGATTTTGCTGGGAAGGGAACACCTGCCAGGCTACTCTAGATAACTCAGCAGCTCAGAGGCATTTTCCCAGGCTCCCAGGTGAATGGTCTTTAATAGCCGTGGGAGACAGCTTTCTACTGTTATACGCTGCACCACAGACTCTTACTGGATGCCTTATAGATGCTCAAGTCAACTTAATTGTTGTTTTTTTGGTAAACACGTGTTGCTGGGTAGCTTAACAGGGAAAGCTGACATGATACTTCCTCTGAGGCAGCCTTTTCCAGCTTCATGCCTTCCAGATGTGTGGCACTGCAACTCCCATCACTCTCAGCCAGCATGGCCATTGGCTGGGGATGATGGGAATTGAGGTCAAATATATCTTGAGGGTGTCAAGTTGGGAAAGGCTGCTCTGAGCCCCAGGACTATAAAGGTACACCAGGTTAAATTACTGTTTCCTTCAAACTACTTAATTTACGGTAAATTACCACCACTTACAACGTGGCGCTTAACCCATCGCATTATGGTTTCTGTTACATTGTATTTATTTTTTTAAAAAAGGATCTTGCTAATTTAATTATTTTTACGAGTTGCTACTGGAGGCCTCTCTCTTTCAGCCTGAATGTCATAATTGTGAACCATCAGCGTAGTTTTAAATGATACACAAACTGTCTCCCTTCCAGTATGAAATTGCAGTGATTGCTGCTCCTCCACCTCCCCCCATAGCTGCTCTGTGTATGGCCATTGTTTGACTCTCAAAATGCAACCTTGTATTGTATAGAGTCTTGGGGTGCCTTAAAGACTCAGACGCCCCATGTGGCACACACATTCGTGGCAGGCTGGAGCCTGCTTGGTCAAATATATCAAGGCCACAGTGCTTGAGCCACAGTCAATTGGTTGGTCCTCCTCTTCCCCAACGCAGCATCTCCATATGTGTTGAACTGTGACCCCCCGCATTTCTGACTATTGGCCATGCTGGCAGGTGCTGATACAGGTCGAAAACATCTGTATTGAAACGTCTGCCCTTGTCGGTTTGCATTGAGGGTCTTTCCAGTTAAAGCATGAAGCACACAGAAGATGGAGGGTGAGGCCATTGTTCAGCCACTGTCTAGTTTTCTAATCTCTAACCACAAGGGTGTGAACTGAGTGTTGAAGGCCTTTGTCTGTGGCCTGTCATCTCAGGGGCACTTTTCCAAGTGAAATTTGTATCATTTGAACGAGCTCCAACTCCCAGAGGAAACTTTTATTTTTATACAATGCAGGTCATACGTTTCCCTCTCAAGCTGAGGAGCTTATGCTTTATGGAAACTTTTAATAACTGGATCTCTGTGTTTTATTTTTAAACCCTCCTAGAGGTAGGGATCTGCAAACTTGTGCCAACTGATCGCAAAGGTGGCTGAAATGAGATAGATAATGCCAAGATGGAAGGAGGTTCTAAAAACGCTGAATTCACAGTTGAAAAATACAACTGTTATTGTAGTTGAAATTGTTTTTAATATTTTAAATAGTGGGTTTTAAAAAAAATAATATTTATATGTAAACCACTCAAGAGTTTTAAATGAATGATGGAACATAAGGAGAGCCATGCTGGGTCTGACCAAAGGCTTCTCTAGTCAAGGATTCTTTCCTAAAATGGCCAACCAGATGGCTATGAGAAGCCCACAAGCAGGACATAAGTGCAACAGCACCCTCCTGGTCATGTTCCTCAGTAACTGGTGCATGAAGGCATGTAGCCATAAGGACTAATAGCCATTGATCACTTTATCCTCCATGAATTTATCTGATCCCCTTTTAAACCCAAGTTGGTGGCCATCACTCCACTGTGCGGCAGCAAATTCCATCATTTAACTCTGCTGTGTGAAGAAGTACTTCATTTATCTGTCTTAAATTTCCAGCACTCCCGTTTCATTGGACCAATTGTAGAATTATATGAAAAGGAAGAAAGAGCATTATTAATCCCCCTCCTTTTCCCAATGCCTTAGTAAGGTGTAGTCTGTTCCTTGGGAAATGATAGTGAATTAATTTACAGTCGTCTCCTGTTTTGTTTTGTTTTTAATTCAAGCTGGCTTTGATGGCTAGGTTGGGCACAGAGTTTTCGCCTGTGTGGTGTGCATATGTGTGTTTTATCTACTTGGTGCATTTTAAATGCCTAGATTTTTGGTTTTTCGTTCAAATACATATCTTGATAACGTCTTTATTTACTGCATTTCTGTACCGCCCAATAGTTGAAGCTCTCTGGGCTGTTCACAAAAATTTAAATCATCTACTACAATTCAAGGTATAAAACAAACCACAATATAAAAAAGAAGCACAAGCAGAATAAAACCAAGCAGCAATGTAGAGAGTTATACAGATTTAAAATACACATTTAAAACAGCAGAGTTAAAAGACTAGGTGAAGTATTGAAATACTGGGAAAATAAAAAGGTCTTCACCTGGCACCGAAAAGAGTATAAGATAGGTTCCAGATGAACCACTCTAGGGAGCTCTTTTCACAGCCAGGGTGCCACAGCAGAGAAGGCCCTCCTCCTGGTAGCCACCTGCCTCACTTCCTTTGGCAGGGGCTCACGGAGAAGGACCCCTGAAGATGATCTTAGGCTCTGTGCAGGTACATATGGGAGGAGGCATTTCTTCATATAACCTGGCCCCAAGATAATCCTGTGGTACTTGTGTTGAAGTAGCAAGGTTTACATAACATGTCCTGCTTTTATGTTGCAGCCAGTGACTTTCACGTTACAGCCTACTTTGTCAGAAGAGGGGTCAATCTGCGATGTATTGGGGGACAGCAAAACAGTGGTAAGCTATCTTTGTTTGGTTTTGCATTTTGGAGGTAATGGGTGAAGGCAGAAGTTCATAGGAAGCTGCCTTATACCAAGTGATATACCTTATACTATATAAAATAATAATAATAATAATAATAATAATAATAATAATAATAATAATAATAATAATAATAATACTACCAGCCCTGTACTGTCGACATGAACTGGCAATGGTTCTCCAGGGTTTCGGGCAGGAGTTTTTCCAGCCCCACCTTGTGATGCCTGGGATTGAACCTAGACCTTCTGCACTGTGCTCTACTATGGCCCCTTTCTTTTCATAATGACCCTGCTCCAATGGACGAACAGAAAATATGTGGTGCAGAAGGATCTCTCCCTCACTGTTCCCCTGCTTGATCATGTGACTAGTGATGTCTTTTGCGGTGGTGATAGCTATGTAGAGGCAATCCCCCCCCTTGCAAACAGGTGGGTGGTACTGCTACCTAGTGCCCAGTTCCAGATGAACCACTCTAGGGAGCTCTTTTCACAGCCAGGGTGCCACAGCAGAGAAGGCCCTCCTCCTGGTAGCCACCTGCCTCACTTCCTTTGGCAGGGGCTCACGGAGAAGGACCCCTGAAGATGATCTTAGGCTCTGTGCAGGTACATATGGGAGGAGGCATTTCTTCATATAACCTGGCCCCAAGATAATCCTGTGGTACTTGTGTTGAAGTAGCAAGGTTTACATAACATGTCCTGCTTTTATGTTGCAGCCAGTGACTTTCACGTTACAGCCTACTTTGTCAGAAGAGGGGTCAATCTGCGATGTATTGGGGGACAGCAAAACAGTGGTAAGCTATCTTTGTTTGGTTTTGCATTTTGGAGGTAATGGGTGAAGGCAGAAGTTCATAGGAAGCTGCCTTATACCAAGTGATATACCTTATACTATATAAAATAATAATAATAATAATAATAATAATAATAATAATAATAATAATAATAATAATAATACTACCAGCCCTGTACTGTCGACATGAACTGGCAATGGTTCTCCAGGGTTTCGGGCAGGAGTTTTTCCAGCCCCACCTTGTGATGCCTGGGATTGAACCTAGACCTTCTGCACTGTGCTCTACTATGGCCCCTTTCTTTTCATAATGACCCTGCTCCAATGGACGAACAGAAAATATGTGGTGCAGAAGGATCTCTCCCTCACTGTTCCCCTGCTTGATCATGTGACTAGTGATGTCTTTTGCGGTGGTGATAGCTATGTAGAGGCAATCCCCCCCCTTGCAAACAGGTGGGTGGTACTGCTACCTAGTGCCCAGTTGGCCCTGGGACTGCAGAGCAGCAGATCAAGAGAACTCGGGCCTCTGGAATGTTGCATCCTCCTGCCTCCCAGGAAGAGCGTCCATGGCAAGAGCCTGGCCGGCATCCAGGAAGCTGCAGCTTGTGCAAAATGCAGCAGCCAGATTGATAACCAGAACTAGAAGGTTCAAACACATAAGACCGATTCTGTCCCGCTTGCATTGGCTGCCTATACGTTTCCAAGCCCAATTCAAGGTTCTGGTTTTAACCTATAAAGCCTTACATGGCTTGAGACCACAATACCTGACGGAACGCCTCTCCTGACATGAACCTACCCATTCACTACGCTCAACATCTAAGGTCCTCCTCTGAGTGCCTACTCTGAGGGAAGCTCAGAGGATGGCAACAAGGGAGAGGGCCTTTTCAGTGGTGGTCCCCCAATTATGGAATGATCTCCCCAACAAGGCTTGCCTGGCGCCAATATTATTATCTTTTCAGCACCAGGTTAAGATTTTTTTCTCTCAGGCAGTTAACAACATATGTTGTTGTTGTTTTTAACTGACCCCAGAATAGTTGTTTTAAATGGATATTGCTGTTTTTATGCTTTTGATGGTTTTAAATTTCTGTATATTTCTTTTTAATGTTCACTCTTTTTAACTTTTGTAAACCGCCCAGAGAGCTTCAGCTATGGGGCGGTATATAAATGTAATAAATAAATAAATAAATTGCCAAAGATGGAGCAGCTGCAGGGAGCTTGCTTCTCCCTTCTCTGACAGAGGGAACGCTCAGCTCCAATTTTCAGTTGTCCTAAGAGTGCAGAGCTGAAGGGGAAAGCATACTCTGGGGCCATCGATCTGTCAGGAGACTTGGGGCTGCTGGCTACTGATTCTTGCATAGTGGTGTGTGTATATTAGAATCTCCTGTAAGACATCTTGAGGACCAGCTAATCCAATGGTGGGACAGAAACCTTCTAAACAAATAAATGTGTCAATTTATTTTGGAACGGGGAAGATTCCCATGAATAACAGCAAGTGCTATCAGATCGGAACCCCCTGATTACACAAAACATAGCACGATTCTGTGCATCTGCTATCAGAAAAATTATGATAAATCAAGGATAGTAAACCTTTATAGAGGTACCATTACTATTACGTTTATGACATCTTGTGTTTCAGATACATGACTCTTGTTCCCCTGTCTTCGACTGGATTGCTTTCATGATAGTTTTAATTATAGTTAGTTATTTTAACCTGTCAGTTTAACCTCTCCCTGTTCTTAATTTGGCTTTCTTTTATAATTACTGTATCTTGCTTTTATAATTACTGTATTTCTAGCTACTTTTAATCTGCTGGTCTGTGACCATAATAAATTTGATTGATTGATTGATTGATTGATAGCAGCAAGTGCGCAACCCACTCTTTTGTGCAGGAATTTCTAGATCGGAGTCACAACATATTCCCAGTGCTAGAAGCATTATTGGTTGCACCTCTGTAGCACCCTGTTGTGTACTGAGGAACTGATTCAGAGGGGGCAGTCCACACCCAGAAGCATATGTGCTTCCATTTGCCAGGCCAACCTGCCTTGGATTTGGACAAGTATTCATGTTACGAGAGTTGTTTTGCTGAATCATATTCCCCAACTCGTTAATTTTGTTAATGTTTATTTTAAACTGTGGTCAGAGTAATTGGCTGGGCCATACCACATTTCTACAAGGAGGAGGCTCAGCATTTTATCTCTGGATTGTGAATCAGGAGATGTTGCCCTGTGAGTCAGGCCTATTGTCAAAGGGTACAAGCACATGCAAGAAACTTGCTTTCGTTCAGCCTGCCTCTGTCAAGCTGTGTCTAGGTGATGTCATTCGATCTGATCTCTTCTCATGTTTTCCCAAGCCACGGAGCTCTAGGAGGATGTGATATCAAGTCTTATTCTGCCAGAAATAACAAAGCACAAGATTTAGGCTGAAAACATACTCATGTCACGTTCATCTTTAACTGAATTTTAAAATCTTTTAGAAAATTTGTTCTATCTACTAGATAGGTAAACTTTGCTTTTCATAGAAGTGCTTAATGTTTAAATACATCCGTCTACTTCTATCTTTGTTTTTTGTTTTTTTAAAGAAGGGGTGGACAGAAGGTAGATATGTATCTACTGATAGATCTCTGAGTGATTTACGGCAGATCAGCAAGAATGCCTGACTCCCCATTATTTAATAATAGCAGCATCAGAATGACTTCTTCCCAAATGCTGCAGCTCAATGAAGAACACTTGGGATAATGGATGGATTTTTGTGTGCAAAGACTGTGAACTCTTGGGTTTCTAGTCCTCAAATCAAATCCCTCGGCTCAGAATTTCCCCCTCTCTCCTCCACCCCATGAATCTGTGCAAGACCATTGTCCCACTGTTGTGATAAAATGGAGTGGAGAAGGAGGATCATGTATGCCACCTTTGACTCCTTGGAGCCAAAGGTGGAATATAAATGTGTCAAGTAAATAAATAATAATTACAAAAACGACCACATTAACTGCATTCATAAAATTAACATCACGTCTAGTTTGGCCCTTAGAGTCCAGTTTTAATGGCATGTTTTACAATACGGATTAAAAAAATGATCAGGCATATATAAAGACAGTTCTGCAGAGTTTCCTTGAGACGATTTCTAGTCTAGTGGCTTCCTACACTCTAGGAAAGTGGGTTTGTTTTGCCTTATGCTTTTGTGTGTGGCAAACCCCTTCCGGTTTTGTCAGTTCCAGCTCTTGACTTCAGCATAGTTTGTTAGGGCTTGTGCAGGCAGAGTGCTCTTGCCTATCAAAGGAGGAGTGAATGAAGAAGGAAGTGTGGATGTACACTGAAAAAACAAAATGTAGGATGCTTGAAAACGTAATCAGGCAGTCTAGAGAGTGCCTCTAAACTTGTCATCATGGGGAAAAGAAATACATCCAAAGATACACATGTCTCTCCACGTTCTTATTTTACACAGAGTTGCGTGTGTTTCCGGAACGGTTTGTAATTTGTGTCACAAGACTTGAGTCCAGTCCATCTCCTCGGGTCAGTGAAAGTGTGGCACCGGTATGTATGAAACAGTATTAACAAATACCATATTTCACTGTGCACTGGTTAGAAACGTGGGTGGCTTTATATAGGCCTTTGCCATTCATAGATTCTTGGCATGTGCTTGGGATGGAAAATGTTACATAAATACTTGGGCCAAGATGTTTAAAACTTGGAGGCAAAAAATGTTCTTTGAATTCACAAGCTACACACACCCAGGCAGAGAAGATGATGAGAGCTTCTGGGAACCTGACCACTCGTGTAAATCTGATTGTTCCTTGAGGTGCAGAACAAGGGGACCTTACACCCTTATTTTCGAAACTGAATTATATCAGCTAATGTAAAATGCAAGTTTTGGCAGGGAGATCTCTTTTTCTGTTGTGTGTGTTTTTTAATGCTGGTTTTACTAGATTTGTTAGGATTGGACATGCTTGTGTGCTAGGCTGTGGCCATCCCACCGCTGGCTAACACCAAGCTCTCTAGCCTATACACTAACCACAGTCTCTTCTATTGACTTGGGCAATGAACTTTGCCACTTGGTTCTCCTAGCAGTCAAGCCAGGCACAGCAATGAAAGGCACTTCTGGAGTAGTTTTGTTGAGTGGTTTTGCTAAAATTCAACATTACAAGCCAATGTAATGTTGTTGTTGTTGTTGTTGTTATTCTGCCTTTTCCCCAATACTACAAATTAAAACATGTACAGTTAAAACAGATAGAAGTATACATTTTTTAAAAAAAAAAAATAAACATGCTATAATATCAAAACATTTAGTATGAGCGTTAGGGGTGGGGGAACGATTTATTTATTTATCTGGTTCTCCTGGGAATTCTATAAAACAATCATAATTTCCAAATCTAAATGGATCACTACTTTTGGAAGTTTAGATTGCCTAAATTGAAGGGTGTACAGGTTCTGCCACTTCCTACCATTGGAAGAAGTGTTACATTCAGGGAGCAGTTTTGCACAGATACCTTTTCCGCCATTCCCACACTTCCTTCATGGGGGTGGCAGAGTGGACTGCATCAACGTGGACTGCTCAGGGAAACAGTGAGCCCCAAATGACCGGTACAGTGGCGCTGTGGTGATTGTTAATGCTGAAAGAGCATTTGGGCATGCACTAAGAGCTACCCTGTAGTTCCTATGACTTGGCTTCATTTTGTACGATCCTAGCTCTGGTCAAATAAAAGCCTTCCTGTCTTCTAATACCTTCGACTCATACTGCCTAATATCATTTGGGCTATGTGAATACCTTGCACTCCTCAATAAAGCCTGCATTGTGGAGGAACTTGAGGGGGTTGTCTTGCCTCCACCTTAGAGACTGTGGAAGGCTGTGGCTGAGGAAAGGGCATGGAAGTTGTCCCCTCTCTCCTTGTTCCCTCTTGTCTGGGTTTATGCTCTTCATGAGCCTTATAGCTCTGACGTTGTATCCCCTTACCTGATTCCTGTTCTTTTTATTCCTTCCCTATTTTCACAAGTTTTCTTCTGTTTTCCCATGTCCCAAGGTTCCTCTTCCTGCCCTTGTTTTACACCATGCAATCCATCGATCGCATTTCCGTCCTTGCTGCGTTTTTAATATCCCTGTTGACCAAACCCTTCCAACACAGTCTCCTCTGTTCCTGCTCTTCTCGTGAAAACTTTGTCTCATTTGTTGTTTTTGCACAGCGCAACAACCTTCTTGTCTCCTTTCAAAAAGCTCAGGTGTTCATGCGTGGGGATCGTTTAACGCAGTGTTCAGAAAATGTTTGAGAACTCCTGCTCTAAAGCACGCAGGGGGCGGGCTGTCATTGAGTGGCCTACGGTCAGCCCTTGTCATCTCTACTTAAAAAGGTCTTCAGTAGCAGGGCTGGGAAAGGCCTTTGCCTGGAACCTTGAAAAGCTATTGCCAACAGAAGACTGGCTTGGATTATTTCCAGTGTTCTGATTTACTATAAGGCAGCTTTGTATTTCATAGGCAAAATTCTCTTCTTGTTTGTGTGAGTGTTGCCTATGGTGGATATATGTTGTCTTATGAATGCCTAGTCTAGAATTATTGATTTCCTTAGTACCATAAACATGTTATCTAAGAGCTACATCCGACAAGCATTTTATTGCACGCTCATTACTGGGCACTCACAAAGTTTGCTCAGGTCCCTCACATGACATCGTCTGCTTCCCAAGCGCCTTCCACCCCTTCTGGCCTTCTTTGCGTGACAAAAAACCCCCCTCATTAAGTCCGATGTTTTTTTAAACTTGGAATCGCTGCTCTCTCCTGCTCTGTGCAGGAGAAGCAGCGCCATTAGAACAGCGGACTCAATGGGCTTTGCGCTCGTTGTGTACTTCCTCTTCTTGAAAAGAGGGAGTAACTGAGGAACAAAAACACAGGCGGAGAAGCAAAGGTAGGGATGTGATGGAGCTTTATGACAGGGGAGAAGATCAACATTTCATGACTGAGATCCTTGACAGTAGAGGCAGTGGAGACTAGTGGCTCCTACATCAATGGGGCGGTGATTCCATGCTGGATGTCAGAGCCAGTCAGAGCTCCAAAGGAGTTATTTCCAAAATGGTTTCAGCACCTTGGATAGCTTTTAAGACTTCTGACTGGTTCTGACTGAAACGCAGAGCGGATTCACCGCCCCACTGACATAGCAGCCACCAGCGTCAGCTGAGTGAAGGCGCCAATGGCTCTTGTGATTTTGCACGAGAAGCATTTCATGGGCAGCAGGGGGTAGGGGACCATTTTTCTGTTGAAAGATGCATGTGCTGCCAGAGTATGGGGTAACTCCCTAAGGTATTTTCCAGGGAGTAGGAATGTAGGTGGTGTCCTAATCCTGCGGTCGAGGTCTGAATGCCTTGTATCTGTTGTTCATACCAGTCTGTCCCTGATGGCTAATGGCTGCAGTGTGCAAATGCAATTCTTCCATCTATTACAAGAGCGGCTCTATTTTTTTACCCATAGCTTTGGAATGGGAAACCACATGTGGCTTTTCGTACACTTGGATACATGTGTGTTCACACATCTTGGTGTTTTGTAGTAGGATTGGTTGCCTCCTGGTTTCTGCTTTCAGTTTGTGTCTCTTCAATAATTCTCTAGATTGTGAGAATCTGCCTTTTTTACACATTTTCTTGTTGGGCAGTCTGCTGATTTAAATAACTTTGTATGGTGATGTGGAGCGGTCTGACACTAAATACATGCACGCACACTCTCACATGAACATAAACCTGCTTGAACGTCTTTCGGTGGTCATTTTATCCTAATGCAAAATCATGTTTTTTAAAGATAAACGCACAAGAAGCTGGCAGGATTCCTTTAGAGAAATCTTGATCTGCCACCTTTCAGTGTAGATGGCACCTTCCATCCTCAATAGCATTGAGGATATTGTTTCATTTATTTAAAGATCAGGGTGGGTGAAACCAGGTCGATCTCAGAGTATTGAGAGAAAGTTAATACAGCGCATGCAAGAGAGAAGGAAGAAAGTTTGACAGGGGTGATGTAATATATATATGAAGCAATCGGATGCTGGAGGTAGAGGTGTCTTATTGTGCAGGGAGAAATGGAGATTAGTGATGACATATAATCATAGAATAGTAGAGTTTTAAGGGGCCTATAAGGGCATCGAGTCCAACCTCCTGCTCATTGCAGGAATCCACTCTAAAGCATACCTGTTAGATGGCTGTCCAGCTGCCTCTTGAACGCCTCTAGTGTGGGAGAGCCTACGACCTCCCTAGGTAACTGGTTCCATTGTTGTACTGCTCTAACAGTCAGGAAGTTTTTCCTGATGTCCAGCCGGAATCTGGCTTCCTGTAACTTGAGCCCATTATTCCGTGTCCTGCACTCTGGGAGGATTGAGAAGAGATCCTGGCCCTCCTCTGTGTGACAACCTTTTAAGAATTTGAAGAATGCTATCATGTCTCCCCTCAATCGTCTCTTCTCCAGGCTAAACTTGCCCAGTTCTTTCCGTCTTTTTTCATTGGGCTTTGTTCCAGACCCCTGATCATCCTCGTTGCCCTCCTCTGAACATGCTCCAGCTTGTCTGCGTCCTTCTTGAATTGTGGAGCCCAGAACTGGATGCAATACTCAAGATGAGGCCTAACTCATTAGTTAGCATGCCAGCACATATTCATCCATAAGCACATATGTGTCCAGCGAGGTATTTCAAGCAACTGGCTGGTGCACTCACTCTGGTGCACATCTATTTGCATATACAAAGATTTTTAAAAATTCAAAAGTGCCATAAGTGGATGCTGTCCAGAACACTCACATAGCCATCATGGACATACTTGGTGAAACAAACACTCTGACTGGCCAGTGATAGTAGAGGCTATCTGTTGCATATGTTAGGCAAGATGACATCTGCAAAGGCTATGCTGACCGTAAAGACCAACTTGCTTTCACCTGCTGGGGTACATAGTCAAAAGTATTTGAGTTTTTCTCTTCCCTGCTAGAGAACCAAATTGAACTCGAATCTTGCTATCGTCCTGCCATAGCCTTGAGTCTTTATAGAACCTGGCCTGTGGGATAGGCTGAAGGGCCTCTTTACACTGATGTCTCATTTCTGACGCACCAACATCAAATATAGGAAATAATAATTATGGCGTGATGCACCATAATGAATAGCGAAACCCAATAATAATAATAATAATTTAGTACTCGCCTCTCCCTCTAGATCGAGGTGGGGAACAACACCAAACACAATATAATACATAAAATTAGTTAAAAGAGCATATAAAACCAATACAATATTAAAATAACAATCACAGCATCTTAAAATTCTTAGGTTTAAAATTCATTTGGTAGGCCTGCCAGGACAGACTAGTCTTTACAGCTGTCTTAAACTCTGAGAGAGCTTTAAATCTCCTCCAGCAGGCCATTCCACAGTCTGTTTGTTCTATCCAGAAAACGAGAGGTTTGGATGAAAGTTTGACAAATGAATGGCAAAACCAAGGCAGACATCTGTGATGCAGCCCGTTATCTGAAACAAGCAGTAAGGATTCTCTTATTTTGGATGTCAAGGACACTGTTCTTTACGGTAGCATCCTCATGCACAGCTTTTATATCATTCCAGCATGGAGGTATATTTGATGATGATTGCTATTCTTGTGTTGAAAGCAGTAGATAATAGTGTGCTGAACTCATGCCTATGTGTGTGATACAGAGAGCTGTTTGTTCTCAGTGGTAGCTGGAAATTATATCTCAGAGAAGTCTGCATCTTAGGTTTTCCACTCCTACTAGACAATGCTGACATTGCACTAGCCTCCATTATGAGATATCTTCTCTACTCACACCAGAGGTAGAGCAGCAAAATCAAATAGTAAAGCTTTTCTTGGAGTGAACCACTTCCAGCGGTAGGTATGGGTGTTGCTTGTTTGACTGCTCCTCTCACTTTCGTAAATAAATGCCCAAACTCTGCACATTCCAAAGTAGTATCCAGGGGCAGGGGAGGGCATTCAGACCAGCTGACTTCATGATGTGGTATTTTTCATTGTTCAGGAAGTTTTACCATTGGGAATCATTCAAATAAGCAGCTCCCTCGCTTGCAGCCTGTAATGGTACAATCCAGGAAAAGTTTTACCACTTCATTTTGCTTAATGTGGCTCTTGAAATAGCAATACATCTGGGGGAAGTTTTATTTATTTATTTATTTATTTATTACATTTTTATACCGCCCAATAGCCGAAGCTCTCTGGGCTGTTCACAAATTAAAACCATGAAGAGCATAATAAAACAACCAACAGTCTAAAAACACAAATACAAACTACAATATAAAAAGCACAACCAGGATAAAACCACACAGCAGAAATGTATATAGGTTAAAATACGGAATTAAAACAGCAAAGTTTAAATTTAAGTTAAATGAGGTGTTAAAATACTGAGAAAATAAAAAGTTGAAATTGACCATGCATAAAATGATATTGTATAGCATTGTGATGTGCAAATAAAGATGACAAATATTTTGGAAATAATTGCACACCGAAAATTTAGCTGAGACACTCAAGGTATGAAAATAAAGCTGAAAATGTCTTCAGCTTTCCCAAGAAAGCTGTTCTGTACGGGCCAGGGTTGAAATAATGATGGTAGACTGGGAGAACAAGGAAGCCTGAATGCAGCAAAGGCACTTTGGGGGCACCACACCCAGACTTGGGTTAGGAAGTAACTTCTGAGAAAGTAATGATACATTTTCTCTGTCTGGAACCATGATTGATGGTTGTCAGTTCCTAAGGCAGGAGTAATTATGCAATGGTGTGTTCTGATTCAGTTCTTGGAGGGTGGGCCATGAAAAAGAAACCTGTCTTTTTGTTACCCAGTTTACAAGGATTAGTGGTAGATTCCATATAAAGTTAACTTTGCTCAAATTAGCACCAAAGTTCCTGTTTGTTGTTCAAAGATGCCAAGATAGTGAGGAGAGAAAAATAATCCCCATGAAATCAGGTTGTGTTACATATTTCTAGTGTTTGATTCAGTATTAACTGTGTAGCTTGAAACTAGAAGCATGTATGTTTAGGTTTACTAAAATAATTTATCTCCCCTTCCCTGCCAACTGCTTTCATTACCACCATTTTACAATTCATGCTGCAAAACTTGAATCTCTATTTTGCTTTCCAGTCATTGGTTACATATTTTTGTTGCATATTGGAAATATTATTGTATAGCTGTGATTTGCAAACTAACCAGAAGGATCTTTCTTCTTCCTTCTGTAACTGTGAAAGCGTTATATAAAACTATATTGAGTAATCTTAATGTCAAGCATAACATGATAGGAAGTGCTAAAACGATTAGAGCTTCATGAACATTTGCCATGTTCCTACAGGATCTCTTCCCCAAAATAACACACTTGAAAGAGAAAAAAAGGATCATTCAAAACAAGGTTGTTTTATTTCTTTAGAAGTGGTCTTACATTGCAGCTCATATGATTAATGTTTGTTTGTTTATATAGCTCCATCAATGTACATTGAAGTGTAGGCATGAGTCAGGTTCTTTTTCTTTGAAGGTGTTAATTAAATACATATTTGCACAAAGAACATTAATAGAGCTTCTGCATTCTAGAAGTACATTCACACATATTTCTGACCACCCAAAGCCTCATCACATCTCCAGTCTGGATGGTGTTATAATACAAGCTGTTGTTCTACTTTCAAGAGACATTTGACCTGGTACACATATAATGTCAAATTGTGGCTTATTTTACCCATGAATTGGTGTGCGATTTGCTGTTGGGTTAACTCTAGGTTGTTTAGCTCCTAAATAATCCAGGGTCTCCGGGTTCAGACATCATGTTAACAACCTATGAATGGGGTGATTGTTAATTGAAAATGAAAGTAAAGAGCACACCAGAGGCAGCGGGCTCACTCATCACTTCTGCCCAACAATCCATGGTTTAAAGAATAAGGCTTATATTCTTATGTTGAATACCATTAAATCTAGCATAAAGTTACAAGATTTGTGGGGGTTGATTCTGAAGATATTCTTAATTCCTCTGGTTCATTCTTTATCATAGCCTTTCACAAACTGTGTATTGGACTGCAGCTTCCTTCAGCCTCACCTATGCAACACACCTGGAGGGTACGACCTAGAAGGGTGCCTCATCCCACTCTTCTCTGAAAGGAGAAGATTAAGTTTATAGAGGAACTTAGCACGTACTCCAGCCCTATGCTTTCAGGGCTAAACTAGATGTGACAGGACCACCATGTTTGTTTAATCATGGGTCTGTCCTGTTTGTCTATAAAGTGGGAAGAGGAGAATATTTTTTTACATCCAAGGGGGAGAATGGATGAAGGGAGTTGAGCCCCTTCTTGCCTTACCTCCCTGTGAGATGTGTCACTTCAGGTACTTTTCTCCCAGTTCAGGTTACTTGTGTGGTGGAGTAAAAGTTTCCTTTTACTGGAAGAAACTTGCCTCAGAACCAGTGTGGTGTAGTGGCTAAGGTGTTGGACTGGGAGTTGGGAGATCCGAGTTCTAGTCCCCACTCGGCCATGGAAACCCGTCAATGGTTGGGCCAGTCAAAAACTCTCAGCCCAACCCACCTCACAGAGTTGTGGTTGTGAGGATAAAATGGAGAGGAGGAGGATTATGTACGCCACCTTGGATTCCTTGGAGGAAAAAAGGCGGGATATAAATGAATGAATGGAATGAATGAATGAATGAATGAAACACTATGGTGAGGTAAGGTGGAGGAGGGATCAGCTCCCAACGCTCATGCTCTCCTTTTGTTATAAATAATTACATTCTCTTCCCCCACCGTGTTACATGTGAACAAGGAAGACACATGAACAGCCCATGTGTTTGGCCCTGTGATAGCCACTTTGATCCTCTGCCAAATGGAGAGAGGAAGGAAACTTTCAAGGTTTGCAGGGGGGAATATTATTTATTTAAAGCCCAACTTGTTTCAAACAGTTACTCTTCCTTGGGGGAACTATAAATCCAAACAGTGTAAAACTATGATAGAAATATTTGTGCAAGCTTAGCGCTTAAACTTGAGACACTCTCACAATTTTTGTCAACAAAACCATGGAAAGGGATAGCCAAATTATTTATAATTTTAAGATTCCAATGTGATCTTTAAATAATTAAAATCTTAAAGACATAAAATTTTTTTTTAAAAAATAAATCTTTCCCTCATTCAATATAAACAATGTTCTAAAACTGAGAAAAGAAGGCTCGATAATGGAACATAAATAAATGATCCAAAATGAATAAACAAGGAAACATCAATTACAAAAGAAATGTCCTCAGTTATATAATCTTCAAAATTACAGGCCTTAAACCTTTACTTGAAACTCATTAAAACTAAACTAAACTCTTGAACAGTAATTTTCAACCTGATAACCTGGCAACCGCACCGATTTTAAGGGAAGCAATCTTGTTTTTAAGGGAAGCAAGCAACCGCAATGAACCTCTGCCTCATGCTACCTGAGCAATGACTGAGATACAAGTATGAAAGAGAAGATTTGTCTTGATTGAAAATGGGCTCCTAGGTTGATTGCAATGCTTACCTAAGGCTAGTTGATACTGGTATTGGAGCAGCAATAATCTACCTATAAATGGCAAGATCCAATATATGTACCATTGACCTTTGAAGTCATCTACAGTTCAATACAGTTTCACTTATTGAAACAGTCATCTAAAGTTGAAGTCATCTAGCCTTCTGCGAGCCTTCTGCGTGTTACCATACAGTAATTAAGGGCTTTATCACACCAGCGTTATATTGTGCAATCACTGCGAATTGCGTGCAAAGGACTCCGAAGTTTTCCAGCTTATACTCTGCTTTTATTGTGAAGTACTCCCATGCATCCTGTTTTAACTGTGCTTTAAAGGCAAAAGCCTCGCTGTATTTTGCTACTAGTTTTCGAGCGTATCATTTGTTGTTTTCCGAGTGGCCACTGGGGTGCAGGAACAGGATTTGAAGAAAAATTAAACAAATGCTTACATCTGCGTAAGCTTTAAAGATAAAGACATCAAAATTGGCACAGTAATAGATATTAAGGAGAGCTGTAAGCATACCAAATTTGAATCAGATTGGGTCATCCATTGATTTTTTTATGATTTTTTTACATTTCCCCCCTTAAACCCATTTCCTGGTATACAAAGGATCTAGCCGCCCGGTAGCAACAACGGTGACAGCTTAGCGTTGTAGGGGATAATTCGAGGGAAACAGGTACGTGGGATGAAGCTCTAAACCAACAAGCCACTTCTGTTGCTATTTTTGGATTTACCCTGGTAAAATAAGGATGTATCTAGAAACACTTTTTCAGCTATGTACCCTGAGTTCTTAAATATTTGTAACGTTTTTCCCAGCAGGAGAGGAGGGTCATCCCTTTAGTGAGAACTAGTGGGTGGGTGTAAAAGGCATGTTGTGATTTTGTGAAAATAGGCACAGTGAGAGAGTTGCAGACACGACTTACAACCTATCACTCTGAAGACAGGAAAGGTTTAACTACTCTCAGTGAACTTTAAGGCTGGAACTGCACATTATGTCGTTGTATACAACTTGCTGGTTATGGTGATGTAGGAGTTATTTCCAAGGGAGAATTAGAAGGAGTGCTTATAGATTCCCATATTACTATTTTCCACCCACCCCACCCCAAAAAACTGGGCATATTCTAGTCTCGGAGCTTGCTAGTAAGTAGAGGAAAAGGCTGCCAAGTCTCCCCTGCAAATGCCCTGGTACATTAATGTTGCACTTGTGTTTCACATGTCTGCAAAGAACTTTGGTCAGTATTGGTCTATCTGTGCCCTCATCTTTGACCAAACAACGAAAGGGGCTTTTAAAATTACTAAACCAGAAATAAGAAGGTTTCGCTCTCAACCTTTCCCTAATCCATACCTGCTTGAAAGTCGGAATATGTCTGAATGAAGGGGACAGTTAGAAAAATATAAGAGCACAACAAGTGAATAACTAGAAAGAAATAAAACTCCAATGCCAGTTTATGGCTTGAATTTCCCTTGCATTTCATTAAGAGAGTGTTGTCTGGACCAACAAAGAAGAAAAAAAGAAGACCGGCCTTTGCCCCTTTTTGTATTATCAGTGAATAATAGTTCCCATTCTCTGCAAATATTGCCTCTGAATCCACTATCTATAGTCATGTGACATCATGTGCAATCAGAAGTAATTCATGCCGCAATTGACATCTTAACCTTGGAGTAATCATATAAAGTGTATATTTCATATAGCTCAAAGCCTATAAATGCAGCATTTGTTTCCATATAGCCACCAATTCTTTTTCTTTGACAAGGCAAGGATTATACTTTATTTCTTAGTAAAGTCAAAGCAAGTAAATTCATATCTGGTCATTAAACTAGCTTATTTCAGAAAACAGTGAAAACTGGGGTTTTATTTTTGTTTTTCAGTACATCTGCACACCTTGAAAGATGCATTCTATGCTGGACAGGTGCTGGCAAAATAAAAATGCATCACTTCAGTAACACTGTATAGACATTTACGTTTTACTCTATATAAAGGTAGCAAACATTTGTTCCCATGGTACCATCCATTGCCTGACTATCATTTTCTTATTTGGATATTCAACACCTGCCAGTTGTCCAAATTCAGACATTTTAAAAGTCATAGCTGGTGAAGTATAGCAAGGTGTCCTTAACGGATAGTGTGCTTTTTATGTACCAGGTAAAATTACCTGGGAGCAAATTGTGTTGAACAAGTAGATCCTGCCAGTTCAATGTAGTTTGCTTCCAGTTCATTTTCCCTTACCTTATGCTTGCTGCTTGTTCACCAAGCCCCAGTGGGGTTCCTTCCTTCCTTCCTTCCTTCCTTCCTTCCTTCCTTCCTTCCTTCCTTCCTTCCATTCATCTTTCCCCTCTTCTTGTTACCCTCCCAAATATAGTTGTGGAATAAATCAGTTCCATGCGCTGCATAGTGCTTTACAAGCTGTTAGTGGTAACTATAAAACATGTTTTTAGGACTGTAAGTTTGTTTTGATCAGGAGAGGAGGCTTGTCCCTGTGATAGACATTTACAGAAGCATTACAAAAAAACCTACAAAATCCTTTGTTCAAAAATTATTATTATTATTATTATTATTTATTTATTTATTTATATAGCACCATCAGTGTACATGGTGCTGTACAGAGTAAAACAGTAAATAGCAAGACCCTGCCGCATAGGCTTACAATCTAATAAAATCATAGTAAAACAATAAGGAGGGGAAGAGAATGCAAACAGGTACAGGGTAGGGTAAGCAGGCACAGGGTAGGGTAAAACTGACAGTAGAAAGTAACAGTAGAAGTCTGCACAACATCAAGTTTTAAAAGCTTTAGGAAAAAGAAAAGTTTTTAGTTGAGCTTTAAAAGCTGCGGTTGAACTTGTAGTTCTCAAATGTTCTGGAAGAGCGTTCCAGGCGTAAGGGGCAGCAGAAGAGAATGGACGAAGCCGAGCAAGGGAAGTAGAGGCCCTTGGGCAGGCGAGAAACATGGCATCAGAGGAGCGAAGAGCACGAGCGGGGCAAAAAGAACAAGTATTCACTTATTGAAAACCCCCAAATGTTTCTGGCCTAATGAAGTACAAACTTGATCCTCTATGAAAATCTTCTGCACATTGGTATTAGGATTTCAAGCTTTACTTTAAAATACAGAGGAAGAATTTGGAGGGAGGGAGGGAGGAAACATACATGAGAGTTCAGTTTGTAAAGGAAGAGACTTGCGCTGGTGTTCACACTGACTAGTCTTAAGGTCTGAAAATGCATCTTGTTAATTTCAGCTGTACCAGCTAAAGTCTCAGGCAAAGTTTAGAGTAGGGACAGATGAGAAATTTGTTGGGTTCCCATTTAATTACCCAGGAATTTGTGGTCAGAAATCCATACATTTCTGAGTTTACATTTTGCCAAAAACAACAACAACCATGACCAAACAAACCAGAATTCGGCAACATGTACACATTTGAAAAATGTGACAGGAAAATCGTGTGCATTTCCAAAATGCTTTAGTCCATGGGTGCATGTGTACAAAACTGCATAGATTTGAAAAATGCACACAAAAATACAAATTTCTGTGCAGGAAAAGCTTGCCCAGAACCAGGACAGGAGGCTTCCAGTGGAGAACTGAAAACATGAATGAGATCAAGCTTAACAGATTCACCAATCCCATGTCTAGAGCTGAGTGGGAGGCAGATTGTGTGATTAATCATTTTTAATTCCCATGTGAATCCCTTCTTTGAAGGCTGTGTGCTTGTGTTAGAAATGCAGCAAGGTGCAGGCATGAGGAGGCAAGAGGCATCACTTGTCAGTGACATCATGGACACTTTCCAATAGGTGCCCGTGCCACTTGTACAGTCACTTTCTGGGCATCACCTCAAGTTAAGGGAAGCACCCTGCAAATTGCGAATAGAATAACATCTTTCCAGCAATATCAAGCATTTGAGTGCTAAGCAAATTGAGAATGTTTAAAAGTGAAGCATTTTCTTGAGGAACTATGGATCCAGTGGAACATTTCTTGCATCATCAAAAGACAATCTGGAAATGCCTCTCTTTTCTTTCTTGATGGCCCACGTCATCCATGTGGTAAGATGGAGGATCTGAAAACCTGGAGGCTTAGAATGCATGTTGCCTAATGTTTTAGTCCTTTCCCATCACTTTTTCAAAGAATAATGCCACTGTTTGGTGGTCGGCTTTTTTGGCATTTTAAACAGAAGAATCACCCTGCTAGAACAGCCCACATGTCTGCTGCCTAGCATCCTGCTTCCAACAGTGGTCAGCCAGACACTCCTGGGGAAACCCACAGGAAGGGCAGGCAGAAAGTGGCCCTCCTCCACTGTCTGCCCAGCAACTTGTGATGAGAAAGATTGCCTCTAAACCAGTTCCATGTACTTGTTGTGGTTTATTGCTGTTTATAGAGCTATCCTCCACGAATGTGTCTAATCCCATTTTTAAAGCCATCTAAGCTAGTGGTCTCTGGTATATCTTGCAGCAGTGAGTTCCATGAATTGATTATGTGCTGTGTGTAGAAGTGGTCTGTCCTGTCTATCCTGCCAGCCAATTCCTTCAAGTGACCCTGAACTCCAGTGTTATGAGAAAGGGAGATAATAATAATAATAATAATAATAATAATAATAATAATAATAATAATAATAATAGTTTCCACTTCATTCATACCATGCATTTTTTTAAACAGGCTACACAGCCTTCTCTGACCTGGTGATCTCTAAATATTTTGCACGAAAACTCCCAGCATTTCTGACCATTGACCAGTAGGGGCTGGTGACTCCGATGACAGTGGGGTGGTGAATCCACTTCAGGTTTCCTTCAAAACCAGTCAGAACTCTAACGGAGCTATCCAAGGTGATTCGCCACCCCACTGTCATCAGAGCCAGCCTCCACTGGTCAATGGTTATACTCGCTGAAGCAAATGGGAGTTGAAGTCTAAAACATCTAAAGGTCACCAGGTTGGGGAAAGCTGTGGTAGCAGGGTTTTTTTAAACAAAAAACAAAAAAAAGTATGGTAGGAACGAAGTGGAAACATTTTTTTTTTTTTTGGTCTCCCTCTCTCATAACTAAACTCCACAAACTTTTCCCCACGTAGAGAATCTGCTCGTCATCCCTTGGGTTGTCCTTTTCCGGGCCTTCCTCTGCCATAATAACATTGCTCATATAATGCCTGGCTCTGCAGTCCTTTTCATGTCTGTCATATTTTTCTTTCTCTTATTGACTAAAAAGAATTTGGGATTTCTGAACAGGACGAGAACAGATTTAATCTGTTCTTTTTCTTCCACAAGCCTTGGCATTCCCACAGGAAATAAACAACACTCTTCTCAAAACAAGCTCTACTTTTTTCTTCTCTTTCCCTCCCCCACTCCCCCGGTGCCTTAATTAACAAATTGTTAATGCGAGTATCCTCATTAATACTACAGTGGCCATACGGGTATCTGAAGTGTCCACCCTTCCTAACAACCCTTTTCCTCCTCTGTTGTGGAGTTACTCTAGCCTCAGGCAATTTACATCCCTCCTAAAAGCATGAGGCTCTCTGGTTCCCACAGAGTTGTTCAAAGGATGACTCATATTCCTTATGCTAATTGTTCAGTTCTCAAAATATAGCACTTATAGGGTGTGGCTCCAAGGGGAAAATCTACTGTACTTATAGGGCATGTTGAGAAGTGTTTCTCATATACATCATTTTCTCCTTTTTTTCCCCCCTTCTTTTTTTCCCCAGAGCTTTAACCCTTTTCTGTCTCTTCTTTATGGGCAGATCTTTTAAAGCAGAATAGTTTTGTGACACAGCAACTAGCGTCAAAGCAGGTGAATCTATATTATATACACCATCTATTACAGCTTTGCTCAAACTGGTGCCTTTCCGGATGTGTTGGGATTGCAGTTTCCATCATCTCTGGCTTGTACTCTCATTTCCCATGCTGGCTGGCTGGGGATAATGGAAGTTGTAGTCCAACACATCTGGAAAAGCACAAGATTGGGGAAGGCTGATCTGGTCTGCTCAAGACACTTACGTCACCAAGAGACAGGGAAATGTGACATGGGAGACCTGTGGAGAGTTTTTGTTCTTAATTTAGTGAGAGGGAGCACCTTCAAATTTTGGTCAGAGCAGTGCTGGAAGAGAAGTATTTTTTTTTATATTGTAAGCCTGTGGGCAGGGACTGCCAAGAAATATTTTTGTAAGCCGCCGTGAGAGCCTTTTTTGGCTGAATGCTTAAATAAATAAAAATATTTAACCCCTTTCCTGCAGGCTGTTTTTTACCTGATCCAAAGCACTTTTCTCTGCACAGGGGAAAAGGCAAATGGATGCAACATCTTTTCCCTCATCAAGTAGTCAAGCAGCTGGGGTGACATGGGGTGGGGTAGCAATTTTGATCAGGAAAATGGATCGAGGGAAAGGGTTAAGCACCTCCCCAGCCTCCACACAGTTGTCACCAAATTTAGAGGGGACACACACACACACAGCTGCATTAAAGTCATAAAAAGGAAAGCCACTCAGATGTGCCTCGCGTGTGTCCTGTCTAGTTTAGCCTATATTACCAGAATTTGTTTTTTGACTGAACAGCAATTTGGTTTTCAGAAGCCTAGTTCTCACTGAGGGGGTAACCCTGTATCAGAAGTGGGGGCTCACATTACTGAATGCTCCTCCACACTGAAAACTTGGTGGCGGGGAGAAGACTAGGGTAGAACCCTTCTCCTTAACATATTCGTTTCTTATGGCCTGTTCAGACGACATGCTCCGCCATGGTTAGGCCACTAATCCTTTTACAGCAAATGGTTAGTGAAATATGATTATGTAGCCACCACGGTTAGGAATGGTTCACACGCAGGACCGGTGCTTCCATAGAGGCCAGTTAGGCGGCAACCTAGAGCGCCAAGGTAAGCGCCCCCGGAAGTCACCCTCCCAGCCTTCCGCCCTGCTCCCCAGCGTCCCTGGCTTGGCTTCAGCTGGGCGGCTGCCCAGCAGCTGAAGCCAACCCGGGACACTGGGGGGCGGGGACGGGCGGCTCCACGTTCTGATATCCGGCACGCGCCGGACGTCAGAACGTGGAGCCATCTAACTGCCCTCCCCCAGCTTCCCGGCTTGGTTTCGCCTGGGGGCTCCCAGCCAAAGACAAGCTGGGACGTTGGGGGGGTGGGGGGTGGCGAATGGACAGAATTGGAGCTGCCCGCCCACCCCACCACAACGTCCCACCAAGCCAGGAGGACTTCGGCCGAGGGACAGGTAACCTGTCTCCGCCTACCTGGGGTGGGGGGCGGGGATACGGTGGGGTGTGTGTGAAAGCAGCTCACCTTGCCTAGGGCACAAAAAAGCCTAGCACCGGCCCTGTTCACATGACACGCTAAGCTGTAATGTTTACCTCAAATGCTTAACCACCGTGGCTTAACAATGTGGTCACAGTGTGGGGATTTATTTATTTATGGTATAATGTTCAATCGTGTGAGCCAGCCTTCCCCTACACTCAGGAGTGGTACAATCTAGGCACAAACAGCCCAAGTAAGTGAAAAACAGACCAGGGCCGGATCTACACTACTGTTTTAAAGCGCTTTATAACAGTTATAAAGCGCTTTAACTGCTTTAAAGCAATAGTGTAGATCCGGCCCAGCATTCTATAGGTTTCAAAAGTGATTTGCCATGTGACATAGCTGCTGCTTGAGAAACACAAGTCCACCCTCCTCACACCAAATATGTGGACCTAGCTGCATAGTTATTTGGATCCTTGGAATGCTTTTTTATCTACCGACAAACATTTAGAATACGTCCTTGGTATGGAAAGGTCATACTTTCTACACCCATTGAAGTGTTGCCATCGCGTTTTTGTTTTTGCGTTGAGATCCAGGAGTGTACTTCAGTTTTGTCATCTTGGGGCACACTCAGATCTGTTTAACAATAGCAAGGGCAGTGAGAAAATAGATTACACTTCGGATTGTTCAGTCCTTAAAATGTTCAGGGCGGGAAGGGGCGTTGAGCAGCATTTTCTAGGTTGTGGGAGGGTAACATTTACAGGGGCATTTGGAGGTGAGGAGGTGCATTAATTAAGCCCTATCCTGGTAAATACTGCTGCACCGTGAAGTCTGTTTAATAATAACTCACAAAGCTTGCTGCTGTCTGCTACACAGGCTCCTGGCATTTGTCACAGTTTGAGCCACAGAGACATGGAATATTTGCCAACAGTTTCTTCATATGGCCTGGAATCTAGTTTATTGGCTTTGTTTGTTTGTGGTTTAGTGTAATGGCTGAAAAAAAATGTACAGCAGAAGGTTTTTGCATGGGAGGGGCAGCCCTCGGTTTTACAGAATTGCACACAATTCTCTTCTGATTTGGTTCTCTTCATCTGGAGAGGTAGAAGAAGTAATAAAGTATATTTTAACATTTGGATAACTGCTGTGTTAGCGGATTATACATTTATAACCTTTCTTATCTTTCGGGTTAGAAAGTGAACCAATCTGCTGGGACATCTGAATATTTTGGAGAATCACTTGAAAATGAGAACTGCAAGTCTTCGCTAACTCAGCAGAAAAAACAAGACATCCTGAAAAAGATGTAAGCAGCCACACACACACACACACACACACACACCGCCACCCCTAAACACATGCTCACTTATACATTTAGGACAGCCTTCCCCAACCGGGTGCCTTCTAAATGTGTTGGACTACAATTCCCATCTGTCCCTGCCAACACGGCCAATGGTCAGGAATGCCGGGAGTTGTCGTCAACACCTCCAAATCATCTGGAGGGCCCCAGGTTGGGGAAGGCCGTAATATAAAATAGTGCCTTGCAGGCTATTACAGTGCAAAAGTGGGATTTTTAAAACAAACAAAAACTTAAATAAATCATAGAAATGGCCAGGTTCACACAACACGCTA
The DNA here is from genome assembly GCF_023053635.1 of Elgaria multicarinata webbii. Taxonomy (NCBI): domain Eukaryota; kingdom Metazoa; phylum Chordata; class Lepidosauria; order Squamata; family Anguidae; genus Elgaria; species Elgaria multicarinata. The sequence goes on from NC_086174.1 coordinate 143,438,303, forward strand.
ACCCACCCAGTGTGGGTTGTTGTTGAATGGTGGGTTATGTTGTCTGAACACGGCGTTTTCTACAGGGTAGGTTATCTTGTTGTCTGAACGCAGTTCATATTTTGCAGGGTTGCTCATTAACCGTGCAGTGTGGTTCGTTAACCACCTTGAACAACCCAACAAGAAGCCGTGGGTTCTCAAAGCAGAATGTTTGAGAAAAATAAACCACACTGCATGATTAACAAGCCACCCTGTGGAAATCACGCTGTGTTCAGACAACACAATAACTTATGGTAGGTTAGCTTGTTGTGTGAACCCAGCTGCAGTGAAGCAACAGGAATGGAAGGTTCATAACTGATATTCACATGATTCTAACAAGATCCCAGAAGGTGCCCAAAAATGACTTTCTGTAGCCCACCTTTGACATTAAATTAATAAATAAATCTCTAATATTAAATTGTTGGATTTGGGATCAAGTATAACATGTTAACCCATTGTAGTTCAACATCTGCTGTGTTCATAAAAATGGAATACAATACATGCAGGCTAAATATCCTAGGATGCTACCACACTGACAAAATTCCCCATCCTACAAAGCTGGAAATGAGCTTCCTTTCTGTGCACATGTATATTTATCTTGCTTTGTCTTGAAGCCATTGTTTCTTTCAAATGGAAGCATTTTGAGACAATAAGTTTTGTAGGTTATAACATTTGGATAGAATCTAACTCGTTTTTTGTAGATATGAACCTCCTGCAACTCATTCTACAGATGTTTTGAACTACATTTCCCAGCATGCTGGACCATGCTTGCTAGAGCTGATTGAAGTTAAAGTCCAAAAACCATCTGGAGGAGACCAGGTTGGGGAAGCCAGCTCTAAATCATCATCATCATCATCATCATCATCATCATCATCATCATCATCATCACCATCTCCCCCCCCAATGCAAATGGTTGCTTCTGAGCATATCCATAATGGGTGAGCGTTTTTGTTTGCCAAGATGCTGAGCAGGCATATTGTTTTCCAAAAGTGGAGACCTTGGAAGCCTCTTAGTATTTGTAGAAAGGGCTGAACTGAAGCAGTCACCAGATCTGCATTATTACAGTAAAAAAAAAACACTTTGTTATTAGAGTGAAGAGGACGAAAACAGCGAAAGCGAATGAGAGCAAACCTCAGCCCAGCAAGGACACCATGAAAGTATATCTTGGCTCGCTGTGCTCAGACAGGGAGTGGGGAGCATGGATTTCAAGCTCCTTCCGATGCTCAGTCTGAAGCGAAACGTAGGCGTGCAGCACAACCAAAGGATTGCATAAATACAGCTGAGAGCAGCTTGGGGCTTCCTGTTTCGGAGCGGGACAATGATGTGAATTGGAGACAGCCGAGCAGCGCTAGCAGCCAGCAAAAACTTCATTTTGCGGAGTGGTTAGACAAGACTTCTATGCAGGAACCCTCGGTGGTGCTGTGAGTCAGCACTGCCACATCCAAACCAAAGTCAAAGGGTGACTGAAACAGCATAAATGCTGTTCTGAGCATGCAGGAGCAGGAGGCACAAGGGTGTCTACGAGGCAGGATCGTTCGGTTCCCAGACACGCAGCCGTGCGGGTTGTTCAGGGCCATCTTTTGGAGAGGTCCTCACCAAATCCCACATTGTTTTCTAAATGGGGCTTGGCAGGATCCATGTCTGATGAAGAGTTGCTTACTTGAACAAAAACCTTCCCCTGAGACTTTTTTTTTTATGAGAAATACTACAGCCGCCATGCAGACAAACCCCAACAAACCACAGTCACCAAAGAATAACCCTGAATGCTTTCTCTCCCTATATGCCAAGCCTGCAGAGAGGGAGGGAGGGAGGGAGAGAGAGGTCTGAAACCAGGGAGAGGTGGTGTTTAGGGGAAAAGCCAACCCAAAAGCAAGCCACAGAAAATGGATCCCCACACTTTAAGCAATAGAAAGAAACTTGTACTATGTTATGCTGTCTCTCTTGCCAGTGGCCTATCTAATGAACATCTGTAGCAGTTTCTGGAGGACCTCTCTAAAAACTTGAAAGTCCCATTGAAATAAAAAATTCTCCTGATCCAGTGGCTTTGCTAAGGTTGTAAAAAAAAAGGTTTAAGATCCTTAGATTAGGAGTGGATATTTATGGCCCTCGAGATGTTTTGGGTTACAATTCCCATGATTCCCCCCCCATTGGCTATGCTGGTTAGGGATGATGGGAGTTGTAGTCCTAATCATCTAGGGAGCCACAAGTTGCTCACCCCTGTCTTAGAGGCACTGGAATTGAATAGGATATAGGTTCCATAGCACTATACTGGTCCGTATGCGTGGCTCTGGAAATCCTTTGCTCTAGAGGCATCCCAGTGAATCCCTGGTAGTTTTCCGCAGCTGGAGATTGCAGAGTTGCGGATTAAAACACATTTCTTCATCACGCTGTCCTAAATCTGCTTTGGGGCCTTTATCTGCCTAGTTGTTTACAGCCCAGATTTCATTGTATATTGTAATGGGGGAAGGAAGAGGGGAAACTTACGAGGTCTTGCTCATTTTTTGCTCCTAGGCCTTATTCCTGTTTTATTGTGTAACTTTTCATTTGCAAAACCCATTTAGAAGAAATAGAGTACACATAATGGAATACATCTCCACAGCTAACAGGCTAGGAAGAGCAAGATGGAGAGGACAGAACAAGCCATATTTGCGCCTCAACTCCACTTAAATTGGCTTTGAGCTAAATATCCATTATTGGATTATTATGGGCTTTGTCATTCACTTGACTCATTTTTTCTTCCTTCCTTTGCTGCAATAAATCTTTATGAGGGGATAAACCTGCATTAAAGGACCTAAGAGCCTAAGTGGCCACAAAACTAGTCAGTGCAATTGATCATGGAAATGATATACCTGTTTTGTTTGTTTCTCATGCACCCTTTCCTGAAGGAGTTTGGACGGCGTATGAGGGATTTGCCCCTTTTTTATCCTCATACCAATTCTGTGGAAGACGCTAAAAGAGTGTGATCAATCCAAGGTCACCCCAGTCATTTTCATGGCAAGCGGAAGTTTGAACCCAGATCTTCAGATCTTCACTGTCCAGTCCTTGATCTATCCAAGGATAGTGGTTGTTGTTTTTAATTAATATTATCATCTGATGGTTTGAATTGGTTTTAATATGGTATTTTTACATCATTCTGGGCTTGTTCTGTAAATTGCTCTAGATGTTTTCAGCATAAAGTAACACAATTATAAATAAAAATAAGGAAGCAGCTTTCACAAATGGTTCAGTGCTCTTCGATGCAATATCTGTGTTCCATTTGTCGATCTCATCTTGGGTCACCTAGAATTCATGGTTCTCTCAGCAATCTGGATCCTGGCGTTGGGAAAAATAGTGTGGGTCTGCATGTCCCATAACTGAAGGACGTTTAATAGGCTGATGCTTATATGTGTTTACTCAGCAGTAAGTCTCCTCTGCTCAGTGGGGCTGACTCACAGGTAGATTGCAGTCTGGATTGGCGCTGATTCTAGATTGTCTGTTTGTGTGTTTAAAGCATGTGTACCCTGCTGTTTAGTAGGGAAAGCGCCCAGAGTGGCTTATACTGTACATTAATAACTACAAGACAGTCCTGCCTTCAGGCTTACAATCTAAGAATACATGACACAGAAGGGGAAAACAGGATGGGGAGGGCAAAGGAAAATGAGAACAATTAGGCACAATTCTTAAAGCTGTACAGTTTTTCTAATGAACAGCTATTACCTGCAATTGTTCTGCTGTTAAAGGAATAATGTGACACAGTTACCATTCATTAGACCAGTGATAGCCAAGCTTGAGTCCCTAGAGGTTGAGTCACTAGAGGTTGATGACTCCCATCATCCCCTTTCATAGACCACGCAGGCTAGAAATGATGAGAGATATTGTCCGATGACGTTTGGGAACAACTGCTATGCAGCCCCCTTTGGTTTCAGTGGAAATTTCTCAGTGGATTAGATATGCTTAGTTTACCAAGATTACAGTTCTCATTGCATGCACACTCCAAATCATGATTCTAACAATCCATTTATTTAGTTTGGTTGGTGCAGGTTTATAATTGCTAATATATCTTTTGGGGTCTGAGCTGTTCAGATTCCATTTTTATTTAAGCTTCAAACTGCAGATAAAGAAAAGCATGTCGATAGTTACCTCGTTCGCTAAGGGCGCAATCCTATACATATTTCGACAGGAAAAAAAAGTCCTACAGCTCCCAGCATTCACCAGCCACCCATGCTGGCTGAGGAATGCTGGGAGTTGTAGGATTTTTCTCTGTCTAAACATGCATAGGATTGCACGTTTAAATTCTCAGTATATTGTGCTATTCCATCTATGTATCGATGTTTTTCCCCATGTGGCAAATAGTTATTTTGTTAAGCCATTTCAACTGGGTCCTGGGTCCTAGCCTTCTCCAGCACCATAGTCCTGATACAAATTTGGGGGCAGGGGTGATCTGTGGCTGCATTCTCCATTATTAAAACCCAGCAAAACATTCAATTATGGATCACACAACGTCTTGTCTGGCTTGGCTCTAAATTACAACAGATACATTCCTTTATTAAACAGTTAAATAGGCATGCAATGACTTGAGTACAGGAAATCACCCTAATACCCCCCCCTTCTTTAAAAAATAAATAAATCTTTTTTGTCCATCAAGAGATACTTTGCCCAGTTTGTCAAGACTCATTGACTAGGTTTATTTTATGAGCCATGGCATGTTTGAGCAAGCAGGGCTCAAACACCTCAGCATTTTCTTAAACAAACCCTTTCATTGCAAAGGGGGAGGAGAAAGCACAGTACTCAGGTTAAACAATTATAGAAAGAAAATTTTGTTTGTTGTTTATTCGTTCAGTCGTTTCCAACTCTTCGTGACTTCATGGACCAGCCCACGCCAGAGCTTTCTGTCGGCCGTTGCCACCTCTAGCTCCCCCAAGGTCAAGTCTGTCACCTCCAGAATTTCATCCATCCATCTTGCCCTTGGTCGGCCCCTCTTCCTTTTGCCTTCCACTTTCCCTAGCATCAGCCTCTTCTCCAGGGTATCCTGTCTTCTCATTATGTGGCCAAAGTACTTCAGTTTTGCCCTTAATACCATTCCCTGAAGTGAGCAGTCTGGCTTTATTTCCTGGAGTATGGACTGGTTTGATCTTCTTGCAGTCCAAGGCACTCTCAGAATTTTCCTCCAACACCACAGTTCAAAAGCATCTATCTTCCTTCGCTCAGCCTTCCTTATGGTCCAGCTCTCGCAGCCATAGGTTACTACAGGGAATACCATTGCTTTAATTATGCGGATCTTTGTTGTCAGTGTGGTGTCTCTGCTCTTAACTATTTTATCAATGTTTGTCATTGCTCTCCTCCCAAGAAGTAAACGTCTTCTGATTTCCTGGCTGCAGTCAGCGTCTGCAGTAATCTTTGCGCCCAGAAATACAAAGTCTGTCACTGCCTCCACGTTTTCTCCCTCTATTTGCCAGTTATCAATCAAGCTGGTTCCCATAACCTTGGGTTTTTTGAGGTTTAACTGCAACCCAGCTATTGCACTTTCTTCTTTCACCTTCGTCATAAGGCTCCTCAGCTCCTCCTCACTTTCAGCCATCAAAGCGGTGTCATCTGCATATCTGAGATTGTTAATGTTTCTTCCTGCGATTTTAACTCCAGCCTTGGATTCGTCAAGCCCAGCACGTCGCATGATGTGTTCTGCATACAAGTTGAATAGGTAAGGTGAGAGTATACAACCCTGCCGTACTCCTTTCCCAATCTTAAACCAGTCCGTTGTTCCGTGGTCTGTTCTTACCGTTGCTACTTGTTCGTTATACAGATTCCTCAGGAGGCAGACAAGATGACTTGGTATCCTCATACCACCAAGAACTTGCCACAGTTTGTTATGATCCACACAGTCAAAGGCTTTAGAATAGTCAATAAAACAGAAATAGATGTTTTTCTGGAACTCCCTGGCTTTCTCCATTATCCAGCGGATATTGGCAATTTGGTCTCTAGTTCCTCTGCCTTTTCTAAACCCAGCTTGTACATCTGGCAATTCTCGCTCCATGAATTGCTGGAGTCTACCTTGCAGGATCTTGAGCATTACCTTGCTGGCATGTGAAATAAGTGCCACTGTCCGATAGTTTGAACATTCTTTAGTGTTTCCCTTTTTTGGTATGGGGATATAAGTTGATTTTTAACAGTCTGATGGCCATTCTTGTGTTTTCCAAATTTGCTGGCATATGGCATGCATCACCTTGACAGCATCATCTTGCAATATTTTAAACAGTTCAGCTGGGATACCGTCGTCTCCTGCTGCCTTGTTATTAGCAATGCTTCTTAAGGCCCATTCAACCTCACTCTTCAGGATGTCTGGCTCTAACTCACTGACCACACCGTCTGAGCTATCCCCGATATTATTATCCTTCCTATACAGATCTTCCATATATTCTTGCCACCTTTTCTTGATCTCTTCTGTTTCTGTTAGGTCCTTGCCATCTTTGTTTTTGATCATACCCATTTTTGCCTGGAATTTACCTCCGATGTTTCTAATTTTCTGGAAGAGGTCTCTTGTCCTTCCTATTCTGTTGTCTTCTTCCACTTCCACACATTGCTTGTATAAAAATAATTCCTTATCTCTTCTGGCTAACCTCTGGAATTTTGCATTTAATTGGGCATATCTCCCCCTATCAGTGTTGCCTTTTGCTTTCCTTCTTTCTTGGGCTACTTCCAGTGTCTCAGCAGACAGCCATCTTGCCTTCTTGGTTTTCTTTTTCTTTGGGACGTTTTTTGTTGCCACCTCTTGGACGATGTTGCGAACTTCTGTCCATAGTTCTTCCGGGACCCTATCTACTAAATCTAGTCCCTTAAATCTATTCTTCACTTCCACTGCATATTCATTAGGAATATTAGTGAGCTCATATCTGATCTGTGGGTCTTCCCTATTCTCTTTAGTTTGATTCTAAATTGTGCAATAAGAAGTTTGTGATCTGAACTACAGTCAGCTCCAGGTCTTGTTTTTACTGTCTGTATAGATGTCCGCCACCTTTGGCTGCAAAGGATGTAGTCAATCTGATTTCGGTGTCATCATCTGACCACATATATTGTGTATCGTTATTAGTCTTGAGTCTATGGTTCAAGGGTAAATTGAATGTTATTTCTGGGGGAAACCCTCCTTTTAATTAGGTTTCACCTTATCTGAACAGGATCGAAATGCACATATGTTTACCACAAATCTTTTATCAGAAAGTTTAAAAATTGCAGGTATCAGTAGATGAACAGCCTAATCCTATATATTCCTATTCAGAAGTAAGTCCCAGGTAAATGGGTATCGGATTTCAGGCTTAATTATTAGTATTGTCTGAAGGACTTCCTATCACACCATACAGATTTTTCAGTGGAGCTCAGGCTAAAACACTTACAGTGCAATTCTACACATGTCTATTCAGAAGTAAATCCTATTACTAAAATTTTCAAGGAATTAAAACCTGGCCCTTGGAAAGCCAGCCAAAATAAGACTTTCCATGCTTCTAGAAAGGTTCGGGTGGACTTAAGGGGAAAGAACTCTACAATGTTAGAACACAAAATCAATAATTTGAGTTGGGACATGGCTGAAATAATCTAGAAAGAGCTGTGACCAATCTAAAAGAAAGTGGTGGGACACAGGAAAGTAGGCAGCATTTAATGTATTTACTGTTTTACAGGTTAAATCTAATGATGGTGGATCTAGTAGTTCTGCTCTTGGAAAGGTTCAGCAAATCTATATTTTTTCCTTTGGATGACCTTCTAAAGCTTCCCATGGCTCCACCCTCAATCCAAATTTCCAGCCGTTCTGGAGTATTCGCTTTCCTCCCCTTCTCCCCTTAAACCTTATTAGAGCTGTAAATAAAGAATTTTAAGTAAGGATTATTTATTTATTTATTTATTTATTACATTTCTATACCGCCCAATAACTGGAGCTCTCTGGGCGGTTCACAAAAATTAAAACCATTCATAGTATAAAATAACAGTATAAAACCATAATATAAAATACAATATAAAAGCTCAACCAGATAAAAACAGCAGCAATGCAAAATTACAAATTTAAAACACCATGTTAAAATGTATTTATAGATTGTTAAAATGTTGGGAGAATAAAAAGGTCTTCACCTGGCGTCTAAAAGCATATAATGTAGGTGCCAAGCGAACCTCCTTAGGGAGCTCATTCCACAGCCGGGGTGCCACAGCAGAGAAGGCCCTCCTTCTGGTAGCCACCTGCCTCACTTCCTTTGGCAGTGGCTCACGGAGAAGGACCCCTGAGGATGACCTTAGGGTCCGGGCAGGTACATACGGGAGGAGGCGTTCCTTCAGATAGCCTGGCCCCAAGCCATTTAGGGCTTTAAATGTCAATACCAGCACTTTGAATTGGGCCCGGACCTGGACTGGCAGCCAATGAAGCTGGAAAAGGACTGGCGTAATGTGGTCTCGTCGGCCAGTCCCTGTTAGTAACCGTGCTGCCCTGTTTTGTACCAGCTGAAGTTTCCGGACCGTTTTCAAAGGCATCCCCACATATAACGCATTGCAGTAATTCAAACGAGAGGTTATCAGAGCATGGATAACTGTAGCTAGGCTATCTCTGTCCAGATAAGGGCGCAGCTGGTATATCTGCCTAAGCTGGTATAAGCAAACAGTTGTTTAAAAAAAGATCATGCATACCGGATCAATTATAATTATCGACATTTTCTCCCTCTCTCAAAATAATAGAACTTGAGGTCATCCCATAAAGCTGATTGGTGGGAGATTCAGTTCAAATAAAAGGAAGGACTTCTTCACACAGCCCACAGTTAAACTATGGAATTCACTGACACAAGATGTGGTGATGGCCACCAATTTGGCTGGCTTTAAAAGGGGCTTGGATAAATTCCTGAAGGCTATCAATGGTTACTAGTCCTGATGGCTATGTGCTACTTCCAGTATCTTTAATACATTACAGTAATTATCAAACTATTGCATTTAAAATAGGAAAGGAAAGGAACCTCTCGTGCAAGCACTGAGTCATTACTGGCTCTTGGAGGGACCCCAGCTTTCGCTGACGTTTTCTTGGCAGGCCTTATAGCGGGGTGGTTTGCCGTTGCCTTCCCCGGCCGTTATTACCTTTCCCCCAGCTAACTGGGTACTCATTTTACCGACCTCAGGAGGATGGAAGGCTGAGTTGACCAGAGCCGGCTGCCTGAAACCAGCTTCCACTGGGATCGAACTCAGGCCGTGGGGAAAGTTTCAGCTGCAGAAACTGCTGCTTTACCGTAAAATAGTTTAATTTTTCAACCTAACATGCACAGATATTTAAATAAGAAATGGATTGGAAATTTGATAGACATCACCTCTGTCTTCGCCAAAGTAATCCAGAAATGGACTCCAGATCTCAAAATATACTTCTAATTTGCCACTTTCCCCTCCCATAAACCAACATTTCTCCCACTGGCACATCTGCAAGTTGCACAGGCCATGTCTGGACGGAGGGTGTGGTTTTGATCTTTCCCCACTGTTAAAACCAGCATGTCTAGGCTCTCCAGTCCCTGGAATTCTGTCGGCTTCTTTGACCCACAGACTCACCACACATGTGCAGAAGCCTGTTGCCATGATTCAGCATGGTAACTGCTTCATTCCATGTCTGTGCAGGAGTCCGTCTATAAGCAAGGCCTCAAAGTCTTTGAAAACAGGGCTAAACTATGCTGGATACTTGCATACGTTCTTGGTACGGCCTGTCTAGAGATGTGGTGCATTTCTCTGAGCTCAGGCTTACAGGTGTTTATAAAAATCACCTAAAAAGAAGAGGCAAGCTTTACAAGCGTTGAAATTCTTCTCTGGCTCAAATTAAAATCTGGGCTGGAGAAGAATGACTAGTTCCCACCAATTTGTGAACCGCCCAGAGAGCTTCGGCTATTGGGCAGTATAAAAATGTAATAAATAAATAAATAAATCAGCCACTCCCAAACCTGTTCCTCCCCTTCCCCTTTTATTTATTCCTTGGCAGGCAGGCAGGCAGGCAGTGGCAGCAGGAACAGGAGCAGCATGCAGACGGGGTACGGAAAGAGTGGTTTGCTTCCCACCTCCTTCTCTTTATTCTCCTAGACTATCTGCTTCAGGGCGCAAAGCCCAGAGAACTATGAAGTTCTCCTGAGGGTTATTTGCACCGAAATCTTTACAAATTCCTGAACCCATTTGAGGAGAGCTTTGGGGAGATAGACAATTTCTCTGCATCTGGCCTAATTCTGCCATGGGCAGATCTACAGATTCACTACCGAATTCTGCCTCTAGTTAAAACCAACAGCTTGAATTGCATCAGAAGAAGATTCAATAAACAAAAAACCTACGGTTTATAAAACAACGTTAAGGACGTACACTTTTCCACAAAGTACCAAAAAGCAAGGAAATTGGGAGTTAAGGCTCGCCAGCCTTAACGCCACATCCTCCCTAAGGAGGCAGAAAGTACCAGTGAAAATCTCATTCTGCCAAAGCAGATCAACCATGAGGACAGGATGGAGAATAGGCTATGCAGAGGTGACTGTGGAGTTGTGGAAAACTGATGACGAACAACTTAGAGCCACCTACTTCTTTTTTTGTTTAGAGCAGCCCTTCCCCAACCTCATGCCCTACAAAGGTGTTGGACTAACTCCCATCATTGCAAGTCAGTATGTCCGTCATGGCCTAGCGCGGGCTTGAACTGAGTGCCCTGGTCCACCCGGAAGCAAGGCTGCACCTGCGGCCTTGCTTCCGGGTGGACCCAGGGGCTCGATTCAAGCCCGGGCCCAGCGATGGCAGAGCAAGTAAGAACCCCCCGCCTGGCCCCTTACCTGGCCCTGCTGCCGCCACTGCATGAACTGCGGCGGCGGCAGCAGCTCAAGGCAAGCCCCACCCCCACCCCACTTACCTGCTCCGTTGTGGACTGGCGCAGGCTTGAACTGAGCGTCCAGGTGGACCCAGGGGCTCGATTCAAGTCCGGGTCCAGCGACGACAGAGCAGGTAAGACCCCCCCGCCTGGCCCCTTACCTGGCCCCACCACCGCTGCTGCACGAACTGCAGCGGCAGTGGCAGCTCCAGGCAAGCTCCCCCCCTCACTTACCTGCTCCGTCATCGCCGGGACTGGACTTGAATTGAGCCCCCGGGTCCACCTGGAAGCAATGCCGCAAGTGGACCAGGGCACTCAGTTCAAGCCCAAGCCCAACAACAACGGAGCAGGTAAGACCCCCCCTCCCGCCTAGCCCCTTACCTGGCAAGCCCCCCCACTTACCTGGTCTCTTGCAGCTGGGCGTGGGCCACACTGTACCTTCTTCTCCCCTCTCCCTCCAGGGAATGTGAGGCACATGCGCTGCCTTATCAGATTCCCCATAGAGAAACATTGGATTTTTAAAAAATTAATTAAAAATTGAAGGAATGGACTTTTGAAAAAAGAAAGGCCGTTCCATCAATGAGGAGGATAGGGCAACACAATTCTACTACTGGATTGCATGGTAAGGGTCCCAATTCAAAGCTTTTAGTGCGCAAAAAAATGGTCGCCACCCTGAAGCCTTTCTGTGTCAGTTTGAAACAGAGAGGCTTTCCCCCCTTTTGTCACTTGAAGTGCCATCCTGCCCTCAATATTTCACCAATCTTCTTGACAGCATTTCTTTCTGGCAGGACTCCGTTTCAGAAAGATTGGTGAAACATTTTTCCATTTTAGGATGCTAGAATGACCCAACCCCCAATAACGGCTTTTAACATGGTGGAATGCTGTTTGTACTCTTCATCCTTAACACACTGCACACAGTTGTGTGCAGTGTAAAGATCTACAGATTCACTACCGATTTCTGCCTCTAGTTAAAACCAACAGCTTGAATTGCATCAGAAGAAGATAATGGACAACTAGTGCCAACGCTGGAAAAGAGTATAGGTATAAGAGTACCGCCAAGAGGCAAGCTGTATGTCAATTAAAGCTGCCTTCCCCAATCTGGTGCCCTCCAGCTGTTTTGGGTGTCAACTCCCATAAGCCCCAGCCAGCATAGCCAATGGCTAGGAATCCTGGGAGTTGTAGTGCAAAACATCTGGAGGGTACCAGATTGAGGAAAGCTGAAGTAAAGTTTTGGAATAGCCTTTAATGGTAGTCACTAGTTTGCTAAACGGAGAGCTAGAACCTATATGGAAATTTCCACTTTTAAAAGAACAACAGTAGTATATGTTTTGTATCAATGAAGCAATATTCCCATTCTCCAAGGGACTGACTTCTGCGTTTTCAGGTGTTTCCGTGAGCACAACTCTATTTTGGGTTAGGCCTCTCAGCCATTGGCCAACTCCTGTTCACCTTCCTTTGTATAATCAGCTTGCATACTAGCATTCTTGAACAAAATGGAAGCACTTCAGCTCCTGCTGAGGCAAAATAAGAACCTACATTGTTCCCTACTGAGGGGGATTCTTTGGTATTGTTGCCTCTTGTTAGAAAGTCAGTTTAGTAGAGAGAGAGAGAAAGGCAGGATGAGCGTTTACCAATCCCATATGTACACAAAAGGCTAAAAAGACTTCATAACTTTCTTTAGAGAAGAACAGTTTACTCACAAGTATTCTTGCATATAAATGCAGGTACAGTATAGGTTTTCAAAAGAGTTTGTTCAATCCATTTTGTGTGTTTTTACACAGGCAGGAGAGAGAGAGAGAGAGAGAGAGAGAGAGAGAGAGAGAGAGAGAGAGAGAGAGAGAGATGTGCACCCAGCAATGGAAGAAGGTCAAGAGAGAGAGGGAAAGAAAGGGAAGGAGCAGGAAGCCACACTAGAGGCTATAGAGATCCTAAGACGGGCTGTGCCTCAGATTCCCATGCATTAACTAGCTAACTGCAACACTGCCCCATCCTGCAACTTGCAGAGAAGCTTGCAATATTCCCAACGCTACCTCAGTTCTTCCAAGCCCTGTTGGGTTGAGTAGTATCTCCTGGCTTCTTGGGCCACCATTGTCAGAAGTGATATTGAGAAGGATGAAGGCCATTTGTTAGGGCCATTGCAGAGTAGACTGCCAAGCCTTGAATGCCCAGCTTGAAGGAAGTGTGAAGTTTGACAGCTTCCCATAGAGAAAGGGCCAAAGGTTTATTTTGGTGAGGTCATGTTCAATTAGGTCGCAGTACAGCAGGTGTGTTTGCATAGCTAAAGTGTGCTGAAAGTACAGAGAAGCTGGGTGGATGAGTTCAGTCTTGAGTTGGGAAGAAGAAAAGGCTGTGGAGGCCCATAAAGAAATAGTAAAAATAGCCTAGAAAGAAACTTCAATGTAGATGAGTGGGTGTCTAGCACTAACCAGCCAGGAGTGTTACCTCATTCTGGTTGGCCCAGCTATTTCCACAACAGGAGTGTCAGAGAACTAACGATTTACTACATTTAGAATCTGTAGAATAAATTGCAAAATGCCTGCTTGAATTAGCTGATCACAAGACCCTGAATACACATCTGTGCCTAAGATAGTAGGCTGGGAGCAAAGGTTTATGTTCTGAGTGCAAACTCTGCCCAGCAACAGCAACGTGGCATTGAAATTTGTGACTCTGAAGTAACCTCACATGATTGTGACTTATCCCCATTGTTTGTATGCTAATATAAGGAATTACCATTAGATTGTTCGGGGCCAGACCCTACAGGGCGCTAGCTTGTTGGAGTCTGGTCTTTCTCGAGAAATAAAAGTTGGGTTGCATCCGGCGAAAGTCTGTCTGTCTGATTCCATACTGAAGGATAAAATTGGCACAGTCCTCCAGGGGAACGAACCTCTTTCTGCCATTTCGGCAACATCTGTGCTAGGAAAACTTTAGTTTGGTCCCATGGAACCTTTGTCTTCCAGTGCAAACATTGAATTGGTATCAGTATATGATTGCGATACCAAGGCTTTTGTTTTGCTCTTAGTAGCATGCTGCACGAAGAAAAGCGTTGTTGTTGTTGTTGTTGTTGTTAGATATGTAAGTATTAAAACAGATCTGCTCTAGCAGCAATCCTCTATTGGAGAGAAAAGGGAAACTCAAGAAAATAAAATTAGGGATAGGAAGGAAAGAACTGACTTTATGTATTTACAGCATTTATATTCCACTCTACATCTAAATGGATTCTAAAGTGGTGAACAATAAAAGATAAAATGATAAAAAGATGAAAGAAATAAAACACCATATTAAACATGGTTATTTTTTTAAAAAACAGAGTGCCAATAAAAACTGTGGCTGGTCAGTCAAGGAAGTCTTCCTGGAATAAAGCCATTTTCAGGAGGTGCCAGAAAGAGCACAGTGTTGGCGCCTGCCTGATCTCTAGAGGCAGGGAATATCATATTGCGAGGTCTCCCCCTCTGTTTACACGCGACGCGCGACGACCTCAGAGGGAGAGGATGTCGCGCCCGCCATTTTGTTTTTCTTTTAAAGAGGAAGGAGTGCTTGTGTGCAAAAGTTAAGTATTTATTTATTTTTAAAAAACCGTTATGGGCACGGGTCCCAGCTCCTTGCGAGGAGCTGGGACAAACCGTGACAGTGAGCCACACTTTCCACGGTCTCAGGATCACCCGAGACCATGGAAAAAGCGGGCCTAAAGTGTAGGGCCATATCCCGGTGAAAGGGAGGGATCATCTCTCCTTGATCCCGGGATCCCCTGTGCATCATGTGAATGCACAGGGATGATCCCAGGTATTGCCCCAGGATAAAGCCCCGACTAGCTATGGCCTCTGAGTGAACTCCAGTCAAGTCACAGGTGCATGTAGAACCACCAGAACCATGCCTTCTTTTGACCTCAGTGATTGGCAAGGTTGATAGGGGAGAACACACACAAGCTTTTTTAAAACAACAACAACAACAACAACAACCCTGCCATCACTTTGATGAGACAGACAGCTTAGTGCAACAGACTGCTGGTGGTCTGTACAGGCAGAGTTTGTTCTTTTATTTTTAAACAACAAGCCTTATTAACTCTGGGTGCCCTAGTGGATACCCAAAATTTTCAAAGTAATTCTGGGTTGTGCACATGCACGTCCAGATTTGGGAGGCAGGGAAGACAGTCCTCACAGACGCCCTGCCCCCTCTGCTGAGTGATAATAGTGCTGGCTGGAGAAATGCTCTGAGCATGTGCTGCCACTGTACATGCCCAATAGCAACCGGCAAGTTTCAGGGATAGAGAGGACTAAAACAAGGAAGCAAGTAACTTGCTGGGATTGGGAGGGCTTTTAAGGACTGGGAGAGAGGGGTGGGACATTGCGTCCCTATTAAATAGAGAAGATCTATTTAATAGTTTCTAAGTGTAGTCACTCAATGTGTAGGAGAGTCTTCCCCAACATGGACACAAGCCAACATGGGCAATGATACGGAATGCTGGGATTTGGATTCATAATCTTCGGAAGGGACCAGATTGGTGATGGCTGATGTAGTTGATCAGAGATGTAGATGTTCTTGAAAAATAATCAGCTAGCAGGACAGGTAGGAAGTTGAGGAGACCTAGGCCTTAGCTAGACCTAAGGTTTATCCCGGG
Organism: Elgaria multicarinata webbii; assembly: GCF_023053635.1. Taxonomy (NCBI): domain Eukaryota; kingdom Metazoa; phylum Chordata; class Lepidosauria; order Squamata; family Anguidae; genus Elgaria; species Elgaria multicarinata. Next base: position 143,453,746 of record NC_086174.1, read on the forward strand.
ATCGACCCAGGATCATCCCTGTTCATGTAAATGACACACAGGATATCCCGGGAGCAGGCAGGGATGACCCCAGGATGATCCCGGGATAACCCTTAGGTCTAGCTAAGGCCTAGTGCAAGAAGCACTGAGTGGGGATTCCCTGCTCTTTGTAGTGGCCCAGTCCTGTTGAGCTAGAAAGCCAGCACCCATCCAAGGTATGTATTGTGGATTAAGAGTTTCTCTACATGAGCGATTTATTGCACACTCATGACTGGCCACTCACGGACATTTGCTGGTCCTTTACATGACACCATCAACCTCCAGCTCGTCTCCCACACTTTCTCCCGGTAATCTCGCTTTTAAAAAGATCAGAGATAAAGTACTATTTTAAATTATCATGGGATATCACTGGCCACTAGATGGCGTTATTTCACTTAAGAGCATTGCCAAGAAGGGAAGTTTTCAATTACAAATCACATGGCTGCCGTCTAAAGGAGCCGTAGTCAATGCGGAAAGACCCCAGAAGAAGAAGAAATGATAAGGGTGCAATTTTTCCTTAACGTAGAGGCACTCTAAGGATAAGCCCACACCATCTCTAGGACTGGGACTATTTACAGACCACTTCCCACAGTCCTTTCCTTCATTACTTTTGCTGCCATTTCACTTTTCTGTAAGCATCTCTGTGTTGTCCATCTATCCCCGCTCCATTGCAGCCTCCCCCAACCAGATGTGTTGAACTGCAACTCCCAGACCCACCCAGGAAACTAGGCTGGGATTCTCGGAGTTGTGGTTCAGCACATTTGGAGCAGACCAGGTTGAGGAAGGCTTCCCTTGAAGCCCAGTTTCCCTTTTGTTTCTTCATTTAAAGGAAGTGTCCAAGAAATAATAGGCAGATCAGTTTATTGCGCTTGCACAGAACTGGGCTTGCCAGCTGCAGAATTTGGGACTACCCCTCCCCTTCCCCTGGATGTTGTTTTGAGATGATGGCTGCAATGATCTCGGGGTGGGGGGAGGAACCCATGTGTGACAGAACAGCAGCTATGTGGATTCGCTTTCAGGGAGGCAGCACATTCTTCCTGCAGGTAGGTGGTCTAAGTGAGGAAGACGATTCATAATTAAACTTTCATTTGAAAGTAATTAGGGAGGAGCTGCTAGAGCGTGTTTGTTTTGTTCTTTCTTGTTATTATTATTTTAAATGCTTTCTTTGCATCGATAACCTGATCTTTGATATCTTGCCTTTGGGAGTTGGGTAGTCGGCAAAGCTTAGACTTCTGTCCTGGCAAATGTAAGAGTCTGTCTGCTGATGGTGTAAAACATCTGCTCTTGGGCATTGTGGGGGTTATGTGTGGAAGGATGGGCAGCCGTTTGGCAAAGCAGATGAAAGGCACTAAGACCCCTCTGTCTGGAAGCCGCCGCTCATCTTCTTGAGGTTGCATCAAAATTTTGAGTAGAGGCGTTGATTGTGTTATTGGTCAAGTGCGATGCAGCTCATTTCTTTTTTAACAACTCCCCCACTCAAAAAACAAACAAAACAAACAAAACCACTTTCCCTTTCCCATCTTGGAGTTCGAGATCCATGTTGCACAAATTGCACACCACGAAGAATACAAGGCTGCTGCTGTTGAAAGCAAAGGCTGCAACTCCCCTGATGTAACATCTAGTGCAGCCTTCCTGTGTCTTTCCTGTGGGTGTCTCTGCCCGTTCTAGCAGCAACCAACAAGGTGGAGTGGAGGGCAAGGGATGGTTCACAAAAAACAAAAACCTCAAGGTACAGCATGAAACAATATAAAATATAAAGACTTAAAGCTACAGTATAGAAGTGCAACCAGAATAAAACCTGGCAGCAAGGCAGAGATTTAAAATACAGATTTAAAACAGCAGAACTCACTGACTACTAAAATGCTGGGGAAATAAAAAGGTCTTTAACTGGCACTGGAAGGAGTACAATGTAGGTCCCTGGCGAGCCTCTCTAGTTATCAGGGAGAGGCCAGTAGGGTGGCCTCTTGGATGTTGCCAAAAAAGAGGAAACACATCACCCCCCCCCAAAAAAGGGGACACTGATTTGCATAAAATTTACTTATGCGAAAGTAAGTAGGGGTGGCGACAGCGGACAGAAAGCTCTGGCGTGGACTGGTCCATGAAGTCCCAAAGAGTTGGAAGCAACTGAACAAATAAACAACAACAACATATGTATAGATGCAAATTTGGAAAAAATAAATATCCCCATAATGGGGTAGACTATGAACAGGGGTCCTGTGTGCTTGCTCAGTCTGCTCTCGAGGGGTTCCACTCTTGATGAGCAACTTCAAGGCCTCTGCTTGCTCTCTCCTTTCTCACGGATCTTTACCTTTAAACTTGGCTTGGCGAGTCCTTCAAATAGAGGACTGCCCCTGTAAAATAAGACACATGACTTTAGAGACCGAGGGAATTTGAAACATGTGCTGCCATTGTTGATGGCAGCCCACTGCTCTTTTTTTAAAGGTGTGGTTCCGCCTGTAAGTGTGTTTGGGTAAGATCCCACTTGGCTCCAGTGTATGGTCTGTGCTATTTAGAGCCCATTGGTGGTGAGTTTGCATTGGTGTTGCACATGGCTGGCTTTCCTTTTCCATCAGGGCCAAAGAAGAGCACATGTTCAGCAATACCTTTGTCATGGAAGGCAACTGACGTGAAAGCGGAATATATGCTTTCCAACCCCACCCCATGCTTCAGCCAGCCTTTGGCTTGGCAAGAGGATGTAGTGGGAATCCAGTTCTTCCCATCTATGCTTGATGATCTAATCCAGGGATGAAGAATGTGTGTGCTGCGTGTGACCCCTAACTAGGGGTGTGCAAAGTGGGTCTTCTCTGCCTCAAAATCCAATATGGAGCTCCACAGAGGTGATTCTCTGCCTCGATTTTGGAGCCCCACCCCCTTTCTCCGCCTCGTCCAATTATCCTCGAAGAACTGTTCCGTATTTGGGTAACTGGTATTAACTGAAATACTTACAGCTTCCTCGTTTTTATAGATAAAGAGATAAAACTTGGCACAGTGATAGCTCTTAAGGAGGGCTTTAGCACCACCGTTTGAATCAGTTTGGTTCATGCATTGATTTTTTAGGATTTTTTTTTTTAAAAAATCCATACTCCAGCCTTCTCCAGCCTGGTGCCCTCCAGATCTATTGGATGGACCCCATCCCTGTGCCCTGCCACTGAAATAAAGAGCCTGCCAAGCTTTCTCACTCACCAGCCAGCCCAGCAGCACTTTCACACGGTGGAAATGTGGATAATTGACTTCTATGAGTCCGAGCAGAAACACGCTCCCTGCCACAGAATCAGCAGCCAGATAGTGTTTCCTACTTCCCTAAACACTGCAATTGGAGGAGAACATCGCTGTGGCTATTCCTATTGGTTAGCCACAGAAGTCAATATCAAAGCTACCCCTCACCCCACTCAGCATCTTCCAAATATGGAGATATTCAGTTTAAACACACACACACACACACCCCAGGTTAATTCCAGAGACTTTAGAAGCTCCGATTGGGCACGTCTCTGCTCTGATATTAATTGAGGGGTTTGGAAGATCGAATGCTCTGCATGTTTGCGGTTCCAAGATAATTCCGCGGTGGAGTGCACACCCCTAACCCCACCACCCCATAATCATATTTTTTTTTAAAAAAATACTTAAATAAATATGATGCACCTTAGCAGCAACAGTGCTACAATGGACAAACTTAGCTTGCAAAGAAGCTGTTTAGTGCTGCTGAATGCGAAGGAGCATTTTGCCCCTGAATTTCAATAGCAAATCAGGACTTTTTTAATTAAGTGAGGCCCATGGAATCCAGAGGGGCAAAAATGGTCCCAGGACCTCCCTGAGTTGCCCACCCCTGATTCTAAGGAAAGCAGAACGTCACTCTTCAGTCACAAAAGTAACATTGCTTCAAATCTGCTGTGTGATCATAGCTGACCCTTGCTTGCATTAAATGTGGAAATAGAGGCCCACTGGAAGAAGTGGTCAATGTGAACTTCCCCCCAGTGCTGAGAATATCTTGATGATTCTTGGATCTTTGGGTTGGGTTTTTTAAAACAGCTTCATCAATTCCCTCCACCCCCAAAAAGAATGAAATCTATCTCACTCCACTTTATTATAGTGCAAGCTAAGTGGAGCAGTCAACTGTTCTAAAATGGGGAGGTCTTCAGTTTAAGCAAGCCTATTTGGCAATTGCACACTCTGACTGGGGCTCTTTACTCCTAATCCTATCTCTGTGTGCTTGGATTGTGGATATTCAGGGGCGAGAGAAATGTACTTTTCACATGTTCAGAAGCATGCTCGTCATTTACTTTGGCTCAGGTTCTGGAGCTCAGACCTACCATGGAAAATGGGTTTCAGCACTCCACTGACCCCCAGAAGCTGCCCCTAGTTCTAACTAGCTTGCAATACAGGTGTATACATCCTGGTTTGTTTGGGGGTGGAGCTATAAGAAGGATCTTTTCCCATGAACTTTTGAACAGTCTGGGCCTATTCAGACAACACGCTAAGCCATGGTTAGGCCACTAACCCCTTTGCAGCAAATAGTGAGCATGTTTAAACTGTGGTTATGTAGCCACCATGGTCAGGAATGGTTCACACGACACACTAAACCCTAATGTTTAGCTCAAAATGCTTAACCACTGTGGCTTAGCGTGTCTTCTAAACAGGGTCTGTGTCTGTTATTGCAGTTTTGGCTTCTAAAGCGTTTCCCCTCATGCTTGATAATCTTCCTCTGTTCTTATGCTCCGTGGTGAATTTCCAAATCAAACAAACTGCCACCATTGTGTGCTCCCACGTTATGCCCATGAACAACTACACACACACACACACACACACACAGAGAGAGAGAGAGAGAGAGAGAGAGAGAGAGCTTTCTCAGTGGGTCTTATGAAATTCATCAGGGCGACGCAGGAGCTACCAGCACATGGGGTGATCTGTTTCTGTTCCGTTTGTCATGTTCTCTTTGTTCTGCCGTTATAACTCCGTCAAGCTCTTGGGTTGGCTAGGAACCTCATTCAAACATGGAAATAAGGCAGGTGTGATCTTTGGCTCTCGTGTAAATAAAGCCCATTTGAATAGGTGAGCTTTGGGTGGGAGGAACGGATTTTATTTCACAAGAACAAAGTTGAGGGAAAACAAATTTGTTGATGAAGTAACTCTAGAAGCAAACATTTTTCATCCTTCAGATGAATCATTATCCAAAGCAAAAACGTCCATTATTTTGCATGAGACCTCCTCTGTCAAAACAAATAAATAAAATAAAAAACAAAAACCCCTCGGGTGTCTCTTTCAACCTAGTATACTGTGAACTAGCAATATGCAATTTTCACTCAGATAAACACATTTATATGTCTTGTTTCTTAATTTGAAACATTCTTTTCCTGTCCTGTTGTTTCTACAGCAGCGGAAAGTACTAAACATGATAGTAGTTTTGTATTTCAGAATCCTAGTTTTTTGCCTGTCCGCCCCCTTCACTCTATTGGGAGTTGTGGAACTGCGTTGTCTTATTGCTTTTTCTTACATTACAGAATGGATCTGTGGCACTGTTCTTTACTTTGCTTTTCCTCAAAATGCTGCTATATGAGGTAATGGCATCCTGACTATGTCACAGATGGGGATCTGAGGCCGGACTACTTGATCCATTAACCCCGACGAAACTGCAATGAAATAAGAATAAGAACAGAGGAAGGTTATCAGGCATGTGAGGCACATGCTTTATAGGCCAAAACTGCGACACAAATGCTACACTGAAAATAACAGACACAGACCCTGTTCAGACGACACGCTAAGCCACAGTGGTTAAGCATTGTGAGCTAAACATTCGGGTTTAGTGTGCTGTGTGAACCGTGATTTTACATGTAGTGTGCACCATTCCTAACCATGGTGGCTACATAACCACGTTTTAAACATGCTCACTATTTGCTGCAAAAGGGTTAGCGGCCTAACCATGGCTTAGCGTGTTGTCTGAACAGGCCCAGACTGTTCAAAAGTTCATAGAAGAAGATCCTTCTTATTGCCCCCCCCCCCCGCCCAACCCCCTGGCATGGCCTCAACAGAATGCTGGCATTGTTCAAACCCAGTTTCACAAATGAACTTTGGGGGCTCACAGACTTCTGCCTCTTCTGAGTCTCAGTTTTCTACTATAACCCAGATTTTAATCTGAGCAGCAGCAGAACTTCCAGTTTCCCCATCCCCAGCACCCCTATCCTGTCTGTCTGCATCAGCCCTTGGGTTCCTCAAAAGTCCTCTCTACCTGCTGCTGAAACACATGTCCTTCATTTTACTTATCTCTAAAGTTGAGATTTCTGCCCTCCTTTCCCTCTTTCCTTTTCCATTACCTTGACATATTTATTAAGATTGTGTTTGGGGTCTTATAGGAGGGGTCTTATAGGAGAAGACCGTCCTTGGGAGGACTATAGCTGCCGTGGTCTCCATCTTGCGATCTAAGATGGTGGCTTATTGTGCGGTAAGCAAAGGATGTGTTTTGCAGATGGGGGCGGGAGGGCAGTGGGAGGCGTTTTCCCAAATTCCAGGAGTGGCTCAGAAACATGGTTCCAGATCTTCCCATTCTGGGGTGGGGGTGGAGATTTCAGAGTTAATCTGAGGTGAGTTTGGGAGAGCCCCACCTATCTCTAACCCGCTACCTTTATTCCATGGATATGCTTGCCATCCTATAATACAGGGTTAGGCAACCTGTGGCTTTCCAGACATTTTGGCCTACTCCCATAATCCCTTCCTGTTGTCTTTGCGGTCTAGGGCTGATGGGAGTTATAGGCCAAAACATCTGGAGGGCCACAAATTGCCAATATCTCCAGGTCACCACTTTCCCTTCTCCTTAACAGAGTTTGTTTCACTAAGGCTGCAATCCTCTGTACCCTTACCTCTAGGAGTAATCCCTATTGAGCACCATGAGACTTACCTTTGAGTAAACATACCTAGGAGTGCTCTGTAAGAGTTGCTTCAGATCTTCTGGGTCACAGATCAGGAATCTGTTGGACTACAACTCCCATCCTGCCTAACCCCTAGTCATGCTGACTGGGGCTGATGGGAGTAGAAGACCAACAACTGGAGGGCCAGAGGTCCTCCCCTCCTGATTCTAGAAAAGCTGAAATGGTGTGTGTGTGTGTGTGCTTCTCCTTCTGGACAGTCTCAGCCACCTTAAAGAAGCCCGTCTCCCCACTCCCAAGAAATGTGTACCCCATTTTCCATCCCTTCAAGAACACATATCTTCCCCCATTGGGGAAGGTGAACAACAGGCTCAGCTTTCGATGGTCTAAATATGTGGTGGAAAGCAGAGCCTTTAACTCTCTTTCTTACAATAGCTGGAGTCATTCATTAGTTCAACACTTCCCTACTGCGGGTTCTTGGCTTAGGGCTTGTTTTTGCCTGCTGTTTCTGCTCGGCAAACCGGACTTTTACGCTTTTATGTTGAATTGATCTTGCTGTTAATAGCCAGGAGCGGCAGGAGAACTCCACAGAGCGTGCCCACTCTTAGGTTGGAGAAAACAACTGTTTCTAGCAAACAGCCAATTTAAAGGGCCTGGTGGAAATAGCCCTATTAACTTGGATCCGAGCACGTGCGAGATCTGTGAGCTTTCAGCTAAGCAGAAGGGCCTTTTAGCTCCCACCCACTTCTGCACTGTGTAAGCACTACTTGTCCCCATGTGAGGACTCATTATCTCTAATGAGGTTCTTTCAATCTGTATTGCGGGAAGGAGCCATCAAAAGGAGCAAACTGTGTGACTATGGCAGATGCTATCTGATGGGAAGAACCAGGCTGTGGCTTGGCTGCTCATGCAATGGAGCCAAGATGTTGGTGCTGAATCCCAACAGGATTTCCTTAAGAAAGCAGCAGGCCTACTCCGAGGAAGGTTCGGAGGCGGACGAGGCAATAAACGGAGAATGAGAACCCAATGACACTTTCTAGCAAAAGCAGGCAACGGGTTGGATCCAGGCTTAAGGATGCTTAGAGTAGAGCCATTAAAACCAATGCAGGTTGCACTGGTTTAAATGGGTCTGCTCTAATCACGACTAACACAGGATCCGTCGCCAGGTCTAGAAGTGAAGGATGATGATATTTGCCAAAATTTGATTTTTTAAAAAAAGGAAGCCCAAAGCTACAGCTGAGTATTATGAGAAATGCCCTTTCCCCCAGCAATCTTAAAACCTGTTTTCATACCGGGGCTTATGTTAGTGCACAGATCATGGTGGTTAGATCTGGAAGACTTGCACTTCCCCTGCTGAGGATCCACTGTAAAGCTGCTTTGGACCAATAGGGGTGGGGGTGGGGAGAATCTCACCTACAATTGTTTTTGCAGGAACCCCACCAACCGATGCCCTTACACCATTATGAACGTATTGCAGCACCTAGCAATTCAGACGTAGCAAATCTCGATAGCTAACGGTGAAGACAAATTGCATATTGCCACTACCTAAGCTGAGCTGCAACAGGGGCCTATTTTTGTAAATATTTTAATGCATACACACACAAACACTTTGGGCTTTTGTTCCTCGCCTTGGTCCCTGCACTGTGGTAGTTACTTGCTCAGCCATGCCACACACTAACATATCACAGGAAATGTGTTTATTTCAGAGGCAACTTGCCACGCTATGTTGGGAGGGCAGTTTACGAAATGGCAGTGGCACACCAGCACAAGGAGCATTGTAATGGCTGCCTCAGCAACACAGGGTCATTTCCCCATCTTTAGTAAATGTCACCAGTTAACCAAACGTTATTCTGTCTATGGCACTGTGCCATCATACTAGGTAATCATACACAATTAAGGATCAGTGGTTGAAAATTAAGCCCTACCAAAAACAAGAAAGGTGCCATAGAAGTCATGTGTCATCTCCCACCCCCACCTCCAGAAAGATTTGCACTCCTTAAAAGCACTCTATACATACACACATGCACACACACCGTGTTCATGGGGTGATAACCATGATTCATCTCAGTTCAGTTCTTGTGGAATCAGCACCGAAGTACAAGCAACACAGGGGAATCCCGGTCTACCAATGTTGTAGGCGTTTTAAAGCTTAAACGCAGGCAGGGTTTTCTTCTCAGTGTAGCAGAGGACATTGGAGAGTTGCCCCATGTGAGTTTCCAAACTAGAATTACTACCAACCCACCTACTCAAGCTGCTACTGGCTCTAATCAGGGAGAAAAAAGACAGGAATCCGGATTGTGCACATTAACCAGTGAGTCTATTGTGGGTGGGGGGTGGGTGGAGAAATGGGTTGGAGAAAAGGACTTCCTATCAGGAAAACAGCACTGCCTCCAGCATATATATTTTTAAAAAGATGGTCTGGCAAACCAATCACGTATCTCCTACATGATATGTAGTTGGACCCCCATTGTTTTAGCTGAAATACTATGGCTTGCAATCTATTTGAATGAACGATGTCACAATCTCAGCTCGTCTAGTGCATATTTGAACGTTCTGAAACACATTACAAGTCTGAAGAGCATCCATGTAAACAGATGTCACGAAACCATAATCCTTTTTCTGCATACACCAGGGGTAGGCAACTTAGTGCCCTCCATATCTTTTGGACTCCAGATCTTTTGGATTACAGTTCCCATAATCTCTGACAATTGGGCATGCTGGCTGTAGCTTATGGGATCTGTAATACAAAACAACTGGCGGGCACGATGTTATCTGCTCCTGCCATAGACCGATCCCACCAAAGCCTAATTCATGTATTCCGCCCCCCGCCCCCAAATGTAAGAGAATAACTATTCAGTTATAACTTAATACAGCCTTGACCAACCTGGTGAGCAACAGATTGTCAGACTACAGCTCCCATCAGCCCCAGACAGCATACCCAACAGACAGAAATGATTGCTGTTTAAAACAGCCGGTGAGGGAAGACTGATCTGGATCACTGAGGGCTGGAGTTAAAAGGGATACTGCCATTTCCACACACTGTGTTTTGCTCAGAGACACCTAATGAATCCACAGCTCCCATACGAAGGTATATATTCAGAAAGCCAGTTTTAGAAGGACAAGCACAGGCACACTCATAATGGCAGGGTATGGAGCTTTCTCAACTTAATAAGCACTGTTTGGAGAAAAGGGTTAATGTGCAAGGCCAGGATAAACAAACCCTTACTGAATAGTCCCTGAATATGATCTCAGGCCATGGCCTCAAGGTACATGACACAGCAACCTGGCTGAAGTTAAGCAGGTCTGGTCAGTGCTGGAATATCTTGTGATTGCCACCTTGAGTTCCATGATGGAAGAAAGGTGAGATATAGTCAAGCGGAAGGAATCAGGGCTGAAGGCCACTGAGAAAGAATTGAGGCCATTCCAATAGCTTTGATCTGCAACGTAAGCTTGCTGGGTAGCATTCAGAGTTCCTACAAAGGCCTTATCCCAGGGGTGGGCAAGTGTCAGGAGGGCCACAAGTTGCCCACCCTGGCCTCAACCACTACTGCTTCCATAAACTGACCTTCAATACACTTACAGTGGTGTGACCAGGGTAGGAATATTCCAGAAAACCATGTTTACAGTTCTAGCATCTACCATTCTGGACTAGGAACAGTCAGCATAAATCTCATCACCTATATTTGGCCCAAGACTGATCCACATGGGAATTGCCTCATGAGAGAAGCTGTAGGTAGAGAGAAAGCACAATGAACTGAATGGGACCACTCATTGTTGACCCCCTGTACTAGATGGTAGCTATTGTGGCTAAAAAAAAAATACCTTTGGGAGACATTCAAGTTGGAAGCGTCTCAATGAAGTCCAATCTTCACGCTGTTTTTATACAAAAAAATTTAATAAATATTTTTTCAAGATTTATTGCCAGGAATAACACATCAGAGATGCATTTTCATGTTCATGTAACACTAATATTACCATACAAGATATCCTCATGTTCTCAGTGGTTGACCCATTGAGATTACTATGTTTGAAGCCTTTTTTTATTTTTTGATCTTCCAACTTTTGTAATAGCACTTGGATTCCTTACTTTTTTTTTAAGGCGGGCAGTGGAATCTATGGCAAATCTACACAGTGATCTCACTGGACTTTCTACTGTTCAAGTATTCAGCAACTAGCTTATCAGAATACTTCCTACATACAGTAGATTACAAAGAAAAGAAATCAAATCTACAAGTGGTTCAGTATTAACCTATTCGTGGTATTGGTGGGAAAAATCAAGAGTTTACAAAATAAGATTTCGGTGCTTCGAACTTCATACACTAATTCGTTATTTTTAATTACATGCAACCACGCCTCTCTCACATTTCATCTACAGGTTATAGCTCCTTTGTGTTCCTTTAAACTGCTCTGATACAGATTATCTGCCTGCCTGCCATCTTTTCCTTCCCCCCCACCCCATGACTAAAGCAGCCAGAAAAAAAAACACTAACCTAATTCTAAACTGCCTCAGCTGGTACTTAACAAATAGTCTTAAAGTGATACTATGGAAGGTGTTTTCAAGGAAAAGAAAAGGAGAGACAACACACTTGATATCGTACAAAAAGCCAGCGTTGAAGGTCTGAAAGCTCTTCCTATTGTTAAAAATTTTAAAAAACAAAAACTGATTTTCAGAACACCTTAAATTTTGGCATGTAGGGCAACATGTAACAAGGGGGGGGGGCAAAAAAAGTAAAGAAGCCATAAGTTTACAATGCTATGAAAAACCTTCAACTCTAAACACATACATATAAATAAAAAAGGAATGATATTTAAGGCTCTTGATTATTAAGTTAATAAATCAAATATACACAGTGATTAATAAAAAAAGAATTATTTACATAACTATACAAACTTCTACTTTTGACACATTTTCCTCTCAATTCTTCATTTTTTTTACCAGCAACTGCTGACAAGAAGCCCCCCAGATATCCCCCCTCCCTCCCCAAACAAAAACAAAAAAAATACAATAAAAAAATAAATAATAAACTTTTTTTGATAGTTGCTGTGGTTCTGAGCTGCAAAGGCACTTTCAAATACAGAACTAGTTGTACGTCACCATAAAACCAATATACAAAAGAACTCTAATTCAATAAATAAATAAAATGTATTTTTCTAAGACTATAAATTGTGACATCTCAAGAGAGGAGAGGGAAAAAATGGTTTTGCTACAGGAAAAAGCTAAATAAAAGGCTACATGATACCTTATGAAACCTTTCCAGGATGCATCAGCTGCAGCTGAATTGACACAGGGGCACTTTTGACTAGTTTTGCATAGATGTGAAATGCAGCACTTGGTAATCCAGCCAACCACAGCAAGTATCACTGCCAGTGTAAGCCAGCTTGTCAAAACTTAAATTAACACAGGGATTCTAAGCAAATAATAGCCTTAGACTCAAAATATTACACAACCGTTTTAAGAACTACAAGCTCCGAGTTGCCTTGAATTGATAGGTAAAGGCCCTGCACAGCAGCACCTACGTCTGCTATACAATGTATTCCATTCGGTTTAAACTTTGTGCACTTTCCAAGTCCCGGTTGTCTTGTTTGTTTGTCCAGTTCGGGTGTTTTGTTGGGGTGCCGTTGGGTGGCTTTTCGTCTCTGTCTACTAGCGTGTACGTTGCCTGCTTGGCAAACCGGGTTTTCTGCTGGTGTTTGTCCATGTCGTCTTCCTCCACCTCAGAGTTGTGTGTCCTTATTTTGGCAATTTTGGAGTTCTTGTTTTCATAGTCTTTGATTGGGACAGCGTTGGCCCCGTGCTTCTCTATGGGGTTCTTGATCTGATTCAGCTGCTCCCGCACGTTGTTGGTGGTGTTGTCGTCCGACGCGGTGTGAGAGTGGCTGCTCTGCTTCCGGCGCTTCCGGATGCACCAGTAGAAGGCCGTGACCAGGCAACAGATCCAGGCCACTGTTAGAACGGAGCTCAGTAATGGAACCAAGAAATCTGGAAGCCAAGTTAGACTCTCATTAACACCTCAAAAAGGACATTCAGTGCAGAGTGTGCACGTGCTCTTTTAGGAAAGACCACTCATACCAACAAATCCCTTCATCTTTACACTTCTATTTAAAAAACAAAATGGAAGCGCTTACAAAGATGAAATAGGAATATTTGTTTTAAAACAAAAAAGCTGATTTGCCAGCTTGAGAAGACAAAGGATGCATCCCTTTTCTTGGATTCAGGGTTGATGGTAGGAAGCAAAGGACCTGAACGATCAGCCCTGACCCAAGGATAACTGGTTCCACACTCCCAACTTCTGACATTGAGCTTTCTAGTGAAGTTAGGAGTGGACAACCTGTGGCCTTCTAGATGTTTTGGCCTACAGTTCCCATCAGGCCGAGCCAACATAGGCAATGGTAAGGCATCACGGGAGTTGCAACCCAAAACATCTGGAAGTCCAGAAGTTGCTCATCCTGGACTTAAAGGCTACTGACTTCCCCTAATTGGCAGCTATTCCACCTGCTCCCCTCCCTCCCCCACCTGGAGGCTTTAAAAGCAAGGCTGGAGCTGAAGGGAGGTGCTGCTCCAGGGTAGGGTGACCATATGAAAAGGAGGACAGGGCTCCTGTATCTTTAACTGTAATGTAGAAAAGGGAATTTCAGCAGGTGTCAATTGAAGTGGGTGAAATTCTCTCTTCATCAACACAGTTAAAGCTGCAGAAGCCCTGCCCTCTTTTGTATATGGCCACTCTACTATAGCTAGTGTAGCTTTAACTGTTGTGATGAAGAGGGAATTTCACCCACTTCAATTGACATCTGCTGCAATTCCCTTTTCTACATTACTGTTAAAGATACAGGAGCCCTGTCCTCCTTTTCATATGGTCAGCCTACTCCAGGGGGAGAAACGCTGTTCCACCAAGGGTGAGCTATTCCACCTGCTCCCCTCCCCCCCACCTGGAGGCTTTAAAAGCAAGGCTGGAGCTGAAGGGAGGTGCTGCTTCAGGGGAAGAAACGCTGTTCCAACCAAGCTTTCTTTTCTTTTTATCTTTTTATCTGGTTTGTTTTGCTGTGAACTTGTATTTAGTATATTTTTGAGTACTATTGTGATGTTGTTGATTAGTATATTGTTAAATATTGTTGTAGTACTAATTTTTGTAAACCGCCCAGAGAGCTTTGGCTATTGGGCGGTATAAAAATGCAATAAATGAAATTAAATGAAATGGGAAAAACAGGGCTCTTCTCAGAATGCTCATTTGAGACCAGGCAGCTCCTCTCACAGCTAAGACCAGTCCCTTGGCCCCTGGTAAGTATATCGTTTGTGGAAACTGAGGAATGGAACAACATTTGGTGAAACTGAACTCCTGATTGCACTGTATCTATACTCCACATAGATCTATTTCAATAGACATTTCACCATTCACAGTAAATTGCAATCCATAACAGGTTCACTTCAAGCCATTCATTAGAGCTTGACTGGACATCTCCCGATATCTGGAAGTACTTGTTTTTAACAATGACAAAAGTTACTTTTTAGGGCGAATGAAAATATATGTTGGTTTGTTTAAGCATGGAAAGAGAACAACCATTCAAACCTCCTGCTGTAAATATTTACCTGTTTTGTTTGTAACTGGCCGCCTCTGTACCCGGACCTCTGCCACCGCTGCAATAAGTGTACTGTTTCCATCACGCTTGCTAACCAGATCAATAATCTTATCAGTTATTTCTTTTATTGGGTTATTTTCCTCTTGGATGTCTTCAGCAGACTGTAAGAAGAATATGGTTGCATATTAGAGGCATGATTTTTTTAAAAAAAACCACATAAGGCTGTATCCAACATGTAGTCTAACTTAAGTCCCATTAATTAAATGGGTCCACTCTGAGTAGGACTAACATGGGATATAACCAATGTTTGCAACAGAAGTAAATGGCTTCCAGAACAATATGGAACAAAATATTTGGCCCAAACCCCAAATCTAGGAAGTTCTGGCTTTTACCACTGAGGAAAGGCTAAAACGTTAAATGTTCCGTGCCAACATCAAGCCTGTTAATGATGAAGTTAAAGCCAACCTTGCATTTTACGGAGAAGAAATAAATCACAGCACATGATTTAAGGCAGCATCGGTGCCAATTATAATCTTCAGTTATTTAGGGCACAATCCTATGCATGTTTAGGCAGAAAAAAAGTGCAACAACTCCCAACATCCCCCAGCCACACACACACGTGTTTAGAAGAAGACAGACTTACAATTGCAACGTGAATTTCGCTCTCTGCCAAGTGTGATGGTTCACAGGTGATGTAGATAGTGTATTCAACAGAAACGTTCTTCAAGATACTTAGATTCCTCAACTCATTACAGATATGCTCAGTAGTAAGACCCTGCAGGAAAACACACACACACACACACACAAAACCATGAGAACCTGATAGGCAAGGATTTAGGAACAATATGAACCAACTGTACTTTTCTCATCAAAAATTGTACCTGGCTGCAATTACACAAGACATCATGTCTCTACATTCCAGCAGAAGCTGGATTGCCCATATTTGCCATTTAGCAGGGAGAGTCATCATTACACAGAGGCAAACTCAAATTTGCCAAGTGAAAAGTCCTTTCGGCTCTCCAACAAGCATAACAAGCTAAATGAGACATGCGTTTGGCGAGCCCGGTTGTAGCACTCACATATTTAGATGTGCATTAAAATGTAATGCTTGAAGTGGCCCTGAGGCGTTTCATTGAGTTTGGCTTTGGGAAAGCCAAACTCAAAACTTATGGCCTTGCTCACCCAAGACTCTTCCTAAGCAGCCATGGACAGCCATGTCTTTTATCGACGTCAAAGGCTTGATGTAAGGCAATGATGAGATAGTCCCACAGATGCCACCCAGAGGGTAGGGCGAGGGACACATATTGTGGAACAGCCTTTTCCACCTTGTTCCCTCCAGATGCGTTGGACTGCAACTCCCATTGTTGGAGTCAGAGTCCAACATGCCTGGAATTCACCAGATTCAGGAAGGCTGCTATGGAGAATTAGGTGTTTGTACAGGTTTTTCCAGACCGTCACGAAAGTCAGGTTATATTTTGGAAGCCCTAGCGAAGGTCTTAATTTTTGTGAACCGCCCAGAGAGCTCCGGCTATTGGGTGGTATAGAAATGTAATGAATAAATAAATAAATAATAAATAAATAATATATATGTAGCTGGCTTGTACTGAGCCGCTTGGCTCCTCCTTCTCCATCGTAGAGCAGGCTCACTTACCGGGCTCATCATCTCTTTGTTAAAAGTGAAAGTGATGTTTGCACAATTGTCCTGATAATAAGAGTCAGAATTGCACGTCGTTTTCACCGGCTGTTGGTTCGAGGGCCAGCATTCGCCAACATTTTCGCAGGGATGAACAAAGCAATGGTCATCTTTAATTGGGTGACAGGTGTGGCCTGCAGGACATTCACTGTGACCTTTGGCATTTATCAGGCAAGGCTTTGGACCACACCAGACCTAGAAGAGATCAGACTGGATTGGTAACTAGTCTTTTGCGTGGAAAAGGAGGAGGAACAAGTTAGTCTAGAAGTTTGAGGATGATACCTTAGAACAGGTGACTTTTCCATTCACACATTGGCAGCTGTTGCATTCGTCATCCCATTTCGATCCATCTGGAATAATATGGCCACTGGCAACACAAGGCCTTCCTGAAACTAAGAGGTGAAGTAATTAAAGGATTCAGCCAACACAGTGGCAACTCAAAAATGGTATGAACTGAGATATTATATATCAAATATGTGGGGAGGGCTGAAGGGAACCCAAGAAACATCTTCCACGTTCCTTTAGCTTCCTGAGGATTGAAACACAGCCCGTGATGGTGGGGACACAAGGCAAAGGTGGGTGAGGTCCTGCGAACATTATTAACATCTGTTGTTTGTTCAAGCCCATCACCAATAGGGATGGAGGGAATAAGGATATTTTTATAATGACGCATTAAGTACAAATGCAACAAAATATATACAACTAATACCACTATGTAATTTATCTCATCTCGGGGTACCTTCTTGGCATCTTGGACCACTGCGACCGGCTGGACAGATACAACGGTATCCATTGATTTCGTCTACACATGTAGCTCCAAAAGCACAGGGTGAGGATTGACATTCATTGATATCTGGGGAGGGGAGGGTGGAAGATAGAGAAAACCATGTAATTCATTATTATAGTCTACAGGGATTTACTCCAAGCGGAAACCTAAAGTTGAGAACCTTGCTCATATTTAAGAAGATGAAGACTACCCAGCTATTTCAGAATCTCCAAAACACAAGGTCATGTGCTGTTTATGAACATGGTTTCTAATCTACAACTTTGGCTATAGATACAAGCTGAGATCTTCTGCAAGCTAAGCATGTTCCCCAATACTCAGCTATAGGCCTTCTCTTCATATATAGCTTTCTGATACAGCTTATACCATCAGCCTTTATTTATTACGGGCATAAACTTATCCTGTTTTCATGGTTCCCTCTCTTTCTTTTTTTTAAAGAAATGCAAGTGCCCTCCTACCTGTACTTTCATAAATTACAGGGAAGCTTGTTTATCACCTCAGGGTCTCAAGACAAAAACGATTCGTAATTAGAAAACATTTTATTGTGCACACTTTCCTGTCACAAGAACGCTCACCCTCAGAAGAAAGGGCATAAGAGACTGAAATGAAAGGGCTTCTCCTTGAAAGCAGGACATTCTGACGCTTCAGTCCCATTGAAATAAATTAGACTTTTAAAAGGTAAGCTGAATAGTGGAGATTCAGGACAGACAAAAAAGCAAGTCCTTCTCACACACCACACAGGAATTCGCCATCATGTGATGTGGTGATGACCAACTTAAGACAACTTTGAAAGGGAATTAGACAAGCTGGAGCGTGTTCAGAGGAGGGCAATGAGGATGATCAGGGGTCTGGAAACAAAGCCCTATGAAGAGAGACTGAAAGAACTGGGCATGTTTAGCCTGGAAAAGAGAAGATTGAGGGGAGACCTGATAGCACTCTTCAAATACTTAAAAGGTTGTCACACAGAGGAGGGCCAGAATCTCTTCTCAATCCTCCCAGAGTGCAGGACACGGAATAACGGGCTCAAGTTAAAGGAAGCCAGATTCCAGTTGGACATCAGGAAAAACTGCCTGACTGTTAGAGCAGTACGACAATGGAACCAGTTACCTAGGGAGGTTGTGGGCTCTCCCACACTAGAGGCCTTCCAGAGGCAGCTGGACAACCATCTGTCAGGTATGCTTTAAGGCGGATTCCTGCATTGAGCAGGGGGTTGGACTCGATGGCCTTATAGGCCCCTCCCAACTCTACTATTCTATGATTCTATGAAATTTAGGAGGAAAAGGCTATCAACTGCTACCAAACATGATGGCTATATGCTACCTCCAGTATCAGAGACAGTATGCTTATGTACATCAGTTGCTGGGAAAGACAAGCAGAAAGGTGCTACTGTTTTCATGTCCTGCTTGTGGGCTTCTCATAGGCATCTACTTGGTATTGTGCTGGACCAGATAAGCCCCTGCCGATTCAGCATAGCTGTTCTTGTGTTCTTCTGTTTATATAACTAGCGTGCCCTATTGATTTTGAGGAGTCTTTTAAATGTGACTATTTTTCTCTGCAATTGGGGCAGAGAATTCCAAGGGAACCCCCTTTGACCGAAGCTGATTCCATGCTGTAATACAGAGGGGCCAATTTACAAACCATGTTTTAGCAAGATTTCATTAACTCTGCAACTCTTGTTAAGATGTCACCAATTAGGCCAAAGAATAAACGGAAGCATTATGGAAACGTACTTATCCTGCAATCCGGACCAGCAAAGCCTGGAGCACACTCACAACGGTACCAATTGTCTCCGTCCACACAAGTTCCGCTATTATAGCTGAGGAAGAGGAGGAGGAGAGAGAGAAAACTAAGCAAAGATCAAATTCTTAACCTTCTACTTTCACCAAATGCATGTTCTCATTCCAAAGCGAAGTATAAAAATAGAATAATAATAATAATAATAATAATAATAATAATAATAATAATATATTTATTTATTTCTTACCCGCCTCTCTCTTTGGATCGAGGCGGGGAACAACATTAGTACAGAATCAATACATCTTAAAAATTCTTGATTTTACATTGATCTGGATAGGGCCGCTGGAAAAAGCTAGTCTTTAAAGCTGCCTTAAAATCACACAGAGAGTTAATGTTACGAATCTCCTCTGGCAGGCCATTCCACAATCTGGGGGAGACAGAAGAACAGGTCCTCTGGGAAACTGATGTCAGCCTAGTTTTAGCTGACTGAAGTAAGTTCACCCCAGAGGACCTGAGCGTGCGGGGCGGACTATATGGGAGAAGGCGATCCCGCAGGTAACCTGGACCCAAACCATGTAGGGCTTTAAAGGTAATGACCAACACTTTGGACTTTGCCCAGAAACTAATTGGCAGCCAGTGGAGTGATTTTAATGTTGGGGTAATATGCTCACCCCTAGATGTACTGGTGACCAACCTGGCTGCCATATTTTGAACTAGTTGAAATTTCTGAACTAGGTACAATGGTAGCCCTATGTAGAGCGCATTGCAGAAGTCAAGCCTTGAGGTACCAGCGCGTGCACTACTGTCTTTAGGTCTTCTGACTCTAAGAAGGGGTTCAGCTGGCGTATCAGCCGAAGCTGATAGTAGGCACTCCTGGCCGTCGCATCTATCTAAAATATAACCTTAAAGCTGGGGGTAAACAAGTTGTGACTTTCCAGATGTTTCAGCCTACAACTTCAATCAGCACCAACAAACCTTATCCAATGATGAGGAATGCTGAGAGTTGTGAGCCAAAACATCTGGAAGATTAAAGCAACATTAGCCATTTCCTATTTTAGAAGGAGGCAAGATATTATGGGCATTTATTAGAAATTGCAACAATTTAAGAAAATATAGTAACTACTTTGAGATTATGCTGTCTAGTCAAGTGATATGGAAGAATGTTCAGTTAGTCGACTCATCTATTTGCGGGTGGGTGTGTGGGAAGGAAAGGTAAATTGAAACAGATAAATAGGAAGGAAGTCTGGAGGAGCCTAAGAATAAGACACACTCAGGTACAGTCAAAGGTTTTGGAGGGCAGGGGGGAAGAATGTCAAATGAGCCTTTTCTTGCCTTTTTACTTCTCTCTCTCATACACACCCCTAGAAATTTCCACCTCATGACCACTCCAGCAAAACAAAATATTAAAAACCCAATTTGCTCCGAGGTCCTGATGCTTACCAAGGGTGTGGACTGCAATCATTTGTATCTGCAGAAAGATCAAAGGAATAAATAATTAGGAGCAACATCTCAACAGTTACGAGCAGATTGCCAGTGCAGTCAATCAGGTAGAGGGGTGGTAGGCTGTTCCTTGACAGAGGTCTTCAAGCAGAGACTGGACAGCCATCTGTTGGGAATTCTCTGACTCTGGATCTCCTGCATCAAGCAGAGGACTCCAAAACCTTCTTCCACCCCTTATAATGTAATTAAACCGCAAAATGGAAGACTCTGGAGTTCTACTGGGGCCTATAACTCATTTTCCAAACAGATTTGAGCTGTATTGCTCAACACAAGGTGGGCAGAAGGTACATCTGGGCCTATGGAAGATCTGCAGGTGATTTGCAATAGATTGACAAGGAGTTCTGGCCTGGAAATATTTAACAATAGCATCAACTCTCCCCCTCCTCCCCCCCAGCCATGATATGGCTGAAATGAAGAAAGGTTTGGGTAACCAGGAGTAGATTTTTGCATGGAAGGACTCTGCGCTCAGTCCTGGTACTCAAAGCAAATTCCTGGGGTCAGCATTTTCAAATTCTAAATGTATGTCTTTCACACCAGGCTCCAGTAGATGGATTTTGGGACTGTAGTAAACAACAAATTAGATCCAACAAGCCTGAAGTCTGCCCACCCCTGGGCTTAACACACATAGACACAGGAAGCAGATTCCTGTAAGGATCCTCCCCACGAAGAAAAATTAACAGACTCAAAATCACTAGGAAAAGAGGAGAGCTAACCCAAGTTGGGGAGGTGGGAGGTAGCAGCATGAACCAGATGACATCTGTCTCCACTTATCTCATTTGCAACTTTCTCATACCCAGGCCAGAGCTCCATCCCACAATGTCATTAAAGCCAAATGGTTCAGGTGATACTAAAGCCCCACATCAAACAGCTTCCCCCTTCTGGTTTCAATCTCAAATCCCCAAGGACAAGCAGATGAGCTAGTTTTCTCATCGACCTTCCCTTTAGAAGCATTCGGGGGGGGGGTGTAAAGGGAGAGAGAGAAAGAGCTTACTCTGAGTGCAAGTTGGTCCTTCCCAGCCTTCTTTACAGACGCATGTAAAGGAATCGCCACTAACTACGCACGTCCCACCATTATGACAGGGGTTTGGTAGGCAGCTGCTATTTCTTGCTGCAACAGAAGCAAAGAAAAGTTTGCTGCCAAGTTCTAAAAAATCCACAGCTAAAAACATGGTGAGAAGAGATCACACACACACACACTTACCAATATTGCAAGTGGCGCCTTCCCAGCCTGCTGGACACATGCACTTGAAGGCGTCTCCTTCATCGTAACACGTCCCTCCATTATTGCATGTGGCTTCATCACACTGACTGTCACCTGCAGAAGGTGAAAATCAGGCAAATCAGAACAAGGATTTGCGATGAGCAAGGTCCCATCAACTTGATTTCATATGGGCTCAGGATCCTCCAGCTCTCCTGGCGAGCGTTCAGAAAAAGCTCCATCCGTTTCCCAAGGGCAATTCCATTCCACCTCCCAGCTCAACATATTATGACATGCCCGCCGACCGTGACACACAGATAAGCACTGACCGTTGTCAGAAGGTAGTTCAGTTATCTTGCAAGCCTAACTGCAGGTGCTAGAGAATGTGGGCCCTGCAGCATTGTGGCTTAAGACCAGGGGTGGGGAACCTCTTTCAGCTGAATTCCTTTTCAGAGAAGCTCTCAGGGGCCGCATTCCAATGCTGGGCGGAGCCAGAGGCAAAAGGGGGCAGGGCCAAACTGATACAGAATTGCAAGCCTACTTCTTTATTTATTCGATTTGAAGAAAAATGGAGCCAAAAGCCATCGTGCAGCTTACTCTCAGTAACCAAGCCTTAGGAGAGTTTATTTATTTATTTATTGCATTTTTATACCACCCAATAGCCAAAGCTCTCTGGGCGGTTCACAAAAATTAAAACCATTCAAAGTATAAAACAACAGTATAAAAACCAATCTAAAAGCACAACCAGGATAAAATCAGCAGCAGTACAGAAATGTAAATTTAAAATAGCTAAGTTAAAATTAATTTATAGACTGCTAAAATACTGGGAGAATAAAAAGGTCTTCACCTGGCGTCTAAAAGAATATAGTGTAGGTGCCAGGCGAACCTCCTTAGGGAGCTCATTCCACAGCCGGGGTGCCACAGCAGAGAAGGCCCTGCTCCTCCTGGTAGCCACCTGCCTCACTTCCTTTGGCAGGGGCTCACAGAGAAGGACCCCTGAGGGTGACCTTAGGGTCCGGGCGGGTACATATGGGAGGTGGCGTTCCTTCAGATAGCCTGGCCCCAAGCCGTTTAGGGCTTTAAATGTTAATACCAGCACTTTGAATCAGGCCCAGACCTGGACTGGCAGCCAATGAGGCTGGAAGAGGACTCGCGTGATGTGGTCTCATTGGCCAGTCCCTGTTAGTAAATGTGTTGAACTTTTTTAAATAGGGAAGCAACAGCACAGAACCCAGGAGACTACCAAACAATTAGTGGTTGTGGGGGAGACGGCTGGAAGCAGGGGAGGGCCAGATTTGGCCTCTGAGCCAGAGGTTCCTCACCCCCGGCTTTGACATTTCATCAGTATATCTTTTCATACAAGACAGCACTGCTTTGTAAAACTGCATGTGCTTGTAAAGAAGTCTGCCTCTACCAATGAAGGAAAGAGATGAACATTGACAAACTTCTGGAACGTATGCTTATGAAGCAGCTAGCTTTGAGCACATGATCTGCTGAACACCAGTAGCACTAGGAGGGGAGGGGAGGAAAACTCCTACTTTTTTTTCCAGAAAATAGCCAAGTATTCTGAGCTGGTCAAATACATATACCAAACTAGGCATCCATCAGAGGGGACTTCTCAAAAATACTCACGTGAGTGGCAGGTTTTTCCTTTCCAGCCATTTTTACATTCACAGAAGAAATCGTTGACCAAATCTCGACATGTCCCTCCGTTATGGCAAGGGTTTTTACTGCAGTCATTAATATCTGGATGTAACAGGAGAGAAAGTGAGCTCCCCTTCAAAAAAATATTTGCAGGTGCTTTCAATGTTTAGAAAACTTGCTCTATCCGCATGCATGTTCTATTCCTGATGTTGACCTCTATTCTCAGGCCTGGATTATGTGCCTGAAGATCTTCCACTGACGCTACTGTGTTTTTTCTGCACTATAATCCACCATTTGCTTTCTGTTTTTCTGGCCAACAAACACTCCAATTCCCTTGGAACAAATATCCCAGTTAAGCTGAAAGCAAAGGAGGCCTTATTACATAATTATACTCTTCCCAGGCCAAAGGTTCAAAAAAATAAAACCCTCCTCTGCGATCATGAGGCACTGCAGAGAGAAACATCTACAGCAGATATTCCAGAGGTGACAAACTCTTCATCTGGATTGGAACCCTGGTCTCAGAATTAAAACAACAAAGGCGATGTCACCAGGAAACCCACAAGTTCAAGGTTCCTACTGGTAGAACTCTCATATATCATCATTTTTTACATTTCTGTTTGTTAGACATGTTAGGATTTCAGATTTTCATGCCATTTATTCAGCAGTACTTTGGTTAACAGCAAGAGCATGCCCGTTCTTGAGTTAGCCACTTCTTTCTGAATTCAAACCATTCAAGGTTTAAGCACACATTCACCTAATAATTTTTTCCCAGTAACTTCAGTTATAACAGGGCAAAAATGTAGTCTGGCACAAGGACAGCCAGGCACATTGAAGAGGGAGAAACAGGCTGAATAGCCCTATGACCATGGCAAGCAAAGACATTCTCATGAACACAATGGGGGTGCAGAACATGGCGGCCTTCCTATGCACACAAGCACAGATTGGCAACCTATAAGGTATCTTTCTGCATACAGAAAATCTTCCTGCTCTTGGAAGGGCTGTTTTATACCTCATGTTATTATATGGTACAAGAAAAATGAAACCCACTTGCGCAATAGCTTGGGACATGCAGTTTGTAAGGACTGCCTTCCAAAGGACTCTGGCACCCTGGGAAAACTACATTTCCCAGGGTTCCTGGTGCCTGGGACACTGCCATAGCCACCTATGGGGTGGGGGTGGGGAGGACAGAGACTGCCAGCAAGACTTTCCTGCCTGGCCTAACAGCAGTACCAAATAGAAAGGCAGAGGCAAAGCAGACTATAAAAGGTCATGTAGGTTGTCAGGCTTTGATTTTGTTAAAAAGAAGTTCAGTCTGAAAGCCAAATTTCAAACTGAGGTTACAGCATAGTGGGGGGCAGAGTTCATCCATCACTAACATAGTGGCCCCGTTCAGACAACATGCTAAACCATGCAGCTTAACCACAAAAAGGTTGGCGGAATGCACTAAATGCATTCCGTTAACCATTTTGTGGTTAAGCAGCATGGTTTAGCGTGTTGTCTGAACGGGGCCACTATGGGAGTGCAACACTCCTGCAGCTTCCCGTGTTGCAGGGACAGCAAAATCAGCAAGTCTGTGCGTCCGCTTCCTGACCTAAAAACTAGGCAGCGCTCCATCAAGGCGTGCTTTCCTTGCCTCCTATGCCGTAAGATTGGCTTCTCTTGAGAACTGTGCTTCAGGACTGAGCCATTGAAAAGTAACTGATGGCAAACCCCTCCAAAGAAGAGCCAGCCACCACTCCAGGTTCATGACATCCGCCCTTCAACCAGAGAAAGAGGGTCTGCTTACTGGCTTCACAGAAGGTCCCCTCCCAGCCGTCGCTGCAAATGCATTTGTAGGAGTTGATGCTGTCAATGCACGTGCCGCCGTTTTTGCACGGGTTGCTCTCACAATCGTTGATGTCTGCGAGGAAATGAAAAAGATGGCATTTGTCAATGAAAGGTGCTTAAAAACCAGATTGGGGAGGGAGGGGAACTCACCCAAATTAAGGTGTGTAGTTTCCCCTTACCAAGTTATGTCTACCTATACTTGCAAAGGAAGGAGAATGGTCTACCAACATAGGGTCCAACTAGTATCAATGATTCCAACTGCCAATGGCTCTGCGCAGCCCAGCTAAGCCAAGATCTCTTAACTGGAGGTGCCCCAGACTGAACCCAATTCACACCACATGCAAATCATGCTTGTGTTCTACCACAACACCAAGCCCTTCCTTAAAAGATGGGAGGGAGAACTAAGCTCATAAAATCCTACTTACTCTTAATATCTCAATATGTCTTAAACAGTCTTGAAAGGCAAGTCATAAAACCCCCAATGTAAATTCGCAATAAACTACCAGAGGCTTTTGTACACACCACCAAGTTACAATTTCAATTTATGAAGGGTTACATGTTCAAGGGCAGCGGCCTCTTAAAATGAACTTCCCCAAGGCTGAGAGAACGCCGGCCTCAATTCACTCCAAGAGGAAGGAATCCCAAAGGTTCTCTCTGGGCAGGAGAGTCAAACCCCTTGCTCCCAAGGACAAATCGACTGCTATTCCCAAGGTATTTACACAGGCAGCTATAAACTCAGGTTTCAACCAAAGGGGCAAGGGAAGCCATCTTCAAACCTTACTTTCATGGCAGTAGGTGCCGGTGAAGCCTTTGTTGCATTCGCAAGTGAACTTGCCTCCCGCTTGGCTCTTGCACTTGCCGTGGGGGCCGCAGACGTTGGAGGAGATGTAGCGAACCCCTTCCGGCGTGCTGTTGGAAGCCACCGCCACAGTGCAGCTGTCAATGACTACAGAAGGAAGCAGACATGTGCAGGAAGTCAGCCCTCACTGGTCTCTTAGTGATGCTTTCAAATGGCCATTCCCACCCACCTGTGAGTGAGGGCTTCCTTCCTGCTTCAAAACAGCCGTTCCCAACCTGGAGTCCTCCAGATCTTTGGGACTACAACTCCCATCTGTACCTAACAGTTCACACTCACTTGAGCTGATGGGAACTGTAGTCCAAAGTGGCTGAAGGACACCAGATTGGGATACGCCTACGCCGCCTCAAAATATGCTGTGGCGTTCCCCACAATTGAGTATCTTGTATATGTCTAGATTAGTATGTCTGGTAAGTATGGAACGTTAGAACTGAGTGTGTGTGGTTTATGATGTAATAGGTGGTGGTGGGGAAGGAGTATATAAGGAGAGTGTTGGGAGTTTGTGAGGTAGGTGAGTTTGAGTGTGTGTGAGGAGAGTTGTTTAGTTGTAAAGTGAGAAGAGCTTGGATTCTAGGGGTTTAGGATTGATGTGAAGAGAGTGGGGTGGTTGGTGTGTGGAGAGTTTAGATAGGGCAGGATTGAAAGTATTATATTTTGATTTAAAGCTTTTAAATAACAATAAACTTATTATTATGTTGTTAGCTACCAAATACCACGTGTCAGCTTGGCATTATTTACCTGCCTTACGGTTATTAAACACCCACACCAGAGTATTCCCACAGTATATTTAGAGCAGATCCTATATTAAACCTGTTTCCCTCATAGCTAAGGGGAAAGGTTTTAATTAAGCCTCCCTCAGGTCCTCCAGATCTTTTGGACTACAACTCCCATCTGTCCCAAACAGTTCATTCTCACTTGAGCTGATGGGAATTGTTGTCCAAACTAGCGGAACGACACCAGATTGGGACACGCCGCCTCAAAATAGGCCTGTGGAACAACTTGGGTTTTCCAAGCCCCTCACAGCCCTCAAGGACAGAACGAACTTGCCCCACGGCTTCAGCCATGTTGTGAACGAACACTGCAAAGGCTGAGCCACGGCTTAAGGCTTAGAACGGCCTTCCCCAACATGGTGCCCTCTGAATATTTTGAACTACAACCCCCATCGCATGTGATCATTGGCTGGGCCTGGAAGGAGCTGCTGTCCAAAACGTCTGGAAGGACCCAGGCCTGGGAGCGCTGGCTTTGAAAGTCTTTGGCCCATGAAGGCCACATCCACTGACACAGGATGGCTCCCTTTCCAACGCTCAAAACAGGCTGCTGCGACAAAGAGCCATACTTTTGCTTTCTGCCCTACAGAGCAAGGCACATTGGCAGCTGGGAAGAGAGGAAGCGGCCTCCAGCCAGTCAGACCACTGTCATGCCCGGCAGGAGCTCTCCGGGATTCCAAGCAGGAGGCTCTCCCAGCCCTCCCTGGAGATGCCAGGGTTTGAACCCGGGACATCCTGCATAGAAAACACAGGCTCAAACCCTCTCCCTGAATATACCTTCACAAGTAGTCGAGCGGCAGTGATCCTTCAGGTGCGAGCAGTTCTTCCCTTCATAGTCTTCCGGACAATTGCTACAGAAGTAATCGTTCTCATAATTGAAGCACTGGGCCCCGTTTTGGCATGGGTTGGGCTCGCAATAATCTATGTCCAACTGCAAGCGGTGATGGAGAGAGGAACAGGGAAGACAGAACAGAGAGGCTTAGACAAAGGCTGTTTTTAGTCCTCTTCCCACTGACACTGGCAGGAAACACTATGGAATCCGACCTTTTTATCGGCCGCCTCAATTACTTGTGTACATCATCCACAATGCAATCGTGGCCAACCTCACTAAAACAAAGGTTATCAAGCGGCAGGCAGAGCTTTGCACATGCAGAGTTCTTGCAACTTTGAGCACGCAAACCCTGAACGGGTCGTGGATTTCCTCAACTCCGCAGCATTTTATATTTATTTATTAAAGGTGTCATGGCTTGCTGAATGCTGGTATTCAGCACACAGGTCCAGAGACTCTGCAGCTAGGTGCTCTTATCTGGAGCTTGCGTTTCACCAGCCCTCACCTGACAGACATTTCCTGAGAATCCAGCCGGGCAGAGACATTGGAATCCACTGATTTCATCTTGGCAATGTCCCCCATTCAAACAAGGGTTGCTTGCACATTCATTGATGTCTCTCTCGCACTGTTCCCCTGCGTAGCCAGGTGGGCAGACACACCGGAAACCATTAACCAAGTCCTGAAAGAAGATTAAGAGAATGAGTTTGAGGCAGCTCATTAAAAGCACTTCATGTACTTATTGCATACTGCAGCCTTCCCCAATTTGGTGTCCTCCAGATCGGTTGGACAACAACTCCCAGAATTCCCCAGCGGGCACCAAATTGGGGAAGGGTGGTGCAGTGGATAAGACTTCTGACTTAGATGGGGATGACTTGGGTTCATAAGAACATAGGAAGCTGCCTTATACCGAGTCAGACCCTTGGTCCATCTAGCCCAGTTTTGTCAACACTGGCTGGCAGCAGTGGCCCTCCAGGGTTTCAGGCAGGATGCCTTCCTAGCTCTACCTGAACATGCCGGGGATTGAACCTGCGACCTTCTGCATGCAATGCAGGGGCTCTACTGCTGAGCCACGGCCCCTCTGTTCAAAGCCCCAACTGGAGCCAAAGGATTTGAGTGGTTTTTGTGAACCGCTCAGAGAGCTTTGGCTACTGGGCGGTATAAAAATGTAATAAATAAATAAATAAAAATAAATATAGGATGAGGGCTGCCACATTTGTTTATTCATGCGCCTGTCGCTGTGCACTTATAAAGCACTGGGGTAGTTTGATATTTACAGAAAAAGAAGCAGACAGATGAGGGGATCTGTAGCCCCCCCTCAATTCGCCTGCCTTAACTTCCATACGCTCTGTAGCTTTGAGCACTTTTCTCCTGACCTGCTACACCCCCAGGCCAGTAGGATATGGCGCTTTGAAAACGGGTTGAAAACTGCCTATGGCGTGTGTCCCGGTCCCCAACAGTTATCACTACTGTTAGAGGAGGCCCTGCTGCTTGTCATCCCAACACGAAAAGAATGCCGCCCTGAAGAACCTTGACGGCAGGCCTTCTCTGTAGCGGCACCCACGCTCTGGAAAACCCTCGTGTGGCTCGGGAGGTGGAAAATGTAATAACTTTTAAACACCTCCTAAAAACATATCTGTTTAAACAAGCCTTCCCTGGACTGTAATTTATTCTGGCTTTATGTGATTTTAAAGTCTTAATCTGGATTTTATGGTTTTAGTTGTAAACTGCCCAGAGAGCTTAGGCTGTTGGGCAGTATAAATATGCAATAAATAAATAATAAAAGGTTTTAAAGCAGTAGTGTAGATCCTGCCCTAGAATTGGAGCCAGGCTGGGGAAAAAGGGTCTGAAATGACAGGAAGATGCAAAGCAGAGAAGACGGAGCCCGCTCACCTCGATATTTAAACAGACTCCCCAGCATGTGAGCCAGTGACAAAACGCGGCTGTCCCCATGATGCCTAGTTTGACCCTCACCCATGAAGCCCACTGGATGACAGTGGGAAGCCCCACTCCACTCACCCTAGATTGATGGGAGGATCAAACTGGGGCGGGGCAAGGGAATGCATGCCCACCTTGGAAGAGGGGTGGGACAACAATGGAACAAATTATGGTAGGAATGTACGTCCTTTCCAAAAAGCAACACTTGGCGTTATCAAATTTATTTCTCTCTCTTTTTCTAATGTGCAAAATACTTTAGAAATCCTACTATGATACTGTAAGGGAGATCGCTATTAATCCTATTTTACACTTGGGAGATTGAGGTGGAGGAACCCCAAATCATGGAAACTATCTAGTATAAGCTTCTGGAGCAGTGAGAAGATTGTGGAATAGCATCCGTTTCTAAAGCTTGGACAGAAATCTGTTTGAGATGCTTTGGATCTCTGCTGCAGCGCTGGCTTAAGGAATCTTTGGAAATTCCACTTCCAATGGAACCCAATCTACCCTTCCAGGACAAATGTGCATATCAGATATAAGTTATTCAACCAGCTTTCACACTAACTCAATGTCCCAACAGTTCTCAGCTTTTAAAAAAAGAAGTTTTAAAATGCCTATTTTGATAGAAAATGCATATAGAAATGTGGATTAAAATGGGACTTTCTGTGACGCATTTTCCCACAAAACAAATGTGAAAGTGGGACAGAACCAACAAAGCCTCACCAAACAGAAACAGACTAAGTTGCACATTCTGCAGAACCATTCTCTTAAGAACTTGGTACAGAAGCTATAACCCACGTAACTAAAAATGACTTACCCTGCAAGTTCCTCCATTCTGACATTGTCCAGTACAGTCATCAATATCTACAATTTTTTTTTAAAAAAAGAACCACACTGTTAGCAAAGCCTACAGAAGGCAACACACACATTGAAACTCAAGTGGCTCCGTCAGGTTTCCTGCATGCTTTCCTCCAGATAAGATTATTATAATGGGTGGGAACCTTCAGCAATTCTTCCAGTGGAGTTAAGCTGAAACTTCACATCATTGTTTCAAGTCACCTTATCTGAATATAGCCATGCAGTGGACTAATGGGTTTGATAAAATTGCTTCTTATTCATGCCAGACTGACTACTCCCTTTCTAAAAACATCAGCCGCCCCTCACCCTCCGCCCTTGGTCCTTCCCTTGCTGGCTAATACCGAAAGGCTGAGCCTCAAACTCTAGGGTGACCCTAGGGAAAGGAGGACAGGGCTCCTGTATCTTTAAAAGTTGCACAGAAAAGGGAATTTCAGTCGGTGTCATTCGTACGTATGCAGCACCTGGTGAAATCCCCTCTTCGTCTCAAGAGTTGAAGCTGCAGGAGCCCTGCCCTCTTTTGTATCTGGCCACTGTAGTATAGCTCCTGCAGCTTCAACTGTTGTGATGAAGATGGGATTTCACCAGGTGCTGCATGCCGACTGGGCCAAGAACCTAAATACAAGGCAGAAGCATGGGTCTGAGCTTCGACACACAATGCCACTCTTTGGGACCCAAAGAAAGATGGTCCTAGAGGGCAACTCTTTGCTTTGCTGCATGCATGCCACCCACCTGGTTAAAGACAAAGTGAATACCCCCCCCCAAATCTGAAGAAATAAAATAAAATCAGGAGGGGCAGGGAGCCCAGCAGGCATCAAGAGAGATGGCCATGGGCACATTGGTACTCACAGGCACCACATCAGAGAGACCTGGGTTAGATATTAAAATTTACACAGAGAGAGCTTTATCACACCAGCGTTATACTGTGCAATCACTGCGAACTGTGTGCAAAGGACTCTGAAGTTTTCCAGCTTATAATCTGCTTTTATTGTGAAGTACTCCCATGCATCCTGCTTTAATTGCGCTATAAAAGCAAAAGGCTCGCCGTATTTTGATACTAGATTTCGAGCGTATCATCTGAGCGGCCACCGGGGCACAGGAGCAGGATTTGATATGGATTAAACAAATGCTTACATCTGCATAAGCTTTAAAGATAAAGACATCAAAATTGGCACAGTAATAGATATTAAGGAGAGCTTTCAGTATACCAAATTTGAATCGGATTGGGTCATCCGTTGATTTTTTATGATTTTTTTTTTTTACATTCCCCCCCTTAAACCCATTTCCTGGTATGCAAAGGATCTAGCCGCCCGGTAGCGACAACAACAAGGGAAACAGGTACGTGGGATGAAGATCACATACACACACTTACTCATATCACAATTGTTGCCAGCCCAGCCAGCAATGCAGTCGCAATAGTAGCTGCCAATTAGGTTCCTGCAGGAATTGGCATTGAGACAAGGTTTACCCTCACATTCATCCGCATCTGAAAAGAGACACGTTGAATTGCCCATGTTAAGCAGTGGACACAGCAAGAGGGGAACACACAACCCTCTCTTGTTTTCACAGCAATCACGACAAGTTCATTAAAGACCAATGGATTTTTAAAATCTTACAGGAGTGGATTAACAAGATTTAGGGATGGGGGAGAGAAAAGAAAAAAAGGCTATGTTACTAGTTGCTGAAAAGCCTTCTGATTTCTCCCCAATTATGGCGTTCCAGCAGCACTGAAACCCTGGCCTCAATAATTAAGAGAAACTTTTCACACACACACACACACACACACACACACACACACAGAGAGAGAGAGAGAGAGAAAGGGCTAGAAGAGAAGCGAGATGGAGAATGTCAGAGCAGCGGAGCATTCCTGGTCATTGGGATTAATACCCCGCACTAAGAACATGGGAGGCTCGTTTTTCATGAGATCATCTACAGCTTGGAATGTGGCTGTGAATTCTCTAGTCCGAAGGAGTTAATGTGATGGCAGAGTTGGGAGCTAGTTTCCCACGAGGCTGAAAGGGAGGAAAAGGAGGTGGGAGAGGCAGCAAAAGTACACAGCAGCTTAAGAAGAAAAATGTCAGCATTGGGCTCTGAAATACTCATCATAGCTGATAATAGGAAGATAAGGAAGTGGTTTCTAAGTTAAAGGGGCCGCTGCCCATATTACCTGGGAGAGGGATGGGAGGCTACTCCTAACATGGGTCCACGAACAGACTGCAGGAAGCCCCCCCCCTTCTGTTTTCAAGGCAAGTAAGAATGCTTCCAGATTATTCAGCCTATGCTCCTCTCTTACAAAAGCTGCCTTCTCTGCACAAGGCATCCTGGTCTCATGGAGAATCTATTGTGTCACTTAGCCACTGCCTCCTCGAAGCTGTTTCTAGGCTTGCAGCATGGCCAGGGTGGGGAGGAGAAATAGGAAACCCGTGGTCCATGGCAAGCACAGATACAGCCTCCAGAACACTACCGGGGACAGTCGTGGAAAGGTTCTCTGCATAACAGTTTCCCAGAGTACAGGCAGGATTGTACCGCAGGAGGAGAAATTTGGAAGGGTCTGAACTGTTCCATGATTCTGATGTAGGGCGAGAAAAGGTCCCGAAACTCCTCTGCCTCATGCGCTCAACATCACAGCTTTGTCCCCTACTAAACATAGTTACCTGCAGAAAGCATAATCCCCTGGTTCCATAAATACCAACCTTCCTCAATCAGGTGCTTCCCTCAGCTGTGTTGGACTGCAACTCCCTTCATCCCTAGCCAAGAATGCTGGGATACCTGGCTGGCACCAGTATAGGAAAAGCTTGTGAGGTTGTTGCAGCTCATAATCTCTACCCGTGTGTATACACTAAGGTCGGGGAAGGCTGGGGTACAGTATGGGATTAAAATGTCTATGTCCACGTTTGGGCAGGTTCTTCATAGATGATCCACCATCTACAGGTTCATCTTACTGGACTGGCTGTAGCTGCCCATTTGATTTGAACGTGAACGTTCCTCACAGCGAAGCATTCAATTCATCAGAGCTTCTATTGGCAGATCCTCCAAACTGCTTATTTTTCTGTTCCACAAATATATACAGCCTACACTTACCTATTTGACACGTTTTGCCAGTCCACTGAGGTGGGCAAATACATTTAAACCCATCAACTAGATCCTGGCAAGTCCCTCCGTGGCCGCAGGGGTTTGGAGAGCAGTCGTCGATATCTACCAAGAGAGAATGAGCTTTAATACAGACAAGTCAACATCTACAACAGCCGTACTAGCAGGCCACACACATTCTTGTCAAGTGACATTCTACATCCAGAAGAGATCCAGATTTTGTACCCAGTCGTGGTGTGCATCCCTCCCCACTGGCCTCAGCAACTCCAACAACATTGGACGTAAGCATGCATTTCGATTTTAAAGACTTTCAAGCACTCAACGTTCACATAGACATGACTTCTACAACTGAGTAGCCTCAGAGAAAGATGCCAGCCCAGGCAATTTTACACCGTCCCCTGTGACATATTCACTTATGAATATTCATAAAGGAGTGTTCATGTTCTGCTTATTGCATGGTGACTGAGCCTTATTTCACAGTCTCAGTTACAAATGGGCCCAAGTGAACTCATTTATGGCTGGGCCCAGTTCAAAACTGGGCCCAAGAGAAATTTTTGCCACTAGCCCAGGCTGCCACAGAGACCCCTTTCCAAAACCTACCATAGGCTGTTGAGAGCATATACAGTGGCAATGCAACAGCCTAAAGGTTGTCACAAAGGCCTCTCCACAATGTTTAGGGTTTAGGAAAGGGAACGGCTGCAATAGGGAGGCCCGGAGAGAGCGCCCACCCTGAACCAGAGCCACGTTTTTGCAGAGCTTGAGCCAGATTCAGAACATGCTTGCAAGCCTATTTCCAGCACCCCCACCCCCATATCTCTGTAGAAGTAGCTCCAGCAGCAATATTAGTCAGCACAAGGAACTCCAAATGGCTCCCTCCACTCTGTATTTAATCTTTACGCCAGAGAACCTTTGAAGGATGCAGATGGCATCAAATAAGACCAATAAGTACGTGCCAGACAATGGGGTGGTATCCAACAGTAGTCCTACTTAAAGTAGACTCACTAAAATGAATGGGACTCACTGAAGTCTCATTCATTTCAATAAGTGTTCTCTAAGTAGGACTAACATTGGGTACAACCCAAATGATGGGCCCCAGGGTCTCAAGCCAAGCCAAGTTTTCTCAGCTTCCGCTTTTCCGCGATGGAGCACCTATGGAGCATAGCAGGCTAGGGCATGACGGGAGTTGTAGGACTTTTTTTCCCTGTGTGAACATGCATAGCATTGCACCCTTGGGGATCTAACTCAAGAGTGAACTGCAAGAATAAATTATACAAGCCTGAAGAGCACCGTCCGTAGCAGCAAGGTGTAGCGTGCTGGGATTATAAAATATCTGAACACCCAGTGCACAAAGCAGAGAATTCAGAAAGAGCAGAAAGCTGTACTGTATGTCTGCCAAGCTGGCAGACACTCCCCAAATATCAGATAGTGGTGACCACCACAAGCCACTGGAAAATTTGCACAGCACTCAAAAGCCAAGCAGTTTGGCTTAAAGTTTAGCGTTAAGTCGGAAATGCTAGTTAACTTACTAAGTGTGCATGTTGGAGCTGCCCAGCCTGGAGCACAGACACACTCAAATCCTGTAGAGGTTTCAAGGCAGCTTCCTCCATTGTGGCAAGGATCCGAAAGACAGGCATGTTCCGCTGCAGCAAGAACAGAACCCTCTTCAGCTTAGCCAAGGCCAGCGACACGACCAACCACCTCCTCATACTCCTGGCCTCGATGGGTTCCTAGCTCCAGGCTCTGATAATGTGGCAGACATACCACCATGCCTAACCTGTCAGACAGCTGCTCAATTTACATCAGAAACAGCTATGAGCGCTAAGCCACCTGATCAACAACCATGTCATACCTGCTGAAGGCAGAGCGACCACCAGTCTTACTGACCGTATTATCCCCCCTCGATAAAGCGTTACCTGGAGGTGCCCGCCAATCAGGCAAGCATTTCTGTAATCAAGTAAACTTCTCACACTAAATATGGAAGGCCCATCCAAAGACTCATAGGGTTGGAGTCAAGGATAGTCTAACTTCAGTCCCATTCATTGCAAAGGATCTACTCGAAGTAGGACTAACCCACAGAGAGCTCATTTCCCCCCAGTTAAAACACACACACACACACGTCCTTAAATTTTCTCCCTTTCCCCAAAATATACTGGTCAGATACAACAGTGGTTCAATTCCATGGAAGCAATTGTTGCATTCTACTTATTTATTTCATTTATTTACTACATTTCTGTACCACCTCTTCGCTGAAGCTCTCTGGGCAGTTCCTCTAGCAAATGTTTCTGCTCTCTTATGCCTGGCGTATCCCATCTGTCAGGGATGCTTTAGGATGGATTCCTGCATTGAGCGGGGTGGGGGTTTGGACTCGATGGCCTTATATGCCCCTTCCAACTCTATTATTCTACGATTCTATGAAAGAACACAATCCTTACATTCAGTGGTCAAACCAGCAATGGGGTAAGCCCTTACCAATTTCGCAGTTCTGTCCCGAGTAACCCTCTGGGCAGGAACATTGATATTTGTCAGGCCCGGTGTTGCTGCACGTACCTCCGTTCAAACAAGGCGGGTGAGTCCCGCAATAGTTGAGATCTGCAAGGGACCAGCACGAATCGGAGAATGAGCAAGAGGCTACAGTCTCTGTAGGGCAGTTCTATCACGCTGCACAACAAGCCGCCCACAGGCTTACAGCCAAGACGCGGAAGCGTCACCGGTGGACAGAAGGTTTCCTGGGACAGCCTTTACGCACAGCCCCCGGACTCCCCACCCGCTCCGCAGCTTTTGCGTTGGCTCCCTTGTTGGGCCCAGCGTACCTTTATTGCAGAACTGGCCACCCCAGTTGGTTTCGCAGAGGCATTGCCATGGTTCATTGCAAGTGCCATGGACACAGCCTGGGTGGGGAATGCATTTGTCACAGTACTGCCCTTGCCATCCGTACTGACACCTTCAAAGAAAACAAAGCAATCGGAATTATTTTCTCAAACAAACAAACAAAGGCGCAGTGACTAAGGAATCCCCGAGTTCCCGTTTTGTGGTTTTAAAGGGAATTATTCCATTCTATTTCAAGGGATGATTGGGTGGTTTATTGTAAACAAACAGTTTTTAAAAGGTCTCTAAAGGCAGCTTTCTCACAAAAGAATCAGTGTTCTGGGAGGCCCGGTGGGGTGCCACGGAAGACAATATTATGTGATTCTCATACAAATGGAGGGAGGGAGAGTGGGTGGGTGGGTGCAGACCATAGATCAATCTTTGGGCTTTGACAAATAGCTTATAAAATCGGAGGTGGGGCGGGGGAAGAGAAAGGACGAACAACCATTCTCCAAAGATCCTCATGAATACAAGGGTTTGGGGGACGCTTTAGTGGCAAGACAAACCATCCAAACAGTAGGGAACAGCCAGCTTAAGCAGAGTTTCCCTTGCACAGCACCTCAACACTCTAGCAAGTTGCTCTTTTCTGGGCAACGGGGGTCACATGTTAGGCTTAGGAGAAAAGGAAGCCGCTTTTTTCCAAGAAAGATATTAATCTGTGGCAGCAGTCATAGGATAGTGAAAGGATGTTGAGGTTTCCATTGTGATAACATGTGGCTGCATATACATTTAATTTTTTTAAATGTATATGTATATGCATTTTTAAATGTATTTTTTTTAAAAAAAAACCCAGCAACTGACAGTCTCCTCCAGATACAGAGGTTTTTAATTTTTGTAAACCACCCAGAGAGCTTTGACTATGGGGTGGTATATACATGTAAATAATAATAATAATAATAATAATAATAATAATAATAATAATAATAAGGCACAGCGCAAATCCAGACACAAGATGATTTTCTCTTAAAGTCGGGCACAAGTGCTTATGTACGTTGTAAAGGCATTACTTTAGCTCACGAAACCAGTTTGATGTAACAACGAGGCAAGCAAGAGCGATCCATTCTCCAAAGAAAGGCCTCACACACAACAAAACACAACACAGACATGTGTGGCACGAGAAAAATCTCCGGTTTGAATACTTTCCAAACTGAGCCATTTTGCTTTTAAAATATCCTGGGGGGTGGGGTGGGGGAATAAAAAAAACAAGAAAAGGTGGAAAGCATGAAATTGTGGGTTAACTGGAGTTAACTGAAAGTGCACTTCATTACAGAGACCTGGGAAGAAGCAATCAGCAGGAATTACTCACTGAGTTATCAAAATAAACCTTTTCCAGCCAAGGCAGTTAAGAGCTACCTTGGCCAGCAAATCCTTGTCATGGGAAAAAGCGATAGGGATCTTTCCAAATGCTAAGCATTCACAGCAAGCAAAGAATAAGTTTTAACTCTCCTTCTTAAAAAGAAAAGAAAAGGAAGCTTCAGACAACAAACCACTCCCATTATTATTATTGTTATTTTTCAAGAGCAGCTTTGAAGGAAGAGACCGGTTCAAAGCCTCGAGGTGCCTTGATGCATCCGATAAGCAGAAAAGGTAGCACAGATTCCAAGCCCAAGTGGTGGTGGACCTTCCCCTGCCAGCAAGACATCAGAGGAAACAGAGCTCTCCTTTTCAATACAGAGGACACACAAAGGAGATAAAATGAGGGATTCCATTCTCGGTCCCGCAAACCTCCACTGAACTCTGCATGCATTTAGTTGTTTCCACACAAAAGCTTACAGAACAAACCGAGCCTTTGCAGAGCAAAGCTTCTTTAAAAAGAAAGAAAGAAAGAAAGAAAGAGAAACAACTAAAAACCCTGACTTTTTTACTTTTTAATGCAAGGCACAGCCCATCTTGATAGGTCAGTTCCAAAAGCAAGCCAGGGCCGATTCCAGAAAACTTAAGCCGTGCTAATTTTAGCAGAAGTTATTAATTCTTTCCACATTAAACACACACACACACACCCCATCATATTCTCACGTGAAACAGCCTGGTCTACAGAAAGACACATGGATCCATTTCATTTTATCAAAGTGGCTCTTTTGCTCCGAGTTGCTTCCAAAAAGAACGAGAGAGAGAGAGAGAGAGAGAGAGAGAGAGAGAGAGAGAGAGAGAGAGAGAGAGAGAGAGTTCTATGCATTATTGTTTCAGATCTTAGAGCAGCTTTGGCCGGTGTTTTATTTTTAAACTGTTGCATTTGTAACATAACAGACGATGACTCATCCCAACTTAATGGAAAAAGAATTATAATCTTGTTTCTCAGAGTCCATGAAGATAATTGAGGCTGGGGTATCAGGAAGGACAGCTACACTGCTGGAGGACTAGGCAAAAGAAGTGTGGGAAAGTTGCACCTTAAGTAAATAAGGGCAGTAGTGCATGTCTGGGCAGTGAGTGGGAGACGGGAGACAGAGTAAGGCTTGAACTCTCGAAACAAAGCCTGTTGTTCTGGCTAGCAAAGAATGTGGGCAAACCCCTTAAGGCCCTTTTCGCTGGATGACAGAAGCACAAATCTTTTGTAGTTTTGGCTGGGCCACCTCTTGGGATCCAGCCCAGCGAAAATAGGGCAAAGACATACGACCACCTGATCTAGCCTGACAAAGCCACGGAAGAAAAATCATCATCATCATCATCTCTTCTGTATTCTGACCTGTCCGATTTTTACAACACCCTCGTTTATTTGTTTATTTATTGCATTTTTATACCGCCCAATAGCCGAAGCTCCCTGGGTAGTTCACAAAAAAGGGCTGGTGCATCTGCAATCGGAGGCAAGGGGGAAGCTAACCCAGATTTGTTACCCAGAAAGGAAAGGAGAGAGGCACAGCCAATACAGTCCGCCCCGCACACTCAGGTCCTCTGGGGAGAACTTACTTCAGTCAACTAAAACTAGGCTGACGTTGGTTTCCCAGAGGACCTTTTCTTCTGTCACCCCCAGATTGTGGAATGGCCTGCCAGAGGAGATTCATAAAATTAACTCTCTGTGTGATTTTAAGGCAGCTTTAAAAACTAGCCTTTTCCGGCAGGCCTATCCAGATCAATGTAAAATCATGAATTTTTAAGATGTATTGATTCCTGTTCTAATGTTGTTCCCCGCCTCGATCCAAAGGGAGAGGTGGGTAAGAAATATATTATTATTATTATTATTATCCCAGCTCCCTGACGACACTACCCATACATGACAGAGCACAGCATAGGATGCAACTTTGAGCACGTGCATATGGACGTATGAAAAGCCCTGCTGGATTGGACCAAGGGTCCATCTATTCCAGCATTCAGTTCAAACAGTGGCCAAGCAGAAGTCAACCAGGAACCCACAAGCAGGATATGAGTGAAAAAGCACTACAGGTACACTACAGAGCAAAGCATATGATGATGTAACTTCGCAACCCATCACAGCACACAACCAGACTTGGATATAAAATCACACAAAGAGAGACCACAAGTCAGATATGGGGTGCTCTGGCATCAGGCCATGCACACGTAATGCTCACAAGGGTAACATTTGGTGGTGTGAAACAGGGAGAAAGGACACTTTGCAGAAGAAGGAGGCACTTCTGCACGTAACATCTCGGCCTCATGACACACATGGGAAATCAAGCGCAACCCCAACAATTCTCTTCCTAGAGCTCTTGCAGCACCTCTGCCTCCAGACAGACATGAAGCCCAGCAGCAAACTCCACTCCAACAACTGGAGATGCCAGGACACAACGCCCCATGTAGGCTGGCATGTGTGTGGGGGTGGTGGTGGTGGTGGTGGTGGTGGTGGTGGTGGGAGAAACACATGATGTACTGCAGAGGTGGGGCAGAAGGTAGATCTCCAGATGTTTGTGGGACTTCAACTCCCGGAAGCTCCTACCGGAATGGCCAATGGTCAGGAATGCTGGGAGTTATGCCCCAAACATCTGGAGATCCATTTAATGCCCACTCCTGCTGTACTGCATAACAGCTGTGGCTATTTCTCACGTCTCCCCCCTCCCTTAGCCATATGTGAATTACCTGAGCTGTATTGCTCTGGCACTCTACATGCCCACCCCCCAGCAACAAGGAACAGTATCACCTACACGCAGGGGTGGCACTCATCCCAAAACACAAGCAAGGTTTCTGTTGGCTGGGGCAAGACCACTGTAACTGCTGGCCAAACATTTCTGAGCACTTTGGCCTTGCAGGTCCACATCCTGGATGTGTGGCACCCCCAACAGTGTTTCACTACAGCCCTCCATTCAGAGGGCACCACTCATTCGCTTCTCTCATTGCCACACAACCACCTACAGTGAGTC
Organism: Elgaria multicarinata webbii; assembly: GCF_023053635.1. Taxonomy (NCBI): domain Eukaryota; kingdom Metazoa; phylum Chordata; class Lepidosauria; order Squamata; family Anguidae; genus Elgaria; species Elgaria multicarinata. The sequence continues at coordinate 143,494,080 of NC_086174.1, forward strand.
CAGGGACCAGCTGCTGACTACTGCTCATCATCATCTCTCTCTCTGTTCTCCACTCTCCAGCAGGTACAGGCTCCACTACGCACTCTATTCCATGAGGGAGGCTTGCTCCAGGCCCAGAGGCTCCCTGCTCTTCCTCCATGGGATTGACTTACTTGGCTCCAGCAAGCTCCATGACAGACAGTGAGGGAGTTCCTAACACGGAGGGAGTCCCTAACACGGAGCAAGTGCCATAAGGCAGGGGTGGGCAGAAGGTAAGGTCTTCAGATGGTTGGGACCTCAACTCCCAGAAGACCCCACCAGGATGGCCAATGGTCAGGAAGGCTGGAGCCCAAAACATCTGGAGATCTGCCTCTGGCCCATCCCTGCCAGAAGGGACACTGCACTGCCCACCCTACTGTCCAATGCCAAGTCAAGTCACACATTTTATTGTATGCAGCTAATTGCCATCACAAGATTGCCCAACGCGCAGGAGCCCTGCTGGGGTTTCTGGTTGGGGTATATGAGAGTTAGGGAGGAAGCAAGGGGTGGACATTTAGATCTGCTGAAATGCTACTAGGCAACGTAGAGGGGGGAGATGAGTGGCCACATGGGTTGCCTGGGGGAGGGCCAGGACAGTTGTTTGGTCCTTGCAACGCTCGGCCTGACTGACCCAGATGTGTATGTGTGAGGGGGGATGGGGTGGGGTTGTATCCCACATTCAAACCTGGCCCCCGCACATATCAGTCGTAAGCTGTTCCCCAGGCCAGGACTCCTCCGGAACCTCCCGGGCTTCTGGCATCTATGACTGGGCCTTGGGGCTAGGAAGATAAATGCCCTGTGATATGTCCTCTTCCTGTGGCTGAGTGGTTGGGGCACTGCTCTATTTGCAGTGAGGGGTCAGGTCCTGGGAGCACCCTCTGACGTTACTGTTGTTGTTGTTGTTTCATTCCCAGGCATGCAAAAGCGTGTGCGATTTGCCGCCACGATGAGGCTCAAACTCCCAACTGCCGCTTCCTCACTCCATGCCCTACACTAGGGGGTGTCGAACCTTTTTCAGCCCGAGGGTAGAAATCCATTTTGGAGAAGCCCTCGAGGGCAACATTACAGGGGTGGTGGTGGTGGTGCTGAAAACAATACGGGGCCTGGCCCCCCAATAGCAGTGCAGTTTAGCTTAAAACTGCCAGTAACTAAGCCTAAGGAGGGTCATTTCAGAGCTGCTGGGGGCTGGTGTTGCCGTTAGTCTGCGTCTCCCCTTGTTGCCTCCGAGAGACAGACAACAATTATGCCACTTTCAGAAAAAGGATGCAGCCTTAAAAGCAAAGATAACATGCCCTGACATCCAACAACCCTACCTTCATGCAAAAGTGAACACAAAACCTCATAATATTAGAAATATTGAAGTAACAAGCCATGATACTTGGTTTTCCAAAGGAAACACTTATATTCCTTGCCTCTATTCAAAAGCTCCCCCACCCCGCCCCACAACCCTTGTCTGCTTGCCAGAATATAAGAGAGACTTCAAAGCACGACAACGATTCTCTGCCTTCATCAGTATCTACAGACAAGATTCCATCCCCACTATTAACCTCTCATCACTCTGAAGTCTGGCTCCCAAGAGCAGAGGAACCAAGAGGTTGCATTAATCCTGTTCTGAAGAATGCTCGACTTTTGCCTATTGATGGAAAAAGTCGAGGGCAGGGCGGGCAGAGGGGGTGTGTAAAAGCAGTACTGTAATTAAACTGACTACAGGAAAATGCCTTGATCAGCAAATTTCGTGCAACATTGTGTGCAGAGTTTAGGCACAGCTCATTACAAAACGTTCACAACGCATTTGTCCACTTGCCGCTCCACAGACGCACATTTATAAAATGCGGAAGTTTTAAAAGCAAAGCAAGATTTCCAAAGAAAGGTCTCCAATGCATTGACACTTTACTTCACCAAGACTGGTATGAAGAACATGCACTTAACGTTTAGAACAGAGACAGTCAGAGACACACAGAGAGAGAGAGAGAGAGAGAACGAACACCTCTTGCTCCCTTCCCTGTGTTTAATTTGAACAGTTACAATCACTTAGCAAAAGAAAGATTTGTTTGGTTTACCTGCACTCTCCTGGAGTTTTGCAATTGCCATGTTTGGGGTTGCAACCCTGACGACAGATGGCTGCAAAGAGAAAAAAAGGGGGGATTTTAAAAGGGGGGGTTAAACAGGCCCTCACCCTCGTGGGAACGTTTTAATCCCCAGCTAGTACTGTAATCCTACCAAATCCAAGGTTTAAACAGGTCCCTTGGATCAAGTCTACTGGAAAAGAAACCAAGGAAGACAAGGCCTCATGACAGCAATTCCAGTAAGCTACAAAGAAGGCACCCCCACCCTGATCTCCATCGAAGGTCTTGCATTGAAGAAACAAACAAAAAGAGAGATTTAAAACCCAGTTGGAAAAGTTTTAAAACTTTTAGCAGCCTACAACACTCTGCCTTTCAACATTCATCCGCTGTCAAGAGGCAGCTTTGTTTTGTACATCCACCCACCTACATGTTATCACAGCAAATGTATCTGGCACTAAAGTGAAAACACACCTTATCAATCTGTACAGTTCAAGGTTTATTATTTATGATGCACTGATAACATCATTGGCAGCGTGAACTGACAGAACCAAAGCAATCTTTCACTTGCCATCTTAGTATTAAAAAAAGAAGAAGAAGAAGAGGAAAATCTGGTTCTTCATCATTTGAAACATATCTCATTTACACATCAACATAAACAAAAATATGTTAATGTGTAAATGAGATATGTTTCAAATGATGAAGAACCAGATTGGCTTACGTACTATAGGGTGGCTGACATAGTCCCCCTCCAATTTATTTATTTATTTATTACATTTTTATACCGACCAATAGCCAAAGCTCTCTGGGCGGTTCCAAGCATTTTATGCACACAAAACCCTGTGAGGTAGTTGAAGCAGAGAGTCAGTGACTTGCCCAAAGTCACTTAGTGAGCTTCATGTGGGGACTAGAACCCGGATCTCCCGATTCCCAGTCCAACACTCTAACCACTATGCCACACTGGCTCTGTGAGCATATTAAGCTGCCTTAGATCAGCGGTAGGGAGCTTTTTGCAGAGAAGATCGCATTGTATTGTGGCTAGCCTCTGAGGGTTGGGGGGATGCATGCAGAGGCAGGCGGGTTTCGCCCCCCCTTGCAAAAAATGGGCAGGATCAAAACAAAAGTGACCATGGCCAACTCTGCCCTCTTTTTTGTGTACTCACTCTCACACACACTCACATGAAGATGCCCCCCTCAACAATTAGGTTTGAAAGGAGGGGAAATCTCATTGGAGCTAATAGGAAGTTTTTATTCCAAGACAATTCTTGGTAGGCAGGTCAGAACCCTTCCAGGCTGCAATCCCCCCACCCCCCAACTGCCCCTCCCCCACACAGCAATGCTTATTTCAAGCTTATTTCAAAGTCATTTCAATAAGCAATGCTTATTTAGATCATCGGTCCACCTGTCCCAGTATTCTTGCCTGCTCACCTTGGTCTCAGTCAAGGGCCTTTCCCATCACCCTGATTCCTGCTCCTTTTTTTTTTTAAGGGATTGAATCTGGGTCCTTTAGTATGCAAAGCAGGTGCTCTATTACTGAGCTATGGCCCCTATGGATGTGTGCTAACCAAAGGACCCATCTGGCTAAAAGTGGATGTCTAAATCTGAGCTCCTCCCTTGCCGAAAAATTTAAGTCATTTGAGCCCACTAAATGGAATTCACAAGACATAATATAATCATGCACCACTGAACGAGGCACAGAGACAGCTTGGGAGTTTTCTCCTGGATCCATCGCTAACTTGGGAAGATCAGGTGGTAGAGGTGGCACGCCATGCTTTTTACCAGCTTAGGCTGGTCTGCCAGATCTGGTCCAATCTGGAGAATGTTGACCTTGACTTGGTTATCCATGCACAAGCTGGACTACTCTCTCCCACACTAGAGGCCTTCAAGAGGCAGCTGGACAACCATCTGTCAGGGATGCTTCAGGGTGGATTCCTGCATTGAGCAGGGGGTTGGACTCGATGGCCTTGTAGGACCCTTCCAACTCTGCTATTCTATGATTCTATGATTCTACTGCAATGCACTCTGTGTGAGGCTGCCCTTTAAAGATGGTTCGGAAACTTCAGCTGGTGCAGAATGTGGAAGCCTGAATACTGACAGGGGCTAAGCAGTCCCTTTATGTGACACCCAAACTGCGCCAGCTGCGCTGGTTGAAAGTGCGTTCCTGAGCCTACAGGTTTTAACCATTAAGCCCTTCAATGGCTTGAGGCCAAGTTACTTGAAGGACCATGTTTACTCATACCAACCTGCTCATGTTTTAAGGTGCAATGGAGGGCATTCTCGCTAGCCTACTTCTGAGAGTGGTTATTTTGGTGGGTATACAGGAGAGGGCCACTTCTGCAGTAGCCTCACATCTCTGGCATACACTACCGACTGACGTCTGTCAAACCCCATCACTACACACCTTCAAGAAAATCCTCAAGGCTCATCTCTCTTCCTTGTCCTTCTCTCGAGCTGTGTTTTTACTTGACTGTTGGTGGTTCTGACTACAATTGTTTTTGGTTTTAGTATTTTGGGAGTGAAATGTCTGTTTTATTGTTGGCACTGGCTTTTATTCATACTTAAGTTTATTGATTTATTTATTTTTATCTTGCAAGCAACTTTGACAGGGGATTTTACCCTACAAGAAAGCCTAAAAGCCTCCAACTTTGTCCAGAGGTGCAGAAAACAACTCTTCTGAGTGGTTGGTCTGTTATATTTTACCTTGCCTGAAAGGCTGTGATGAACAGACCTCTCTCTCCTCTAGAATTCAGGGGGCACCAATGAATCATACAGTACCCAGCCAAGGAAACAGAACACTGGCGTCACAAACCTGTGTTACAATCCAGACCCATCCAGCCTTCCAGGCAGGTTTTGTTGCCATTCTGATCACAAGTATAATGCCCGAAGAAGTCGTCTCTTGGTCGGCAAAACTTGTTGCAGCCAAAGCCATAATAATGTTCATCACAAGTGACCCGGATCTGGTATTCGAAGTGAGCCACGCCTGCATTTTGCTTCAGGATCTGCCATTGTCGGCTTGGGTTGATCATACCGGAGTGAGAAGCTTTCTCAATAATGCTATCTGCATCTTAAAAAGGAAAAGGAACAAACAAATGTAAATGAGAAGAAAAGAGCAACCTGTAGGTCCCCACCACTGCAGAGCTGTTATTCACGGACTGAAGGGGGTGAAAAGTATGATGTGCAAAAATACTCTGACTGGGTGGGTCAAAGTGCAGTGCTGCCTAGTGGACAAGCCTATAGTCACCACGGATTTGGATTTTCTTCTAAAGTTCAGGGCTGCATCACACATTCAATTCCTCCATGGGTATACTTCTACTAGCCATACACTGTCCCATGCAACAGGCACCTGTCTTTCACTCTGTCTGCACACATTGCAGGAAGCCACTGGCTTCTCGCATGCGGGTGAAAACTATGCAGCTCTTACACAAGAGGGGCAAGAGATCATTTACCCAAATAGCACGACAGCCAAATCATTAGGAGTGCTGTTTATACACGATTGATTTGCCTGTGGGAATAGCTAGAGGAAGGGCTTCCTGCTCCAGCCGCCATCTGCGCCCCAAATCTGCAACAAAGGACTGGGCGACCCTCCAGAGCAGATTTGGGAAGCATACAGTAGTGCAAGGGGAAGTCTGCTCACGTGACATTACATGAAACCCTTTATTCTTAACATGCTTTGGTTCCCTTTTCTTTTTTTTACTAGACGTACCTACTGCCATCATTCAACACATTAAACCACAGTGGCCCCATTCAGACAACACGCTAAACCATGCTGCTTAACGTTAACCATTTTGTGGTTAAGCAGCATGGTTTAGCGTGTTGTCTGAACGGGGCCAAAGTAGGAAAAGAAAAGAGGCATGGCCTAGACACAACCCTTGTGGAAATCCCTCAACCTAAACATTGAGCAAAAGGGGAAACCCAAGTCAAGAGTGTCATGACTAGCAATCCGGGGTGGGTGGGGGAGGGGGCGGAGGCTGAAGCTGCACTTCTAACAATATTAACAGAACTCCCCACTTGTCATGCCCCGCACTTCATTCTGATTATTCATCCAACAGTCAGGTGTCTTTTCACATAGTACTTTTACTTATAAAGCCCTCGGGCCATATACAGTAACAGCGTTGCAACACCCTATTTGCTCTCCACAGACAAGTGCCAAAAATTTCCAGACAGGCAGGTATAAGCTAAAGGCATTTTCTCTTCTAAGCAAAGGAGTGACATTTGGTACTCTGTTTTCATAAGTGACCTAGTTTAATTTTTATCCCCCCACCTGCCACACAAAGCAAGCCAGGATATTAATAACCCTTTTTAGAAGTTAGGGCTCAGAGTAAACATACAGGATTGCATTGTGAAGAGATAGATCTGTACAGAAGATCTGACACAGATTCCCCCATTAACTCCTACAAAGCAGCGGCTCTGTTCCAGGGAACTCTTTCTGGCTTTTAAAGAAAGCCCTAAGCAGCTATGTAATACACCCAGAAATGCCAATATTTCACGTTTGCTTGGGACATTGTGTATATATCTGTGGTATTTCACTTTGTAGTCTGGCCTCGTGACTTCAATGATCTGACACTGCCTTACGACTTGGTTTCTAGCAGCACTTGACTACAGCGTGAAAATCTATCGTAAAATATCCAAAAGGTGCCTGTAGACACTGGTCAAAAGCAAACAAAATGAAACAAAAAAGAAGAAGAAGGAGAACAGGAGGATGTGGCCATGACAGAAGGGAAAGAAGGCATATATATTGGCTGGCAATAATGCTGAGATATAATTAAGGAGGAAGCAGGAGAGTATCTGAAATATGAAATGTTATGAAGAATGACAATAAACCAAGTAAGATTGGAAGAGTGCATGGGCTGACAGTTTACACAAAGTGCCTTGCTTTTTTATATAACTTAGTCTTTCTGAGTTTTAGAATTACAAGCAAGATTTTTTTACCCCAGGTTATAACCCTCCTCCGAGTGGCTCATTCTTTAAAACGTCTAGGTTAGTTAGCACAATTCCCAAAGAAAATCTCCAAATTCCAGAATACCTGTATAAGGGCAACTCAAAGGGGCCAAAATACTGTGCAAGTTTTCAGGTTCTTCAGAACTCTCCCTCAGGCAAGATGGAAAGAGATCTGTAGAACGCAACAGCTTGCACAGTATTTTGTGACCTTTGGTAATAGTATTGTGGTGATATGGATTTCAGAGATTTTTGTTTGGTATTTTTGTTTTGGCCAACACGGTTATCTTTGCTTTTCCTGCTAGATTCATTTAAAGACTCTTAATATAAACATATAGTTTTGTACTTGTAGCTTGCTGAGATAAAAACTTGCTCCCCATCTTTCTACCACGTTGTCACAAACCTTCAGTTCTTTCACATATTCCGGCAAAATCTCCAATGCAAGAAGATGGTCTATCTGTGGCAAACTAGTGTGTCTTCCCTATGTGAAAGACACCTGGAAAAATTATATGAACCTGGCCAGATCAATATAGGTCCGTCTAGCTCAATACTGTCTATTCCACTGACAGTCAGGCATGAGTCCCCCAACCACCACCACAAGAGCTACGCTACCCGAGAATCTAGCAATTGGAGGTGCCAGCAGAGACTGGACCTAAAGGCTCTGGCATATCAACCATCACTGAGACAATCCCACTTTAGAAAAGAGCCATGCAATGTGGATTAGGCAGAAACTAGATCTCCAGAGGTTTTGGCTTTCAACTCCCAGCATTCCTGATCATTGGCCATGCTGGCAAGGGGCTTCTGGGAGCTGAAGTCCCAAAGACCTCAAGATCTATATTCTGCCCACCCCTGAAGTAATGCATAAAAACACCAGAAAAGAGAAGGGCATCTCATGTTTCTATGTTGCAAAGAAGTCATGTTCAGGATAATGTCTTATTTATTTATGTATTTATAGACATTTGTACACCACCTTTCAAAATATGTGACTCAAGGCAGTTTAACAATGCAAATCTCATCTTGGAAAGCCAATTCAGACACGTAACCAGAAGTCAGATGTTTTGGACTTTGGCTCCCATCATCCCCAACCAGCATGGGCAATGCTCAGGAATCTTGGGAGGTCAGAGTGCAAAACACCTAGAAGGCACCTGGCTGGGGAAGGCTGTTTTACACTTATGACATTTGCAAACACAACATGAATGAAGCTGTCGGCAGATTCAACCAACAGCCGCCTTTTAATTCAGCCCCTACTGTCACAACAGTAAGCAAACATCACTGCTGGGTACACCCACATAGAGAACTGTCCATGCTGATGTTTCTTCACACAATTCTCTCCTTCTGGGAAAGAGAAATTATATGGAGATGGGAGGGGAGATTAAAGGGAGGCAGTTTGTGTGAACTGTCCCCTCGTACGTGGCGCTACTGGCCAATTATTAGCTACCACACAGGAAAAAACAGACAAGAGAAGTCTCGTAACCAGATGTGGTAGGATTTTCCACATGTTCTTTGCTCCCTTCTCTCCCCCCTCCCTACCCTGGCAGGGTACGCTAACCAAAGGAAATTAGTTTAGTATTCTAAGAACCTGCCATTACCAGGCCACAAAGATTGAAGGTTACGGACTAGCAATCCCATGGCGGCAGACAGCATAAGAATAAAGACAGTCAGCCTAGAAAGAAAGCAATCCTGATGCTTCCTATTCTCCACACAGGAATCATATACATTGAATCCCAAAGAATAGAAGAGATTACAGCAATAAGAAATTGAATGTGGAGGGGAGGGGGGCCTGGGGAGGGAGAGGAGAGAGAGAGGATTCAGATATCCAATAATAGTATTGGCTAAGCTCATCTGCAAGTCCATTCATAGTGCTTGCGCAAGTCTACATTCACAGAAACCACAATTTGACTTTGACTGCAGGATGCAGTTTAACTCTACTGTATTCTTGGCCAAGTTGGGAAACAGTTCAGGCAGAGTGAGATTACTGGTCCACATAGCCCTATATTGTCTGCTCAGACCTACAGTAGCTCTTCATGGCCTCAGATCAGGGACTTTTCCAGCAAGGCCTCAGACAGGTGTCTGTTCCCACCTGACTACCATGATGATTTAAATTTGAGGTGCCAGGGACTGAACCTGGATCTTTGCGTATGCCAAACAGGCACTCAAATATACCACCCAGAAGCCGTTCGGCGATCAATTTTTAAGAAGAGACACGGAGTCTTAAGTTGCCTGGGAGCCTCTTCCCCTCATATTATGTGTGTTCAAGTTGGCTGCAGTCTCAGGTATGAAAGAGACACTGGATCTGTCCAGAGACGCTTGTAATCATCTTTTATACAGCATTATTGTGGCCTCACGGCTTCAACACCAAAACCCAGCTTGGAAAAAAAAATCAATTCCCAAGCTCAGACCTGGTGTGGCCCTATCCCAAACTGTCTAACGATGTTCTGAAATTTGAATGTAATTTCTTTAAAAAACCAATGAAGTTCTCATTACCTTCAAAACAGATATACGGATTTGCATGTACCTGAATTTAAAGGCTGCTAGACATCGGTGTGGTGGCAGCCAAGAAGTGCATCAACACCCTTCTAAGGAGTACAGGATTGCACCCAACTCCATAACAACATTTGTTCCTCAGAATAGATGTCTGTAGGTGTCCTCCATCTGTGTTGGACTACAATTAGAATACCTCATTGGCCATGCTGTCTGGGGATGATGGGAGATGTAGCCCAACGCAACTGGAAGGCACCCAGTTGGGGAAGGCTGCTGGAGACTGATAATAGGCTTGCCAAGTTCTCTCTCTGACCCACTCACACACACACAGCCATCTTCACAATATACTACTCCATTTTATTTTTGGAGAAATTCCAGTGACCCTCCTGGTGCAGATGGTTCACTTGAAAGACCAGAGATTGAGAGGTATGCTCCAAAGGGAAAACGCCTCTAGCACAAGTGGTATGCCAGTGTCTTTAGTACTTTCAGGGTGAAAAAGCAGTGCATCTAATGTCAAGCTATATCCTTGATCAAAGCCATACAGACTTTCCGAGTCCAATTCAAGGTGCTGGTTTTAACTTATAAAGCCTTACACGGCTTGGGACCACAATACCTGATGGAATGCCTCTCCCAAAGTGAGCCTACACTGGGCTCAACATCCAAGGTCCTCCTCCAGGTGCCTACTCCAAGGGAAGCTCGGAGGACAGCAACAAGACAGAGGGCCTTTTCTGTGGTGGCCCCCCAATTGTGGAACAATCTCCCTGACGAGGCCTGCCTGGTGCTGAGATTGTTATCTTTTCAGTGCCAGGTCAAGACTTTTCTCTTCTCCCAGGCATTTAGCAATATGTAATTAGCCTGGGTTTGTTTCTGTGATTTAAATTTTTTGTATATCGTGAGAGCCTCGGCTATGGGGTGGTATACAAATGTAAAACATCATGTTCATCTATGACAAAGTGGAGCCACCAAGGGAGAGAGGTGGCACTTCTAAAAATATATGATCAATGACAAGCTGGAGCATGTTCAGAGGAGGGCAACCAGGATGATCAGGGGTCTGGAAACAAAGCCCTATGAAGAGAGCCTGAAACAACTGGGCATGTTTAGCCCGGAGAAGATTGAGGGGAGACATGATAGCACTCTTCAAATACTTAAAAGGTTGTCACACAGAGGAGGGCCAGGATCTCTTCTCGATCCTCCCAGAGTGCAGGACACGGAATGACGGGCTGAAGTTACAAGAAGCCAGATTCCGGCTGGACATCAGGAAAAACTTCCTGACTATTAGAGCAGTACGACAATGGAACCAGTTACCTAGGGAGGTTGTGGGCTCTCCCACACTAGAGGCATTGGACAACCATCTGTCGAGTATGCTTTAGGGTGGATTCCTGCATTGAGCAGGGGGTTGGACTCGATGGCCTTATAGGCCCCTTCTAACTCTACTACTAACTCTACTATTCTATGATTCTATGACTCTTAAGGCAAAAACAAAGTAGTACAATGCCTACCTCTTCTCTACCCTACAGGAACCCCTATAGCAGGGATGGGCAAACTTGTGGGCCTACAGATGTTTTGACCTACAACTCCCATGTTCCTTCATGCTTATCTATGTTGGCTAGGGCTGACAAGAGTTGTATCACTCTCCAACTGTTTTGGCCTACATTTCCCATCCCTGCCCTACAGAATCACAGGCTGAAGACAGAGACATGAGTGGAGAACAGCAGAGCCAACAGGAACGGGCAAGACTTCAACCAACATTTGATTTGCTGGTACATCTGACTGTTCTTGTTTGAAGACAAGGCTGGAGCGCATCTGAAGAAAGCACTCCAAGTACTAATTTTTTTTATTGTACACCTGCTTTCAGTAAAAACTTGACTGGCTTACCACTCCTAATGAGCTATTCCACCTCTACACCCAATCACATTCTTAAGAAATGAGCAAAAATGGGATAGCACCATGCCATGTTTGGACAGCACACCAAGGGAGCACAGAGAATGTTCTCATTGGCTACCTTGCAATAATGGAAATTTCTTTCCTTTAAGATTTGCCAAGACTTGAATAAGATGACATTCTCAGTTGAGGCTGAGCACCTCATGCCTTGATTGTGAGCTTTCCAGAGGCATCTGCTGACCACTTTTGGAAACAAGTTACTAGACTAGATTGACCCTTAGTCAAATCCAGCAGGGCTTCTCCTATGGCCTGTAGACTAGTATTCTGAGGTTTGTTGACATCCATTGAACTTTTAGGTCTTTAAGAAAATGTTCTATGAAAACGTTATAGAACTTGAGATTCCTTGTTCTTAAAAATAATTAACAGCCTATACTGCGAGAATTGTATTCTCATCTATTTATCACAAAGTTCTATGAGACATGGTAAGAAAAGGGGTTTGCCAAGAGTAAATAAGCTATGTACTAAAGAAGGGAAGAAGTATTCATTGTCAGGATCACTGGTATGATGAAATTAAAATATACAACACTGGAATCTACTGCAAGTTTAATCATGAACATGCGCAAATCCACATCTGAACTTGGTGAAATGTGTTGTTAAAAAAAGCATTTTAACATTTTTGTTGGAGGACAACTTTGTTGGAGGACTCCAGATTGTTAGAACAAATAAAGGATTCATTGTGAAGCTTTGGAAATTCTGTTTCATGAAATAAAGATGAGATCTATTCAAAGGAGAGATAGTACAGACTCCAAATAAAAAGAACTGGGATCCTCCAGAAAACAAGAGCTTCTTTCAAATACAGGCATTTTCCAATAAAGCCTATTCAGCAACACCTGTAAAAGATTTTCCTTTCTTTCACAATTCGTTTGAGCAGGGGCTGATTGTATGTATATATATATATATATATATATATATATATATATATATATACACACACACACACACACCAATCATTTAAGTGTCATCTGTGTATGTAGACACACTTGGTTCTCAAACCAAAGTGTTCTTAGACCTACTGCAATATTGTGATGAGGACTTTAATCTTAATGGTAAAACCATCATTTTAACAAGGTGCACCTAATGGGTTCTAGTATCATCAAGGCAGCTTTCACAACAATTTGGGGAGAAGGAAAACTAAGACTGCAAGTTGGAAATGAAAATGGAACTGCTAGACAATGAGTACTTTGTTGAAGTTCTCTTCTCCTACAAAAAAGATCCAGAGATTGTTTTATTTTGTTGGGTTTTTAAAATTGACTTATCACCATGCAGAGACTGGATTAATACAACATGCTCACCCACATTCAGTGGTTGAGTATAGGTTGTTGTTGAACACGGGTTGTTTGTTGAACAGTAGGTTAGTGTGTTGTCTGAACCAAGGACACTTTCCACAGAGTGGCTTGATACCCATGCAGAATGGCTTATTTTTCTTGAACAAGCCACCATGGTTTGTTGTTGGGTCGTTCAGGGTAGTTAACAGGCCATACAGCATGGTTAACAAATTACTTTGCAGAAAATGTCTTGGGTTCAGACAACACCCACAGGTCAACAATCCACACTCAACCGCCAAGTGTGAGTAAGTGTGTTTTGTGAACAGCCCCAAGGTGATATTTTATTTAGATAGCTAAGCAGGTTTCAGGGGGAAAACCCCAGACTTCCCCCAATCCAGTGCCCTCCTGATGTGTTGGACTACAACTCCCATTATCTTCAACTAGGCAATGATGGGAGGTGTGGTCTAATATATCTAGGGGGTACCAGTTGGGGGAGGCTGCACTAGAGACTTCCTACCCACCTACCCCCATCTCTGTTATTAACTGACTGGGTCGCCTTAGAGAACCCCCCACCCTACCCCATGATAGGGACAAATGGCTATTCTGGGCTTACAGGGCTCTTGAGTACTTCATACATATTGGGGAAACTGCTCTGTTAAATGGAAGTATTTACATTTTGGGGGGGGAACACTTTGACTTAATCTGCCTTTACAACAGGTTCTGTAGCTAAACAGCACGCTGAAAAAACTGAAACTTTTTTTTAAAAAAAAAAACTTTAAAAGGGAGTTCCCAAGTCAATCCAACTCAGTGAAAGCGGACGAACTAGGACACGACATTTAACAATAAAAGGGGTGAGGGGAAGTGGCACACTTGCAAGCCCCAAGATTCAGAAAGCCATTTATTTTGTATCCAAGCCAAAGTGCAACATTCATAGCAAGCTTCAACACACCGTGACGTTTCAGCGTCAGAAGCGAGTTTCCAGCGCCCCCCCCCCCACTTCCTTGAATTGGATTCACTCCCTCTGAAGAGCAAGGCCGGTTGTAGATGCAACTAAGACCTCTTTCGGAAAAGGCATCTATGCCACCTCCATTAAATGACACATTTGGGAAAACGCTCCGCTTCACACAGTGTCATTCTTGCCACCAGTTCCCCACTGCATCATCCATGGGAATCCCACAATTCCCAGGAGTGCAGGTGCAAGCCTTGGAACCCACTGCAAGCACACCTGTAAAAAGTGTCGTTCATGTGACAACCACATGGCTTGAAAGGCCCTGTGGGATGGCTTGTGTAGAAAGAAGCGACACCAGAGCGACACGGCTTGGGACCACAATACCTGACGGAACGCCTCTCCCGACGTGAATATACCCGGTCACTACATTCCACATCTAAGGTCCTCCTCTGGTTGCCTACTCTGAGAGAGGCTCAGAGGGACAGGGACAGGGCCTTTTCGGTGCTGGTCCCCAGACTTTGGAATGATCTCCCTGCCGAGGCTCGCCTGGCACCAACGCTGCTATCTTTCCGGCGCCAGGTTAAGACTTTCCTCTTTGCCCAGGCATATGGCAGCACGTCTTAATCACCCACATGCTTAGTTTTTTTAATGGTTTTTAATGCTTTATGTGTGTATGTTCTGTGTTTTAGAATTTTAAATATTGTATACTCATTTTTATCTTAATTTTAGAATTTCTGTAAACCGCCCAGAGAGCCCTGGCTATGTAAGTGTAATAAATAAATGTAATATATAATGTAATTATATATTATATAAGTGTAATAAATAAATAAATAAATAAACAAACAAACAAACTGTGTGATCCAGCATTTTATGTTCTACCAGGGAAAGATGGAAAGGATTCTGCAGGACAAGTTCCCCAGGAGCAAAATATGGAGGACTCGCGTAACGTTCTCAGTGCCCTCTTGTTCATGTGATCAATTTGTGATCTCCTGCACCCCATTAGCTAACACTTTGGGGGTGGCCGCATTGCAACCCCCACCCACTTTTGTAGGATGCGGGCCATATGAAGCCTGCGGAGAAATGAAAGAAGGGGCCCAAACAATTCAGTGTTCATAATCCCATCCGTAGAAATGACTGATGTACTGCCGATGTTGCTTAGGTCAAACATAGAGGCTGTTGGAGGACTCTGTGAAATCTGGCCATAACTGGACTTCCCTTGGCAGGGCGCACGTGAAGCCCACCCTCATTCATTGCTATCATGAACAGATGCCAATCAGCTACGTGTGCTTCTACATTTGACTTGACCTTGCTCGCTGCAGATAAGCCTTAACATTAGACACTTCAAGGGAGGGAGAGCCCTGTCTCCCCCACTCCTCCTTGGGGATCGTCAGGCAAGTCACCTCCTACCTTCTCAGATCACCCTCTTGGGGTCAACAGCCCTCTCTTTTCCTGGGTTCCTGCCTCAAGGAGGCAGTCATGTATCCCGCTGCCCCTTGGCTTCTACCTATGCCACTCAGGGGCAGGTAAACTGTGGCTCAGACAGAAGCCTCTGGCCCAGGGAAGTTAGTTAACTAAACCTTGACGTAGCCTTTCTCACTAAGGAAAGCTATGTCAAGGTTTTCCTCAGGGAAAACAGAGGACTGCAGGAGGAGATAACTGTACCCCAACCAGAGCCACCTGTTATGCCCCAAAGGGCTGCTGGATAGGAGATACCCAGTGCCCTCCCTTTGCCTGAGTGTCCCTGGCTGTGCTGTGTGCCCTGGTCTCAGGAGGACAGGGACAGGGTCTTCAGAGTGGGGTTCCTTGCTGCTACCTCTGATGCCTCCTCCCTGTTCTTCTTCTTTCCTCCTCTTCCCATCTCGCCCTCCGTGTCCTTTTGCCTCGCTTGTCCTCTGTTGCTGACTTTTGACGCTCCATATACTCCGCCCAGGCTCTCCTCCACCACCCTTCTCTCTTCCATGGGGCTTTATGGAGGCCATCCGCACCTTTTCAACCCCAGCTCTCCTTCCTTGCTCAGCCAGCACTGCAACACATCTTCCCGCTTTGGGCCAGCTGGTGAATGGATGGTGTCAACTGTCCTAGTTGGGAGCCCTCTACAGAAGGGAGCGAATGGACTGGGCTGGGCTGCGGAGTCCTGGCGAACCTCCACAGAACAGCATAGTTTTCAGGCACCTTGCCCAGAGGGCCACCAAAGAGCTTCTTTCACTTGCTCCATGATCAGACGGTTTCAGCTCGACTCAGAAGTGAAATACACTTCAAATTTATGTGGGAACCACCCCACCCCACCCCCTCGGCACATTCACTTTCAGCAATGCAGGAACCTTCCCACCGCATGGGAAATGCTTCTCTGGGTGGATAAATTTCTCCTCCAAGTAGATGGAGCATTCAACTCACAGTCCAGGATCTACATGGGGGAAGGAGGAGGAGATCCTTCTACCTATCTGCCAATCTGATCTTCAGATAGTTAAAATCCAAGGACATTCAGGTATTTAAATTTGAATTCATTTTGCTGGACAACTTGACCGAATGTGGATCCTCTCAAATAAGAGCTCACCCTGGAATTCTGGGAAGGAAGGAAGGATACTTTTTCCTGCAGGGAATTAAGGTTAAGATAGATATGTTCTACACGAAGGTAGCAGAAAGTAGATCTCCAGATGTTTGAGACTCCCAGCATTCCTGACTATTGGCCATGCTGGCAGGGACAACTCGAAACTGAAGTCCCGAACATCTGGAGATCTACCTACTGCCCACCCCTCTGGTCTACACCCATCAGTCTCCCCTTGTCCAGAAAGAGCCCGTGCATGCTGTTCTGATCAAGAAACTCTAGAAGTGCATCTCCTCCTTCTATAAACCTGTTACTACTGGTTGCTTTTAGGTAATTTCAGAAAAAAAAGAAGAAAAGCATACTTACTAACACTGTCGTTATTGTAATCCCAGGCCTCAACAAGCAACGTGTAGGATCTCTGCAAGATAGTAACAGATAGATGTTAGCACTTTAAAAAAATGATAATGAACTCACTTGGCTAGAGCTGTTGCTATAATTTTTTTAAGCATGCTTTATGAAAACCATTATGCACCTTCCTTAAGCCTGTGTGCTGTTTATAAACATAAATAGGCAATAGATTATGGCCGAGACAAATGTGATCCTCTTGCAGCTGCTTAAGCTACCTTATCCAGTCTGACTAAGCTACCTTTATCCAGTCTGACTCAAGCAATTTAAGGTGAAAGGTCTCTTATCTTTGTCATCACTAATGCATCTTACATACTTAACCAGGAAGTTCAACATCCACTGTTTGATGCCATACATAGCAAGATGGGTTTAGTTCTAAAAGTTAAGCATACTCCAAGAAAGAACGTGGGCCGGGGACATTTATTTTAATATTATTATTATTTTGGTAATTTTAATCAATATTTCCCAAAATGCTAATGTTTCCCATTCAGAGAGCCAAGCAAGGTTGCTAGGATTGCCCCGTCAAGGTCCTGAGGCATAATCTGCAGAGGCTCGGCTTTTCAGCACCCCTTTGAACACTTTGTCTGCACAAAGCCATCGCGCTCCCACAAGTATCAGGTAACGAAAAGGAAAGAACTGATGAATTTGGAAAGGGGTGGGGGAAGAGGAACAGAAATGCATAAAGCAGCCTTAAAAGAAAGTACACTCTCCTCCGCTCCCCCCCCCCCCCCCGCCCTGCCACAACCAATCTAGTTAGAAGTAGCGGCTACTGCACAATTGTAAACTCATTAAACTGCCCAATGCTGTCTCCGAAATGCCAGCAATTATTGTCATACACAAGCCACAACATATTCAGGTTGGAAGGGTGCCAGTTTTTCTAGCTAAGCCACCTTCGCTTTAACCTGGCATTGAAAAAGAAAAACCTGTAAAGTAATCTCACCTTCTTCATTTGTCCATTGTCCTCCCAAGACCCTCTAACATTGCTGAACTCCAAGCAAGGAACCGTGTATGGTTCAGGAAACTTAATTTACGTGGGATGGTGTATAATGTGTGTAACCATCCACACATCCCCTCCCCACAGTAATACAGGGAGTATAGTACCTCTCACTAAGCTTAACATTAAAAGCTACAAGTCTTAAGTGGCTTTACCCTAGGAGATGGTAAGTTACTATAGGCAAGTGCGCCCCATGAATGGCAAACAACACCCATTACTGTCAACTCAAGTCTAGAATGCCAAGGCAACACAGATCATCTGGGTTTACACAAGGGGTGGGCAACTTGTGGGTCTCCAGATGTTTTGGCCTACAACTCTCGTCAGCCCTAACCAACAGAGCCGATAGTAAAGAATGATAGAAACTGTAGACTAAAATGTGTTCTTCACTCTCAGCCACTATCCTTCCCCAACTCTTCTGAAGTAGCAGATGTGGTCTTTCTTTTCTTCTTTTTTTAAAAGAGATAAACATAGGCATTCATATTAAGGGCCCTGCTATCATGCAAAGATTAAGGTTTTTGGGGTTGGAAAGTCCAAATATTTTTCAATGGTCATGAGGGATAGAAACTTGGGCGGGCACACACACCTATTTTCTCAGGCTTATGGCTCTACAAGCCAATACATTAAGAGTGTGCCAAAGATTACAGTGACCAAGTGTGTTAGGTCACTTTAACTTTGCAGAACGTGGGAGGAGTGAAATTACACTTAAGACTCTTAACCGAGGCAACAACAAAGAAAGTTGTGACTCATAAGGTTTAAATTTGCCTTATGCCTAATGACACTCTTAGCGCTAACCTGCTATCTATCCATTTGCAAAGGTGGCAGAAGGGAATTAAGTATTACCAGAAACAAACAGCTTCCATGAAAGAAAAGCAAACAACTGCAAGGTGCAGGCGTAAGGCTGACTTTGTCTTTCTTTCTTTTTTAAAAAAGGCAAAAGCAAATTCATTTCTCACGACTTCGCTCAGCATGCAGCCTCTGAATGAGGGGGAAAGTCTAGCTTTACCACACACAAAAAAAAAGAAAGAAAGAAAGAAAGAAAAAAGAATAGACACCGTGTTGGACTGCAGCCTAAATATGTTTCATATTGAAAGCAGACAAGGGTTCCATTTCGTTCACTGATAACTGTGGGAAAATGCTTCAAAAAGTAAGCAAGATTTGGGCAAGTATGGACTTGTGCCCCATCTCATGATGAGTAGCCAACCTCCCTCTTTTTCATATATACTGCGTTCATATTTCCTTACCACCACATTACAGGACTTCTCCCCAAGTTACAAATAAAGATGCACATTGATAATGATAATAATAATAATAACAACAACAACAACAACAACAACAACAATCAAAACCCAGCAGTACCCTAAGTTCATATCATCCCCTGCCACATACACATACACCAGTTGGATACACAAGATGTTAGAGCTAAACCATAAATATACATTCAGCTCAACTTGCAGGTAGTTCTACCTGTCAAGACACTCTTCCGTCTTGGATTAATTGCAGCAAACACTCAGCCTATGTCGATGCAACATGTTAGAGCAAGTTGGAAACATACCACATAAAAACAAAGAGCCAATTATGGCCACTCATGCTACCTCCAGTCGAGAGGATGTTTTCATTGCAGCCTTGCATAATCATTTTGGAAGATAGTCTGTTTTAGCGCATAGCAACAGTTCCTGCTCTTTCTTAGCATTGTTTACTAGCACACCCCACCCCAGGGGGAAAAGGAAAAGCAGCGCATTGCTACAAGTGCTACTGTTACTACATACCTGTGTCGCCACGTTCCAATACTCCACAGATCTGATCTAGCAAGTTTGTCTTTAATTATTATTTGTTTAAACAAACAAACAAACAAACATTTGTTAACTCAAAAAAGTGACTTTCTCCAAAATGGTGATTTTAAACTAATCCCCTTTTTGTCTAGCAGCGAGCACATCCCTCATCAGCAATACCAGAACGGGTTTGACAATAATCTTTAACTGCTGGTTAGACTAAGAGTTCTGTGTCAACTCAAAGGCTTGCACATACTTTGCACCAACATGCCCCAAACAATTCATTTGACTCAGCGAAAGTTCTCTCCGACCAGTCCTTTACAATAAAAGCAATCACCTAAATTCCAAGTCCTATGATTGTGATGTCTGTTCTGTTCACGTTGTAAGCAACAGGAAAATCTCTAGTAGTACCCAAATACAGTCCTTCTGTTTTAAAAGCCATGCACCGCCAAGACATTAGAGGGTTAAGAGGTGTGCATCAATCCCCACTCTATAGATCAACAATTAAGATAGCTAAGGAATGCATGCATACGGCGCAGAGGCTTAATTTTTCCCATGCCATGTCTGACCTTTGCACATCTTTGAATAAATACACCAGTCAGACACAAGAATTCTACATCCTGAATCTTATCCCATCAAACCAAGGTACTAAGAAACAAGTTAGCAGCAAGCTATGAGAGAGACACACACAGACAGACAGACACACCCAATTAACAAGTCCAACTCTAACTTTGACCAGAAGGCAGAAGACTAGCCAAAGAAACTAAAGAGGGCTCAATAAAATTAAAATTCAACAAAACCTTTCAGCCTGACATTTAGGTATGAGAATGAAGAGCTGGGGATGGGAAAAGGCCGAAACCTGTGTAGCTTTCTCTGATGAAACACAAGGGTGTGGGTGGGCTTCATTATGGCACATAGAGCCTAGTTCTCACTGAGGTGTTCAACCTGTGCTTGGGTGATAGGACTTCAAGTTCACATGACTGAATGCCCCGCCATACAAAACCCCACTCACATAGGAAAATGGAGAAGGTTGGAAAAGAATCCTTCGCTCTAACATCTCATTTGCGCATCTGGAGAGAATGTCTACGCAGAAGAGCGTCCAATTCTGTGAGCCCACACAGACAACCTGAACTGGTACAGCCCAGACATAGAGAGGGCTATAACAGCAACCACACATACTGGTCAGGAAGAGTGACAAAACGCACTAGTTTTGAGCGCCATTATTGATTTGTTTTATGAAATCGTCTCAGTATCCCCTTCATTGCAGTGCAGGCTGCCACTTATCTGGGGCAAGTAGCAATTACCCCACCCCCAAACTAGTGCAGTGGCAAACTGTCAGTGCTCCTCCTGCAATAACACATTCTGATGGCGGAGGCACAATTTTCTCCTGGCAATGCTGTTTCTTCCCGCAACCCCAAGCTGCATCCAGAGCCAGCCAGCTAATCACCACCAGTCTACTCCATTGTAGCCCAGCCTCCAAAATGCCATCTCAGTAATTGAGAGGACCCTGCACTGCTGTTTCCAGTGGAGTCATGGTATGGCAGCGGTAGGGTGGGGGCCCAGCTGTAGTCCTCCAGATGTTTGGACCTACGAAACAGTTGTCATAGAGACATTTCAGAAGAGCTGCATTGTTTCTTCCCCAACAAATGCACAGAATTATGTTGTGCCCCATTTGGAAAAAGGAAGAAGTATACATGAGTTCATTCAGAAATAATTCAAGGGTTGGGAGAAGGGGCCTTTCAGTTTTATAGGAATTTGGGATATCTAGAATAAACAGCCCTAATGCGCCCCCCTTCTAAAATCTGAAGCTACCAAGCCAAGTCGTCTTATGGAGATACATTTTCCCCTTTCTATAATTGGTGCATACCACAGTGGCCCTGACTGCATTCCACGAGCCTGGGAAAAGCAAGGACTTGAATCAGACTCTCACTGACTGTGGTTTGCATTCCCACGCACCTCACCCATGTTTTGTTTCCCCTCCCCCCCGCACCACAAGAGCCATAATGCCATACTGTACGTTGTCTCTCAGATTTTATCTGAAGGTCCCGGGTTCAAGTCTGACCCATGCGGAGCGGTGCAGCGCGAACGTGTGGTGGAGCTTGATTTTCTAGCTCTCTGCAAGATCTGCTCACCCACAGCTTGGGTTGCTGATGCCTGGCCTCCAATGTGCAAAAACTAGCTTTCAACTAGCCTTGGGAAAAAATACTGGCAAACCTTTTCCACCACTCAAGGATACTGCATGTAACAGGCGAAGCCCCCCTTCTCTATTTAAGGGCTGTTTTACCCCCCACCTTTCTACCTTGAATGCCAAAATAGCTCTGGTCAGCCTCCTTCCCACTTTCTAAAATGAGCTGGAAGGATTCAGGTAATGGTTGGAATCCAACAATATCGGGTCAAGTTACTGATCGCCAGCATAATTGAGAACCTTACGATACCAAGTGGTATTATAAGTAATTTAAACACATACATACAAGAGGAGCACTCCATTGTCCTTTGTGTTTTATTGTAGTGCAGATGAACAAGCTTTATTCCCTTGACCAAGAAGTGTAACAGCGCTTTTTCTTGTTTTTTAAAAAGCCGTTCTTTGGCCTTTTAAGCCATATACCTGCTTCGGGAGAAAACCTGTGCATTATTTGCAAGCATACTCAAGCTTCATGCGCAAGCTACTCCAATCCCACAGTCTTGGAAGCAGCAGCAAGGCATAAGAAACACTTCTGCCTCTTTTCTTCACTCAGGGTGCCAGAAAGAAAAGGAGAGAGACAACAGGCCTGATAGCATTTTAGGCATACACACACACACACACACACACACACACACACACACACACACCATCCCATCACCAAGACTAACTGGGTGGAGGAAAGCTACCGATGGGGTAGCTGCCATTGCAAGATTTTTCCTCAAGCACTTCTTGAAGGAAGCACTCCCTGTACGCACACATTGCAATTTCACGGGGTGGAGGGAATTAGCAGTGCTAGGTGCAAAACCCAGACCACTGACAAGTATGATACAGAGTGCCGGTTTTGACTCTACACATGTCTCTGGCGGGAAGATACAGGAAAGAAGTAAGGGTTAAGGGTGAGAAGTTGGACCAAAGCCCCTTTCGTTCTCCCCGTTTCTACTGGCAACACCATGTGCCAAATTACAGAAGTATTCCCTTCCTCATTCAGTGATGGGAGAGCAAATCAATGAGCCAAACCTTGTGACACTCATGTCCCACATCAACCACTTGACCATAGTGGAGGGAATGGCACAGAATACTTTTTACTCCCCTCCTTCAACCTACAAGGGTTTGAGAGATTCTCAGCCAATCCCATCATAAGAACATAAGAGCCATGCTGAATCAGGCCAAAGGCCTATCTAGTACAGCAAGGCTGAGGACCTTCAGCCCCTCCAGATATTTGGCCGTATAGTTCCCACCATCCCTTACTATTGGCTATGCTGGCAAAGTCTGATGGGAATTGTAGTCCAAAACATCTGGAGAACCACAAGTTGCCACCCCTGTAGCACAGCATTAAATTCACACGGTGACCAACATCAAACTGGAGTGGTCTATGTTAAGAGTGGTTCTCTCTTAGTGTGCCATAGGCATTTCAAAAAGACCAAAGTGACAGGAGAGGATGCAATAACAGTATTGATTAGAACATGGCTGACTGCCAACCCTCTAGTATTTTCAGTACTTGACAACAAGAACGACACACACATACACCTCGATGGCACCACCCTGCCCCACAATACACACTGCTGGACATTTTGCCCTGTTTTGTTCCAAGTACACACTACACCAAAGAGGTACGAATACACAGAACTCAGGAATTGTGCATAGAGGCAGCAAGCCTACTGCACACACCGGAAGACCTCCACTGGACACAACAGCAACCTGAAAGAATATTTAACAAACACAACTTATTTGGTTTGTGCCATACTACCGCACCATCGCAACAGAGTGGGTTCATGTTCCTTGCCCTATCTTACATTGGGGACTTCCCCCCACCAACTGCACCCTGAAAATGAGCACATACTAAAAACCAGCCAACACAACTCATCTTCTCTGTCCCCAACCTCCCCCAGGCAAACAGTGAAAGAGGACACCACTTACCACTTGCGAGAGTGTGCGCGCTGCCTCTTATAAAGCAAGCCGATCGCTGTCCTGGCAGGCCTGCCGGAATAATGACTATCCTGTGAATACATGATGTGCTGAAGCTGCCATTGTGTGAAGCAAGTCCAGGGCTTGTCTGGGAGCCAAACTATGCTAGGTCTACTGCTGCTTCCTGTTGCTTGCCCTGTATTAGCATTATTTTTGGATAGGCCCTATTATGTTTTGTAATCCTCCCTGCAGTCAGGATGGCCACACTATTGTTATTGGTTAATATTAGCCACCAGTGGCTCTGTCTGGGTGGCTGGACTACAATTATCCGATTGGCCCAACTGGTATGCTCTAAACAAAGGGCGAAAGGGGGAGAATATATTTAGAAAGAGCCGTGGCACCTCTCCTTTAGCCAACATTTTCCTCACAGAGCGGTCTCATCTGGAGGAGGTTCAACAGCTTCTTAAAACGACAACACCTTGCCCCTTATCTGGTTACCAGGCTGTCTTTTCCCCCATCCCCCTCATCACCACCAAGGGAAAAACACTAAAAGCAGGCCAGGATGTCAATGGCCAGTTTAAACCCCTCAGCACCAAGAAGATTACACACTATTCTCAGCATTTAGCCTCTCTACCTGTTTAAAAGCATTGCTTTGATAATTAAATGCACCAGTTACAACTGGGTGACAAGGTTAATAGGCAGAATACCTAGTAGCCAGCCATGCAAAAACCCAGGTATTGCACCCAGCAAGTCTGAAAAAGAGAGATTTCTCCCTACATACTTGAGAGGCAGAAAGAAAAAACAGCGAACGTCTGATTTATTTGAACCTCTTTAACCATTTCAGTCATGCTGGGCCATTTTTAGCACACTATTAGATTCTTCCAACACACCTTAATCTAGATATTGATCTTGCACGTTTATACATTTGCCACCTTCTTGGTCCATTGCCAATAAGATCTCATGCCACAGGAGAGCAGTAAACTCCTAAAGCACGGTTGTACCTTCTAACTTCAGCATGGCTTATGGTCATAAAACCAAGCAGAAAATCTAAAAAATTGCATGTTTTTTTCATCACTCCGGTAGTCACCCATCGACTTAATCAGGAACAAAAGTTAATGACGAGGTTCCTGCCTAATCTAACAGAAGCGTTCAATGGAATTTACTCTCTAGTTAAGTGTGCATAGACAGAATCAGTTATTCTACAAGAACAAACACAAGATAGTCAAGAAATAAATTCAGAGATTGCCCCCAAACAGCCCAATCCAATGCAATTTAGGCAACAATCCTAAAAATATCTATGCCCCATTAAATAGAGGAGGCTTTTCTTCCAAGTGAGCATATAATTTCTTTGGTTACACTGGATCAAACAGCTAAACCTTTTGATTTCATTTATTTATTTATTATTTATTTATTTATTTATTACATTTCTATACCGCCCAATAGCTGGAGCTCTCTGGGCGGTTCACAAAAATTGCAC